>NC_142013.1:13631037-13952537 GCF_049901735.1 Notechis scutatus | reverse complement strand
TTGGATACCATGAGGCCCCCCATCCTGAAGGTAACATGAAGAGGATGTAAGTGTCCGCAAACCCCCTTTAATCGTGCAGATCCACAAAAAGTTGACAAGCATCACTTATGTGCTATGTCCTGTACAGAAGGGTAGTGAACTTCCAAAAGAAAAAAAAAAAACTCTTTTCTACCATGCTATTACTCTCTGCACTGCCAGAAAAAAGAAGAGAAAAAAAAAAAAAAATAAATTTCTTGTTGGAAGCAGAATACTTCCAAACCAGACAGTAATACAATATAATGAAATGCTTTCAATTGTCCCTCTATAGAAAGTGGTAAGGACAGGGCAAGGAGGCTCTATGATACTTTTCATTTTCCCCCCCCCCCCCCCCCCCCCCCCCCCCCCCCCCCCATCGAACACAGAAAAGCGAAAGAGCAAGGAAAATGCTTAAGCACCAATGCTTCACCATTGTCTTGATGTTGAGCGACCAGGTAGATGCATTGTTATCACATGTGATTTATACAAAGGAAGACATGTATATCCATAGGACTGCAGAAAAAACAATTACTACCAACTTCCCTTCAATCGAGGACTGTATACTGCATGAGTCAAAAAGAGGGCTGTGAAAATATTTACAGACCCCCTCACATCCCAGACATAAACTGTTTCAACTCCTATCCTCAAAACGATGCTATAGAGCACTGCACACCAGAACAACTAGACACAAGGACAGTTTTTTTTTTCCCGAATGCCATCACTCTGCTAAACAAATAATTCCCTCAACACTGTCCAACTATTTACAAAGTCTGCATTACTATTACTATTAAGCTTCTCATCACTTCTTATCACCCATTCCCTCCCACTTGTGACTCTATGACTGTGTCTTTGTTGCTTGTATCCTTACGATTTATATTGTTTCCTAGTATGATTTGATTGCTTATTGAACCCTATGACTATTATTAAGTGTTGTACCTTATGATTCTTGACTCTTGACGAGTGTATCTTTTCTTTTATGTACATTGAGAGTATTTGCCCCATGACAAATTCCTTGTGTGTCCAATCCCACTTGGCCAATAAAGAATTCTATTCTATTCTATTCTATTCTATTCTATTCTATTCTATTCTATTCTATTCTATTCTATTCTATTCTGTTCTGTTCTGTTCTGTTCTGTTCTGTTCTGTTCTATTCTATTCTATTTGATTCGATTCTAATTGTTGTTCCAAGTTAAATTAAAAATGGCCACCATGCTAGATAATAGCAATAGCACTTAGACTTATATACTGCTTCACAGTGCTTTACAGCCCTCTCTAAGCAGTTTACAGAATCAGCCTATTGCCCCCCAAAATCTGGGTCCTCATGTTACTGACCTCGGAAGTATGGAAGGCTGAGTAAATCTTGAGCTGGTGAGATTTGAACTACCAAACTGCAGGCAGCCAGCAAGCAGCAGAAGTAGCCTGCAGTACTGCATTCTAACTACTGTGCCACTGCAGCTCACATAAGGATGAAGGTTTTGCTCTGCCCAAAATAGACACATTTTCCTGTAACATTGGAATTCTTCATATGTGTGTTCCAAAGTACAACTTCACAATTTTTCTTCCACATCCTCCACCTGATTTTTTTTGTAACTTGCCATATTTTTTATGAATTTATTTATTCAATTACTATACCCCACCCATCTCGATCTCTAGCTTACAATTCCAAAAGTGCAAAGACAATAAAAAGCATTTTTTAAAAAAATAAAAACATCCAAAATAAATATGTACAGCAGCTCAGACACTTGGCCTGTTAATAGGAAAGCCAAAAATGGCCCTCTTAACACAGTCAGCCTTTCCAAGCCTGGGAACACAGCCAAGCTTTTAAAGCCTTACAAAAAGACCAACAAGACTGAGGTCATTCTGATCTCCAAGAGAAGGATTTTCCGCAGAGCAGAGGCTACTGCAGAAAAGGCCCATCTTCTAGTTCCCATTACCCAACATTTTTACATGCCCAATCTGCTAGATCAAATAACTGTGTGGCAGCCATTTTGAATGTTCATATCCACTCCCTAAGAGCCACGATGTGCTCAAAGAGTTCTCAAAATTTCAAATGAGTCATATAGCCCCAAAATGTGAGTGAAACTGCCCCTAGTTGTTGCATACAATATTTTATATAAAACTTTGGGCAAATAGTATTTCAGTAACCCTAGGAATCTATATAAATGATGTCTTTGTTCATGCTGTGGTACAATCCATTTTAACAGATCATTTCACTTTGAAAGGAAATCTGTAACAGATTTTTTCAACATCTGCAATAAAACCTATTCACAACTCGTTTTAGCTGAAGAGTGGCTCAATGGTTCAATGACGTATTACTCAATAAATATATCTATTTTAGTGGACTGGTGACTAAAATATGCAAGGATAGCATTGGGGAAAATGGGTTGTGGACATAATACAGAATGACAGAATTGGAAGGGACCTTGGGGATCCTCTAGTCCAACCCCCTGCTCAGGCAGAAAGCCCTATACATTTCAGACAAATGTCCAATCTCTTCTTAAAAACTTCCAGTGTTGGAGCATTCACAACTTCTGAAGACAAGTTGTTTTACTGATTAATTGTTCTTAATTGTCAGGAAATTACTTCTTAGTTCTAGGTTGCTTCTCTCCTTGATTAGATTCCATGCATTGCTTCTTGTCCTGCCTTCCGGTGTTTTGGAGAATAGGTTAACAGAATAAAAGGAGAGAGAGAAAAAATCCACATTTCTCTAATCACATGAAATATACTTGAGGTTCTCTTTTGTTTCACGTTGCATCAGTGATGCATTTTGTTTAAATGTTAAAATAGTTTAAAATTTCCTGCTTGAGTTGGTAGAGAAAAGAACAGCTTTGCCAAACCCTGTGATATGCAAAAGATTTGCGCAGTACTTTTATACTGTCAAAAGATAGAGACTTTCTTCTCCCCACTCTTCCTAAAATATATTACATTGGATTCTGGAAACGTGTTTTTTAAAAAAAGTTAAAAGTAAGAGCTCATGCATTACTTTGTGTCAAGAACCAGAGGAGTCTCATAATGATACTCAATGGGAAATGGAAAGCCCTACAATTTAAAAAAAGAACATTGTGGTACTCTAATCCCCATGTAGTAACAAAGGCTTTGAACGAGGAAAATGACACATTCTCGGCAGCATATGCTAGAGGCAATCTCCACCAGAACAACTCAAGAGCCTGCTAGGGGGAAATATGACCTCTCCTGCTAATCTCTAGAGGAGTTACATCTACTATGGAGAACTGCATTTATTTGAATGATTTTGCATGTGGAAAAAAAAAAAGGAGATGCATGGATGGCATAGAGGGCTGGAATAGCTGAATAGACATGGTAGCAATAGTATGTATTGAAATGAACCTTGCAGGATTTAAAGGTAGAGACGCTGTAGGTGGTGAGATCCAAACATTTTTACTACCGGTTCTGTGGGTGTGGCTTGGTGGGTGTGGCTTGGTGGGCGTGGCAGGGGAAGGATATGTAAAATCTCCATTCCCACCCCACTCCAGGGGAAGGATACTGTAAAATCTCCATTCTCTCCCCACCCCACTAACCTGCTTTCCTGCTCCATTCTCCTGTGCAGGGCAACAAAAGAAGACCCAGCCAATCAGCTGGGACTCGGGAGGCAGAGAATAGATGGGGGCGGGGCCAGTCAGAGGTGGTATTCCGAACTACTCAAAATTTCCACTACGGGTTTTCCAGAACTGGTCAGAACCTGCTGAATGCCACCTCTGCTGTAGGCCCATCAGTTTGGAGATGAGATGTGAGTCTAGCCCAGGGGTGTCATACTCGCAGCTGTGGGCCGGATATGTCATGTGCTGGCCACACCACCCCTGGTTTAGCGAAGGGAAAAAAAGTTGTGATACGTCAAGTGACTACAACATGTCGGCATGAGTTGGACACTGCTGGTCTACCCAGTCAATTTGAAGACAAGCTATGTATCCTGACAATTATTTTGGAATTGGTTAGCATGAAATGAACATTGGGTTGGGAAAAGGCTATATGTGTGCTAAAGTCCATTTTAGGGGTTGCTTCTACTAATATACCACGCAAGAAAATTATATTGGCTGGCCCTGCCGATATCATCCGCTATATCATAATTCCAATTTTGTCATAATGAACTCTTAAGTTCCCATATAGCACTCTAATTTTGCTCCCTTGGAAATCATTTCTTGATCTGATGAACAGCTTCATTTACAGTATATATTGCAGAATACTTCAATAGAAGCCATTTTTGAATAAAAGTATTGGTTCAATCCAGGGAGACTACATACTCAGAGATTGGGCTAACATGCCTACTCCTTTATCCTTTTCATGTACTTCAATTTGAACACAACCTCTGAAGAGGACTTGGATAGTTGCTGCAAAAAAACATTCTGGGCCTGACAATGAAGTTAGATAAGTATTGTGAGGTAAAAGGCTATATTACTGAGGTAAAAGGCTATATTAATAAATGAAATTTCTACAGAAATATGTCAAGCAACAGAAGAAGAAACAGCAAAGGCTCTAACCAAACTATGTTAGTTCTGGAGAATAACATTGTGGCCACCAGATTGGAAGAGGTCATTCTATAAACCAATACTGAGTTTGCAAGCTCTTTGCAATTCCTTTAACCTCATGTATTAGCAAAATACTTAGGATTAGTGCAGAGGGCCCAACAAGAAAAATTAGATGCCAGATATTCAACCTGGGAATTTCAGAGCATTTTATTATTGTCATACAAAACCGATATACAGATCATGAAGCTTGGTAGAACATGATGAAACAGACTAGCCCAGCTTAACAAAACAGTGAGATAAGGCTGGATATAGCAAATTCTGCAGGATCCAATCTGAGTTGGTGACCAGAGGACCAGAGGTTTAATCTTCTGAGTTTTCAGACTTGTGCTGAAGCCCATCCTCAGGGAACTTCTCTGACACCAGAACGTAAGAGAGAAGTTCCCTGAGGCTGAACTCCAGCATGAGTCCGAAGAAGAGTAAACCTTCTTCGGTCCTGGTGCAGTGGTGGGATTCAAAGATTTTTACTACTGGTTCTGTGGGCATGGCTTGGTGGGTGTGGTGTGGCTTGGTGGGTGTGGCTTGGTGGGCATGGCAGGGGAAGGATACTGTAAAATCTCCATTCCCACCCCACTCCTGGGGGAAGGTTACTGCAAAATCCCCATTCCCTCCTCCCCCCAACTGGCCTGCTTTCCAGCTCCCTTCTCCTGTGCAGGACAACCAAAGAAGACCCAGGCCAACAGCTGGGACTCGATGGGAGGCAGAGAATAGATGGGGGCGGGGCCAGTCAGAGGTGGGATTTGCTGGTTCTCCAAACTACTCAAAATTTCTGCTACTGGTTCTCCAGAACTGGTCAGAACCTGCTCAATACCTCCTCTGTCCTGGTGACCAACCCACATTGTATCCTACAACATTATCCTGGGCACGTATATTTGTCTTCATTCATAGAAAATTCTCCCTTGTTCTGACTCCTTATTTATTCAATCTATACACTGAATATATTGAAGGAGGAAATGTGTTATAAGTAGAACTTGGTAGGTTACCAATGAACACTTTGACGATGATATTGAGATGCCACGACATGTCCATACTTAAAAAGTTCTAAATTGTGCAGGTAACAAACACACACACAAAATTTTGCACTTGAATTTCCAGTATGCAACAACAACAACAAAACCTTTAATGTGCAGAACTAAAACCATTTGGGAAATCAGGAAACCATTCCGCATAGACTCCAAACAGAAAATCAGAGAAAGGGTCAGTTTAAACACAATCCTTCATTTTATGTACATTCACAGAACAATTATGAAATGCAGGACTGTTTGCGCAAGCACTGCATCAAACAGCATTCAACATGAATAGAGAACATCAGAGAGAAATGTTATATTAGACTATTATGGAGTTTGGCTCACGTTATTCTTGACATTGAAAACCCACAATGAGTCTGCCTGTGAAACTAGAGTCTCCAAAAATTATAATAGCATGCCAAAATAAACACATTCAATCACTAGGGTTATACCATTTTTTCTACCACTTTTTCTCTCACTGGTAAAGATTAGTTGCACAAAGCTTGTTGTTGTTTAGATGCTAAGTTATGTCTGACTTTTTGTGACCCTGTGGATCATAGCACACCAGGACTCCTGTCCTCCATTTTCTCCTGGAATTTGCACAAATTTCTGATCAATGCTGACACTATCTAACCATCTCATCCTCTGCCATCCCCTTCTCCTTTTGCCTTCCATCTTTCCCAACATCAGGGTCTTCTCCAAGGAGTCCTCTCTTCTCATTAGGTGGCCAAAGCATTTGAGCTTCAGCTTTAGTATTTGTTCTTCCAAAGAACAGTCAGGGTTGATTTCCTTTAGGATTGACAGATTTGATCTCCTTGAAGTCCAAGGGACTATCAAAGCAGCCCCACCTAATTCAGAAGCAGTATAGGATTCTCTAAAGTATCCAAAGGATAACAATAAATACTTCTGGAATCCCTTTAATTCAAATATTCTTTTGAGTATTGACTTCTCCTTTCCAGTGCTCGCTTCAGAAACAATCTTAGGAATCTTTCTTTGAGACTGTGTAAGTCCAACTCATTCTATGCCAAAATGTATCTTGCATATATTTTTTTGACCCAGGAAAGGGGCTCTTGTTTATCTATGTTATTCTTAAGGAGCTTGAAAAGTTCCTTTAAATGTTTCTTAGGGGTCCTTTTGTATTTAATTTCTGCTAGGTAGCCAAGGGTTATTGCACTGCTTCTTTGAAGTATTTATTTGTATGTGTGCATGTATGTATTTATTGCTCATTACATTACATTACATCAATTAAGTATATTTTCTATTGTCCAGAAGCTGCTCTGTCAGGGTGTGTTGACTTCATGGGAAGGTGAGGCTGCTTTCTGGAGGGAAGGGACTAGGAAGAAGGGGGAAAAACATAGATCATCCTATCCACAATATTCTTTCCTGAAAGTTTGTTGGTTGAGTTAGATGTTTCCCTTAGAATGCCTTGTTGGACATTCAGCCAATTTCATTTCTTGTGACCTGCTCGCCTTGAGGGTTACAGATAGCTCCTCTCTCCACGGATTGCCTTGCACGTGCTCAAAAATTCCATTATTGCAGATGGCCCTAAAATCTTTCCTACGTACCCTCTTCCTTTGTACATATTTTAAATATTTACTCAATTTCATCCATTTTCACGAAGAAGATAGGGCTAGATAAGTTTTGACTTGTAACAAAAGGATTAAAAGGTCTGTCTTGATAATCTGCTTTTTTCACCTCTGCTCCCAATAAGCCAATAGCTGAAGAAAAGCTGGATTCTTTTGTGTATGAATGGTTTTTCAGGATTTGGGTGAACCCAGATTTTAAGAATGTCTTAAACACATTATGTCGGAGACATATCTGAGAAAGAAGAAATTTCAATTAACATCTGCAAGAAGAGGAACAATGTACTACCCTCCTCAGTTATGCATGCTGCATTATTTTTTTTTAAAAAAAATATTATCTACTTTACTATGTTTACTACTGTACATTTTTAAAAATAATTATCATGGTTCCTTGATTTTATTATTTTATCATACTTGCTATGCATTTTACCATTCTACAAGTTCTTCTGGATAGTGGCTGGGTTAAAAATATATTAAAAACATCTTGTAGAAAGCAAACTAAAGTTCCAGTTTATCAACAACACTTTGGAATTAGATCCATCGCCATAGTTACTTATTAGACCTACCAAAATTAATCAGATTTTATGTTGTGTTACAATATGCAGAATCTGATAGAATGCATGAACGAGTCAGTATCTCTGTCAGATTTATATGAATTTGACTGATGTCAGCACTAGGAAGAAGAAGACAATGACAATTTTGTTTCATAAAATGTTGCCAAGAAAACTGCAGGGACTCATCCAGGCATCCATCAGGCATCAAGCCTAAAAATCACTCATCCAAATTAACTAATTCTGATTATCTGAGCCAGCTAAATGACTGTAGCCAGTCACTTCCTTGTATATATCTCCATCTCTGTATATATACATAGTACTACATATACTGTATATGTATAGAAGGTAGTCCTTGGCTCACATCCATAATTGAGCCCAAAATTACTGTTGCTAGGAAATATCATGGTTCAGTGAGTTTGGGGCCTTTTTATAACTTTTATTGCCATCATTGTTAAGTGAATCACTGCAGTTGTTAAGTTAGGGTCACCGTTGTTAAGTGAGTCTGGCTTCCCCATTGACTTTGCTCATCAAAAAGTCACAAAAAGTGGTCACATGACCCCTGGACACTGCAACCATCATAAAGCACCCAAATTTTGATCATGTGACCATTAGGGATGCTGTAACAGTCAAAAATATGAAAAAAAAAAAACAGCCATAAGTCACTTTTTCTAGTGCCACTGTAACTTTGAACAGTCGCTAAATGAATGATTGTAAGTCAAGGACTATCTGTATACACACACACACACACACTAGATAGATGATAAAATAGATAGATAGATAGATAGATAGATAGATGGATGGATGGATGGATGGAGGGAGGGAGGGATGGATGGAGGAGGGAGGGAGGGAGGGAGGGTGGGTGGGTGGGTGGGTTGGATGGACAGGTTCTTATGCATAGAAAACCAAGGAATAGCAGATGCTTAAAGAGATGGTATGAAGAATGGTAAAAGAGATTACATCAATTCCAACTTTTAATTAATCTAATTAAAGGTCAAGAACACCACAATTTAACCTTAACATTTTAATCAAAAATTTCTTTCCTTCAAAGAAGATATTCAGTGACAAATACTGTTTTATTTCAATTATATGAAATGTGTTTTAAATTGCAGAAATATTGAGGCATTTTCTCCTTTATTCAACTTTCCTGTACCTCAGTAGAGATGTTAACCCTCTAAGGTATGAGATGCTTTAATTCAGATTCGTGCACTGAGCGGGATGTTTGGCATTGATAGAATGAATGACCTCTTTCTCACTTTAGTATTTGACACATAGCTATGGAAGTGTTTTTATCTGACCTTGATGAATGGGATCATCATTTATCAACCTTCCCAGGTAGACCAGACAAGAAACAAAACCAGACAAGCTAATTCTTCTTTATTGTATGTTACATTAACAGAATCTTCAAGACTGAAAGTACAAATGTCCCACCATTTCTTTTAGAATAGGTAGAATTCTTTATTGGCCAAGTATGATTGGACACACAAGGAATTTGTCTTTAATGCATAAGCTCTCAGTGTACATAAAAGCTATAAGTGATCAATCATGATCATAGTCATCATAAAAAATACATTCATCATAAATCATAAGATACAACATTTAGTGATAGTCATAGGATACTAAATAAGCAATCAACATAAATATACTAGGAAACTAAATAAATCATAATGATACAAGCAACAAAGTTATAGTCATAAGTAGAAAAGGAGATAGGTAATAGGAAAGATGAGAAGAATAATAGTAATTCAGTCTTACTAAATACTTTGACAGTGATGTGGGAATTAGTTGTTTAGCTGAGTGATGGCATATAGGGAAAACTGTCCTTGTGTCTAGTTGTTCTGGTGTGCAATGCCCTATAGCGTTATTTTGAGGGTAGAAGTTGAAACAGTTTATGTCCAGGATGTGAGGGGTCTGCAGATATTTTGACAGCCCTCTTTTTACTGCCTATTAAGTTATGAAGGTTCCTTTGTGAGTTTCTTTCTCTGCCTGTTATGTAGCCATGGGCTATCCCACCCTTGTCTGATCTATCCTGGGCAACATCTCTCTGCTCAGTGGTGGGATTCAAATTTTTTCACTACCGGTTCTGTGGGTGTGTCTTGGTGGCGTGGCAGAGGAAGGATACTGTAAAATCTCCATTCCCTCCCCACCCCACTAACCTGCTTTCCAGCTCCGTTCTCCTGTGCAGGGCAACAAAAGAAGATCCAGCCAATCAGCTGGGACTCAGAAGGCAGAGAATAGGTGGGGGTGGAGCCAGTCAGAGGTGGTATTTGCCGGTTCTCTGAACTACTCAAAATTTCCGTTACCAGTTCTCCAGAACTGGTCTGAACCTGCTGAATACCACCTGTGTCTTTGTTCTACCACCCAAGATCATTCCCATGTACATTACATCTAACATGAATAATATTACAAAATTATTCTGCTAAACAAAGAAACCTACAGGTGCTTACAATGCTAGTATTCAGTGTTTCACAATATCCATGTCAGTTTGATTGAAGTAGAATTGTATATTGGTTGATGTACATTTCCATTTGGAGCCCTGAACATGGTGAAACAGCAAATGGTACATCAGGTCATTATTGCTTCATCTCCACATACAATTGTCATTTTCACTGACTGGAATGGTATATTCCTCTAAAATTGAAAATCCAGAAAATGTTTATTAGATTCTTTAAGATAGTGCAGAATATTCTTTTGACTGTCTTTGTGGAAGTTGTGTTATTTAATCTTTCTTCAACATATATCTGCTCCCTCAAAGTCCCTCCTCCAATTCCTAAAATAGTGTTGATGATTTCTGTAAAATAGATGCTGAATTAAGTGGCCTGCAATTTCTTGCTGAGTTCCTAAAGCTCTACTCTGTATGTAATGGCAGTTCCAGACTGGCCTCCTACCTAAGCAACAGTCTACAGTGCAGCAAGCCTGACCTAATGCTAACTAAAATACATCCAGTAATTTGAATCCCCACTGGATTCTAGTTATTTCAATCAAATGTCTTGCTGTGCTGAAAATTTCACCCAATACTTGCATACTCGCTGAAAGTATAACTTCTGTACATTATATTTAAGACAATTGTCCATATTTGATCACTGATAAAAAGACTCTAACCCACTGGAATCATGATGGAAAGTCATGCTGTGTGTAACCCTTCCCTTGCATTGTTTTGTACCATTTTTGTTCAAAATGATGAGAGACAGTTTGTTTTGAAAGTTTGTTTTTTTTTCCCCAGCCCTTAGTTCACTACTGGATATAAATGTTCTCCGCCTTCTTATGTTTCATCCAGAGGTGGTATTCAGCAGATTCTGACCAGCTCTGGAGAACCGGTAGGGGAAATTTTGAGTAGTTTGGAGAACTGGCAAATACCCCCTCTGACTGGAGATTTTATAGTATCCTTCCCCTGCTACGCCCACCAAGCCACGCCCACAGAACTGGTAGTTAAAAAAAAATTTGAATCCCACCACTGGTTTCATCCAAATGTCATGACCTCATGAAGAGACACCTCTGACCTTTTTCAGAAACAATCCACCTGTCCGCATTAAAGGGAAGTCCTAGATAAATTAAGAGAACTCTATCCATTTTCTTTGTCTGCAAATTTGATGGCAAATTTCAAAAGCCTACCTACCCAAAGCTGGAATTATAACTCTCCTTTTGGAACATGGTTTTGGTTCTAACATTTGGCAGGATGAAGTTGCTTGAGAAGTTGCTTTTTGTAAAGGTATAAGAAACCGTGGTTTCTCTCTCTCAACGATGGAAGCATTTACATACCCAAATCTGGTGAAGTTCAAAAAAAATTGTGACATGTAAAGATATTTTGGATGCTGAAGGGAAATTAAAATCTAAGCAAGAGCTTGAAGACCAGGGCATTATATTATTATGGTGGCCTCAGTTGTAAATGCAATCTAGATATGATGAACACATGAAAAAGTAGGGCCTTTATGAAGGACAATAGTCTTTGACCAGATATAGTTGAACTCTGATGAAATATTAATTAAGAAAAGGAACTATAAATTGACAATGGCAACTTCTTCATACATATATGTACATATACATACACACACACATATACACACATATACATATACACACACATATATACATACATATACATATACATATGCACTTGCCATCTGCTAGGTTAGCTAAAATGTTTAAAAATATGCCTAGCAAATGTTGGAAATTTAACCAAAAAAACGGGCACATATTACCATATGTGGTAGACTTGTGTTAAAGTAAAAAAAAAAAAAAAAAGGAAAATAGATAAGCGGTTAGAAAAGATGATAGGAAAATATGTAGACTTTAAACCTGAATTGTTTTTATTAGGTATAACATCTGAAAAGCTAAGAGGTGAAGATTAAGAGTGTAATCTGCATTGTTAAGCAAATTAAATAACGCATACAACACGGTGTTTATTAAACTCTAACAAAATGTAAGCAACAGAAAATCAATAAAATCTAAAAGAAGCAAAAAGAAACCATGATTTAATTTGCACTTCTCATGGGTTTTTTTGTTGCCTTCAAATGAAGTCAAAGACAATTCTGGAATCAGAAGAAACCACCCAGTTTCCATACATACATGAAATAGTAGTGAAATTTTTTTTTCTTACATTGGAGATAGTCCTTTACTTATGACCACAATTGAGACCAAAGCTTCTATTGCTAAGCAAGATGGTTGTTAAGTGAGTGATAGCCAATTGTAATACGGGTAGTCCTCTACTTGCAACAGTTCATTTAGTGACCATTCAAAGTTACAACAGTGCTGAAACAAGGGACTTATGACCGTTTTTCACACTTACAAGATTGCAGCGTCCCTGTAGTCACATGATCAACATTCAGATGCTTGCAACTGGTTCATATTTATGACCATTGCAGTGTCCCGGTGTCGTATGATCCCCTTTTGCAAGCAAGCAAAGTCAATGGGGAAACCAGATTCACTTAACAACCAGGTTACAGCTGCAGTGGTTTACTTAACAACGGTGTCAAGAAACATTGTAAAACGGGAGAAAGCTCACTTAATCAATGTTTCACTTAATGACCTAAATTTTGGGCTCAGTTGTGGTCATAAGTCAAGGACTACTTTTACCTTTGTTGCTCTGATTGTTAAGCAAATCCCTGAAAGTCAGGTATGTGGTTGTTCAGCGAATTTGGCTTCCCCTGTTGACTTTGTTTGTTGGAAGACTCCTGGGATGATCACTAAATGAATGGTAGTACTGTAAATTGACAGCTTCCATCAAAACCTCTTGAATTTAAAACATTTGCAACTACAGGCAGATGTTTAACCAAGCACCACTATGGTATTCCAAAGGCATGCAACTGCGATGAAATTTTATTCCTTTCTCCGTGGATTTTTCTTCCAAATAACTGTTGCGCCTCCTAGGTGTCCACACAATAAATACAAAGCCATCTGGCTTAAAAGGTCATCTTTAATTGCCATTTTAAAAAGTATTTGGACTGGCATAAACTCTGGAAATTGCTTCTAGAAATAGACTAAACTCTGTGCACTGGAACATGGACTTAGCTTAAGCGTGTGTTTTTTTGCTGGCGAGTCTCGGAAAAGAACTTTGCAATATCTTTCAATGAACCCCTGCTGGAAAAATGGTAGAAAAGTGATTGACAAGCATAAAACTCCTGCTTGGCTTCAGCTGGTTTTCTGAGTGAAGCTTTTTCAGAAATGTGTCTTCCCTACTGTGAACATTTAATAGTATCGGTCTTTAAGCTTTATTCTGTTTTCTCCCCATTTTATGCTGATGGCCTATCCTTTGTGTGGCGTCTGAGTTTTTATTTTCTTCTTTTGGTGTTTCTTTTCTTTAGATGCTCCATTTCATACTAGGTTAACCCATTTTTGTCTTGTAAGGCACCTTAGGAACTCTCAGTTGTCTGGAAGCTAACTATGAACAGTTCTTTTCATTAATTTTGTTGTTGTTTGTTCATTTAAAACAATGATTTGGTTCTAGAAGAGATTATATCAATAAACAGATAAATTGTTTAAGCTACACAATTAATATAACATGAAAGATAAATCATATCCAACTACACCAAGTTGTTTTTCTGATAAAGCAAATGAAGTACAAATATTTGTTAATGCCAAATTCTCACTGTATTATTATTCATATATGCTAAAAAAGTAGAAAAAGAAAAAAATATTTAAAATAATATAAATAAGTATTTAACTTCTGATGTCCACCTTCTTCTTTGTGTTCCAACTGATTTACAAAATTTACTGTAAATAAATAATTATCTTACTTTCTTCCAAATGTTGCATCACCATCTTTGGAAAAAAATCTATTATATAATATTTTATAGTGTATAGTTTATACACTAACAACAATCTATTGTTAAAAGAAACATGTTTATTCCATGTAGTCCAATGGGAGTCTTTAACGGGGTGGGATTCTACCAGTTCACACCTATTAGCTGAACCGGTTGTTCACATTCTAAGCAGTTCGGAGAACTGGTTGTTAGAAGAAATTACTGGCCTAATCCTGTAAGGAAGGCAGGAAGGAAACATTCTGGTGTTGCTTACAGAAACTGCCTCTCTGTTAACCCTTATTACATTCTTGGCAGGACTAGACTTCCTGTCTCAGGAACTTCTCTGGAGATTTTTTCCCGTCCTTTGCTGGTACTTTGCTTGTGTGGAGTGACCATTTAAAATTACAATGGCACTGAAAAAAGTGATTTATGACCATTTTTCACACTTACGACTGTTGCAGCATCCCCACAGTCATGAGAGGCCAGGCGAGGAGATGCGTGCCTCGATGTGAGTGATATTGAGTTGGCCACACCCAGCCAATAACATGACCACCAAGCCATGTCCACCCAGTCACATGACCACCAAGCCACGCCCACCACCAAAGCCATACCCACAGAACCAATTGTTAAAAATTTTGAATCCCACCCTTGGTCTTTAACCTATGATTATATCTGTAGCTAATCCCCTCAGTAACAGTAGAACAGAGTTGGAAGGGATCTTGGAGGTCTTCTAATCCAATCCCAAACTCAGTTTGACACTCCCAATATCATGGTGGCATCATGTGACGTACCAGAACTTTCTCCGCTTCACTAAACTGGGCGTGGGAATGGCGCATACGTGATGCATCCGGCCCATGGGCCGCAAGTTTCAGCCCTGCTCTATACCATTTCAGACAAGTGGCTGTCCACTCTCTTCTTTCAAACCTCCATGGATGAAGCACCCACAACTTCTGATGGAAAGCTCTTCCACTGGTCAATTGTCCTCACTGTTAGGCAGTTTCTCCTTAATCCCAGATGGCTTCTCTCCTTCATTATTTTCCATCCATTGTTTCTTGTCCTGCCCTTTGATGCTTTGGAAAATAAGTTGACTCAGTGGTGGGATTCAATATTTTTTTACTACCGGTTCTGCGCGAGCGGCTTGGTGGGTGTGGCAGGGGAAGGATACTGTAAAATCTCCAGTCAGAGGTGGTATTTGCCGGTTCTCCGAACTACTAAATCCGCTAAATTTTTCCAGAACTGGTCAGAACCTGCTGAATACTACCTCTGCCCCTACTCTTTGTGGCCGTCCCTCGAATACTGGAACACTGCTATCATGTACCCCCTAGTCTTTCTTTTCTCTATACTAGCCAAACCCAAATCCTGCAACCATTCTTCATATGTTTTTGGCTCCAGGCCTTTAATCATCTTAGTTGCTCTTCTTTGCAAAAGGAGCAGCCCTGCCTGACACCATTCTGGACAAATAGCAATGCAATGTCTTCTTTTAGTGATGGAGTACCCACAGCAAAGAAATTCTTCTACTTCCTGGGAAAGTAAGGAAAAGGATCTCTTCTGCAGTGACCAAATAATTTTTCACTAATAGCTGGGAAGGGAAGCTGCAGATGGTTGGAATGTTTAACAACAGTGCACAGCAATGGCACCTTGTAGGAGCCTTGACAGCTCAGTGGTTAGAATGCAGTATTGCAGGCTAACTGCCCACAGCCCTGGGTTCGATCCTGACCAGCTCAAGGTGGACTCAGCCTTCCATTCTTCCAGGATTGGTAAAATGATGAGCCAGATTATTGTGGGGCAATATGCTGACTTTGAAAACCGCGTAGAGAGTGCTGTAAGGCACTATGAAGCTGTATATAAGCCTAAGCAATATTGTTATTGCTATAACAGAATGCCACATTCCAATCTTGACATTTTTACTAAAATGTTCTACTTTGAGCAAGAAATTCAGTGACAAATTCTGTTTCATTAAATTACATGAGATGGGTTTAAAACTTCAGGGAAACAATGAAATATAATTTTTGAACGTTTCTCCTCAATGCAGCTTCCCTGTACTTCAACAGAGACCATATAATCTAGACACCACATTGTGGTCTTTCAGGAGCTTCCTTTTACATGCATGTAGACCACAGGGAGGCAAACAAACTCAAATCTCATATTCATTCAGGATTTATATCAGTGCTGAGTTATTTTTTGAAGTCAAATTGTTTGGCAAGTGAGATACTACAAAAATATCTGGCATTCTATTTTGAAGAGCTACAAGCTTTAGTGTTAAGGAGACTATGATGTATTTTGTTTTTTGTTATTTTAACACTATGAGATGCCCAGAATCATATACAGGTAGTCCTCAACTTACACAGTTCATTTAGTGACCATTCAAAGTTACAACGACACTGAAAAAAGTGACTTGTGAGCATTTTTCACAGTTACAACCTTTGTAGCATCTCCATGATCATGCAATCAACAATGTTATTTGAAAATTCCAGTTTGGTTATCAACTATTGAAGCATTTTCCTATCCTATAATTTATAAGAAGGAACAAACAGTTAGATATGGGGAACTATTGGATGAAAAGGGTGAACTTAAATCGATACAAAATTTAGAGGAACAAGGTATAAAGATGAATTGGTTTTCATATGCGCAAATACATTCAAGGTATGATGAACATTCTAAAACAGAGGGATTCTATGATAAACAGACTGATCTAGATAAGATCTTGACGGGTACTGATGAGAAGGTGATTAAAAAATTATATGGTTATTTACTGGGAATTAAATTAGAGGAAGAACAAGTTAAAGAAACTATGATTGTTTGGGGGAAGAATTTTTGTATATGGGATTGATTTAGTGAAATGGCAAAAATTGTGGTCTCAAAACTATAAAATGACAATGTCAACAGCATATAAAGAAAATTTGTATAAGATGTTTTACAGGTGGCACTTTCCCCCGACAAGAATAGCAAGAATGTTCAAGAATAAATCTGAAAAATGCTGGAAATGTCATCAGATACCTGGCTCATATTACCATATGTGGTGGACTTGTGAGGACGCTAGAAAATATTGGACTAAAATTCGCATGTGGTTGGAAAAAATGACAAAGAAACGTATAGATTTGAAACCGGAGTTCTTTTTATTGGGAATCTTACCAGATACATACAGTAAAGACTTGAAATATCTGATTGTAAATGTATTAACAGCGGCTAGGATTGTATTTGCTAAAAACTGGAAGAATGAGAAAATACCATCGCAGGAAGAAATTATTAAGAAAATATTGGAATGTGCTGAGATGAGTAGATTGACATTTGAAATTAGAGAGCAAGAGGATAAACAATTTTATGAAATTTGGGATCTTTTTTATCAATGGCTAGATGACAAAATACAATAATAGAATATTTAGAATGTTAGACAGCAGGGAATATCTTTATTTTTTCTTTCGCTTTTGTTATTTGACATTATATCTATAAAGTGTTTCTAGGATAGATCTGGTATGATTATATGATTTGTTATAGAATAAACTGTTTAAAGTATTGTTATCTCATAAAGCATGAATGATTAAAAGTATAGTCAAATGATTTTTTAATAGCGATATTAGGATATATAAGTTTGGATTGACAATATGAGTTGTTATGTAATATAACTGTAATTGAGACTACGAAATGAATGCACAAAACTGATGAACCAACCGACACACTGTATGTACATAAGAGAGTTGATGTTTTAATGTTTTGTCTGTCTTGTTTGTTTGTAGAAAATCAATAAAATTGTTTTAAAAAAAAACACATTCAGATGCTTGGCCACTGTTTCATACTTATGACCACTGCTGTATCCCAAGGTCACATGATCCCCTTTTGCAACCTTTTGGCAAGCAAAGTCAATGCGGAAGCCAGATTTGCTTAACAACCAGGGTTACTAACTTATCAACTAGAGTGATTCACTTAACAACTGTGGCAAGAAAGGTCATAAAATGGAGCAAAACTCAATTATCAAATGTCTCACAATGACAGAAATGTTGGGCCCAATTGTGGCCATAAGTCAAAGGCTATCTTATGAATTTAGTTCACTCAATACCAAGGGATGGGGTGCGATGGCTTAGCGGTTAAAGATGCTGGATAGCTGACAGCCTGGGTTTGAGACCCGAGCACTGCATGAGAAGTGAGCTCCCATTCCTTGCTTCAGCTCCTGCCCAGCAAGCTGTTCAAAAGCATATAAATGCAAGTAGATAAACAGGTACCACTTCAGTGGGAAGATAACAGCATTCAATCTACTTCAGACTATAGTCGTGCTGACCACATGACCATGGAAATGTCTTCAGATAATGCTGGCTCCTTCAGCTAAGAAATGGAGATGAACACCACTCCCTAGAGTAGTACATGGCCTTTATCACCAAGATCAACATGTGATAACTTTGTAGAAAGTTAGCACCCACTCCTCTCCTGGAAGAATGAAATATTTTAGGAAATATTAAAAAGGCAGAATATTATATTTCCCTAGATGAGAAATGGAGAAACATGGTTTTTTTTAAGAGGCAGGAAGAAGACTCACTCTGAATAGCCCCCACCTTTCTTAATAGCCCAAAGGAGTTGTCAGCACTTAAGAGATAAAGAGATAAATAGTTCTATTCATAAGCAAATCCCCTACAGCAAGGTCTGAACAAAGGTAGGGTTAGCTCTCAGCCACAATAGGAATTGCCCAACAAGCCCCTTTATTGTATCAGGCCAAACTTCAACCAAACTTAGCTCAGACAAACTCCTAGGATTTGTACTTGGCCCCATGGGAGTCTGACAACAGCCAGTAGAATAAATGTTCTTGCACACGAACAGGAAGCTCAAGTTCAAAGCCCAAGAGAAGGTATAAAAACCCCTCACTCTCAATTCTATCTGGTCAGCTGCCCAGGATCACAAACATGTGCTTTTGTTCATCAATAACTGTACCCTCTTTCCAATCAGTTTCCAGCCTCCATTTTGCCTCCAGTTCCTTTCTCCTGGCTTGGACCTGGACCCAGATATTTCTTCCAACACCTTCATGGGCCACCAACAATTCCCATACCACAGGTTAAAAACCACTGGTTGTGGCTTGCCTACACCTAAAGACAGACACTAGGAACTGAACCCAGTACCTATGGGACATAAAGTATACCACTCAAAGAATGGGAATAATAGCTAAATATGAGAGTCTACTGACTACCTTCTATCGGAGTTCAATTGAGAGTATATTATCCTACTGTCTCTGTGTATGGTTCTCGAGCTGCACAGTGGCAGAGAAAAAGGCAATTGAGAGGGTGATCAAGACGGCCCAAAACATCATTGGCTGCTCACTCCCTCTTGGAAGAACTGTATAGGAATAGACGTAAGAGGAAGATACTTAATATATTGAATGACTCCTCTCATCCGGGACATCAGCTCTTTGAACTATTACCATCGAGAAGGAGATTTAGGGTATTAAGAACAAGGACGACCAGATTTAAGAACAGTTTTTATCCAAGTGCAGTTTTGAGTTTGAATGCAGGGTCATAAGATTTTTGTGGAATTAAATGGCTGAGAGTAATGGGGTATTTACATTTTTAAATTGCATAGAGATGATTGTATGGTTGGTTGTGTTTAGTTTAATTTTTTTCTTTTTAGTGGTGTTTGTCCAGTTTTTACTTTGTGGAAGAGCACCTCATTTCGTTGCACCCGCTTGCGAGTGTAATGACAAATAAATTCTTATGTCTTATGTCTTATGTCTTAAATAAATGCAATTTTATTTACTGTTCTTGGGGGAAAAAATGTAAGAATCAGTGAAGTGACCATATGAACTAACAATTAAAGACAGCACCTAAGCTTGTGGTTATGGCTGTCTGCTCCGTGTCTGAGTGCTTCCTTTCATTGTAACTGATGCCACACATTCTGCATGCAGAACTAATAATTACAATAACAGTATTTGATCTCCCATTCCCCAACAGTTCCAGGAATGTTAAATTAGGCTTTCAGCACACAGAAGAATGGAAAATTATAATTAAGAATTACATATTCAATGCATTTTCAGTTACCCTTTCTGTAACTCTCTATTTTCCCGGGAACAGATGTTTTATAGGCTTTCATTCAGTAAAGGTGGGTCATGTATGTGCATGCATGCTTTCTTTTAGATCTTGATTTTAATATAGTTTCTGTTTTATTTTCCAGGTGGAATTAGTTTGAAAATGAACCATAACTTAGAATTTGTTGGCAGCAGTAGCCCCAATAAGCAGTTTGAACACATGTTTATGCATTCCCCAGACAGACTTAATTTTTCTAATCATGCAAATAGAGCAGTTTCAATGTGAAAAGTCAGAAATAATGGCTCAGGCACACAATTTGCTATACTCGTCTATTCTTAGTATAGTGCAATGTCAATGAAATGATGGATGAATGGATGGATGGATGGATGGATGGATGGATGGATGCTTGACTGATTAACTGATAAATTGAAACATTGGCTTTTACTATCCCGTCCATCTCATGACCCTGTTAAAAAGAAAGAAATGTATGTATTGGGTTTTTAGAATCTTTTATTCTTAGAACATGTTTTTACTGAGGTTCTTCCTTAAGTTTACTTGAGGGTGGGGGAGTTGAACTGAAAATAATTTACCCCATTCCATCAACATCTTAAATGTTACCTGATTCACTCCTAACTCTAAACTGTATCCTTAATTTAGCTTAATTGTTTGTACTAAGTTAAGATGATGGTGAAGTCCACAGGGTAAAAATGCTGATTGTTGGGATGAGTTCTGCACTCATAGCGATGGTGTTATACCCAAGAAAAGTCTCTAGCAAGTATCTTCCTTCCTTTATAAAGCTCAACTTAGAGTTGCCCTCAACTACACATAGCCATTGCTGCATACCTACTCGGTGAAGGGGTTGAAGGGTAAGTGTAGATTGCAAATGGCTGCAGATGGGTTGATGTGCACACCTCTAAAATCCCAACTGTGCATTGTGCGGACATGGGCATTCCAATTGTTCTGGTGTTTTCTTTTCCATATCAAATCTCATTCTCCCATGAAACGTCTTACTCTTTGAACTTTTGCCTTCCTCTCACTGATTGGAAAAGGGTCATCATTTCAGAAACATTTCCTTACCTAAACAGTGAAAAACCGTGATCATGGGTGGGCAAAAAAGCAGTGGGAGCAGGAATGACTTCCTACTTCCTGCCATCTTCCCTATTGTGTATCCCTATGAGAAGCTGGCAGGGAGCATTAGAAAGCTTCCTTCCTTCCTTCCTTCCTTCCTTCCTTCCTTCCTTCCTTCCTTCCTTCCTTCCTTCCTTCCTTCCTTCCCTCCCTCCCTCCCTCCCTCCCTACTGCCCTACCTCCTCTGCAAGATTGATGCCAGCCCTCCCAGGTAAATCAGAAAGCAAACCTGATGAGATGAACTAATTCTACTTTATTGTAAGGTTGCATTAGTAGAATCTTGCAAACTTCTGGCCATTTTTAGCCTTCTGATCATATGGGGAGAGTTCTTCTTAAATTTCTCTCTCTGGTTGTGAAGCTCCCTGTGACTCCTCCCTCTCTTAATTGATTGTTTCCTAGGCAACATATTTCTGCCCTTTTCTCAAGGTCATTACACACTACATTACAAAAGAGCCAGTTTTCTACAGTAGTATCCTTTCAACATTAACTCGGTATTTAACTCAGCTGGATATCTCGGCTGGAGGTTCTTATACCTTAAAGAGATTTTGCCTTTAATTTCAAGTATAACAGCAGTGAAGCTCATTGGCAGAAAATGGAATTTGGATGTTAGCATTCTGGTTCTGAATTTGATGAAAGAGGGTGATGTGTCTCCAGAAAGTTGACCAATAAGCTGTCTCTTGAAGGTCTTCATAGAAGACCCTTGGAGCCATTCACATTCTATACCTATATACCTATATGTATAAGGTCAGACCTATATGTATAAGGTCAGAATTTAGGAATATTATATGAAGAATATTTGATAACTACATTTTTTTCTGGAGTCCGAGAGAGCAGGCAAGAACAATATTTAGACCACGGATTTTCAAACTTGACAGCTTTAAGACTTGTGGACTTCAACTCCCAGAATTCTGAGCAACCTTCCTTTGTCGGGTAAGGCGATCGAGAGATCTGCTGGAAAACGACGGGCAGCGAGAGAAGGAAAAAGACGGAGGAGACCCCGATACCGCTGCCGCCGCCGCCGCTTCGCTCCGGTCCCCGCTTAAGCTACCGTCTTCGACTCTTGTGACCGCCGCTTTCCTTTGTCGGGTAAGGAGATCGAGCGATCTGCTGACAAACTTGAGGGAGACGACGGGCAGCGAGGGAAGGAAAAAGACGGAGGAGACGCCGCTGCCGCCGCTGACGCCGCTGCCGCTGCTACCGCTTCGCTCCGGTCCTCACTAAAGCTGCCGTCTCTGACTCTTGTGTCCGCCGCTGCAACTCGCCGTGAGCTCCCGTGGACTGGTGAGAGAAGGAAGAAAACCCAAGAAGCGCCGGCCGGGAAGATCGCTGGGTGAGAGCGCTCCAACTTTCTCTCCCAATTCGGTCTCCTGTTGTGGGTCGCTCCGGAGAGGTTTCCTTTTGGTTCTAAGTCCCCGAGTGAATCTAGAGAAAGGGCGATTCGGTAGCCACGTTCTCCATCCCTTGAAGAAATTGAAGAGCTCCGAGGACAGTAATCCCTTCCTCACGATCTAAAAGCCCTTAAATAAGAGTGGAGGGGGCACGCCATTTTAACTAGGACGAGCCCCTCAGACAAAGAAGACTCCTAATACTACCTCATCACCTCAAAACTTACAACTTTTCTACCTCATCACATATACCAACGATTAGATTATCAATTTCTATAAAATATTTTATTAATGGTTTAATTGATTTATTGTTTTTTAACTGATTAGTGTGATTAGAGTGTTTAGTACAAATAGTATGATTACAGACTAGTTTAAAAGACCAAAATCCATGCAATTTAATTGAATAGCAAAATCTTTGATTTAGTGGATTTAAATGAACAGTGTGAGTAATGATTAATGTAAATAATTGACTAGCGATTAGAGTAATTAATTGACCAGGCTGATTGTTGCTTAGAAATACTATCTGATTTGAGAGATTACTACAATAGATTGTTTGATATTGTTTGATGTAATATTGACTATATAGATTACCCTAAATTGTTCATTTAAATAATTCAATCAACGTACTATTTTACCAATATTACCATGCCAAAAAGAAAATCCTACCTCAAACCACAACTCAATGAGAAGACAATCCCCACCAATGAACTACAAGACTCCTGCACCAATGAACCTCAAGACTCCTGCACATGCCTTAAATGCTGCAAAAATCTAATAGATAACAAATACTCCATCAAATGTTCTCTGTGTAAAAAATACACCCACCATGACTGCTTGGGATTACCTGAGCAAATGATTCGATACCTAGAATCATCCAATGAGTTTCCATATTTTTGCAAATTATGCTTATCCAAACTAGATCTGTCTAAAAGAGATGATACCACCGAAACCATCAAAACATCCCCAAACATTGAAACCATTGAAACATCCTCAACCATCGAAACCATTAAAACATCCCTCAACACCATATTAGCATCCCTGGACGCCGTAAAAGAAAGAATAACTAACCTTGAAAAAAAAGACACAACACAAAAACCTGAACATCAAATAGCCACAAACCACATCTCCACCCAACAACCACAATCCAATCCAAAACCCAATCCACAAATAAACGCAACCCAGACAAATATTGATATCCCAATCCTCATCAGAGAAGCTGTTGAGCGTGAACGGAAACGTCCAAACGCCATCTTATTTGGACTAGAAGACAGCACTGTCAATGATGACATCACAACTGTCCGAAACATCATCAGAGATTACCAAGCATCAACCATCTCCGGCGATGAAATACTTGACATTTCCCGCATTGACCGAGAGCTTAAAAATAGAGACGGCTCTGTGGCCCCACGCTTGTGCAGGATCATTTGCAAAAATGAATCAAGCAAACGTAAACTCATTTACACTATAAACTCACTCGCCAAAACCAACACCAACCACAAAAACCTCCGTTGCCGCCCTGACTTAACCATACAGCAACGTGCCCGCTCCCGTGCACTCCGCATCGAACTCAAAACCCGTCTAGACAATGGAGAGAAGGACCTGTACATTGACTACCATGCTGACTGCATCAAAAGTAAGACACGCAACCCAATACCCAACTTTTACCCTCAACCACTACCCTACCTCAACCACCTACCACCACCCACCATCACCCAAAACTACCCACCACCCACCATCACCCAAGACTAGGCACGCTCGCCCCAACTACCTCAATCCCAACTGCTGCCGGACTTAAATGCAAACTACTCAATGCAAGAAGCCTCGTGAATAAAATACCTGAATTTCTCATCCTCTTAAATATGGCTAACTTAGACATTATATTTGTCTGTGAAACATGGCTCAATGCATCTCTCCCGACTCCATTACCACAGTAAGAGACTATCATGTTTACCGATCAGATCGTGAAAATCGTCGAGGAGGTGGTGTTGCTATATTCTACAAAAATCCTTACATCTAAAAATATCCAAGTTACCCAGGAGCTTGCCCTTCCTGAAACCATCATCTGTGAACTATCCTTAAATATCACAATTCGATTCTTACTATGTTACAGAGCACCTGATTATGACATCGAACATATAAACAAGCTAAATACACTACTAACATGGGCTACATCCTGCCCATACCCTTTCATCTTTCTTGGAGATTTCAATCTACCTCATATTGACTGGACCCTAAATAATTGTACAACTGAAATCATACACACAACCTTCTTCAATGCTATTACAAATCTAGGTCTTGAACAACTAGTATCCAACAACACTAGACTGAACAACTGCCTCGATCTCATCTTCTGCAATAGTTTGAATTTAATTTACCGAATACAAACCAAAGAACCCTTTTCCAGTAGTGATCACAATATGATTGACTTTTGCCTGAACATACGTCCACGCAAAAATCACCACAACGATGTCATCCCTAGTTGTAACTTCAAAAAAGGCAATTATGATCTTATAGATAACGATCTCTCATCCCTCGATTGGCAATCTCTATTCACTGGATGCAACACTGTTGAAGATCATTACAACATATTTTTACTTGAAGTCAAAAGAGTCATCAAACTATATGTTCCAACAACAACTCCAAAAACAAAACAAAAAAGCAGATTACCCATATCAATAAGGAAACTTCAATCCAAAAAGAGATCACCCTGGCGGAAAAACAAATCTGGTCACGTTGCTAATTTCAAAAACCGATATAAAAATTTATGCCACCAGATAAAGACCGAATGCACCAATTACCACATTAAACAAGAGGAAAACCTTCTAAGCACCAATTCCACCCGTGCTTTTTACAATTTTGTAAACAACAAACTAAAAGACTCAAGGTCCATCCCTCCCTTGATAGGACCTGATGGTAAAGACTGCAGCGACGACACCATTAAAGCCAACATCTTTAACACATTCTTCGGCTCAGTGTTTGTAAACAGTAATGGATCATGCCCAATGTTTCCTAGCCGTACCACAGACAACAATAATGATCTAATACATATCGATTTTACAGTAGACAACGTTGAAAAAGCACTACGCAACCTAAAACCATCTCTATCTATTGGACCGGATGGAATATGTGCCTACTTCTTAAGAAAACTATCCGCTGCCATAGCCAAACCTCTAAGCATAATCTTTGAAAGATCTTTCAGAACCAGCTCCTTGCCCAACCTATGGTTACAAGCCACAGTCATTCCCATCTTCAAAAAAGGGAGACCCAAGCCTAGTTGAAAATTACAGACCAATCTCCTTATGCTGCGTCACCTGTAAAGTCATGGAATCAATTATTAACCAATCCATCATCCTCCATTTAGAGACAAACAACCTACTCTCCAATAAACAATTTGGTTTCAGAAAAAAACTATCCTGTAATCTGCAACTCTTACACTGCAAAAACATATGGACTAATCAACTCGACCAGGGCAAAGCAATTGACGCAATCTACATAGACTTCTGCAAAGCCTTTGATTCAGTGGTACACGACAAACTACTCCTAAAAATAAAATCTTATGGTATCTCTGGACAACTGAATAACTGGATAGAAGCATTCCTGTCAAACAGACAACAAATGGTCAAAATTGGGAACGCCCTATCAAATCCAGTACCTGTCAATAGTGGTGTTCCCCAAGGCAGTGTTCTAGGACCAACTCTCTTCATAATCTACATAAACGACCTTTGTGATCATATCAAGAGCAATTGCGTCTCTTCGCTGATGATGTAAAGCTGTTCAATACCACAGACAATACTACTACCCTTCAAAAAGATCTAGACTATGTATCTGAATGGTCTAACATATGGCAACTCCAAATCTCAACAAATAAATGCTCTGTCTTACATATTGGTAAAAAAATCAGAAAATAAAATACAAGCTGAATAGTCAAGATCTTGTTGATGACCCAAGCTCTGTAAAGGACCTGGGAATACTCACCTCTAATGATCTAAGTGCTAGAGCTCACTGCAACTACATAGCCAAAAAGGCATTAAGAGTTGTTAACCTAATCCTACGTTGCTTTTTCTCTGGTAATATCTCACTACTAACCAGAGCATACAAAACATTTGCTAGACCAATACTCGAATACAGTTCATCAGTCTGGAATCCTTATCACGTATGTGATATTAACACAATTGAGAAAGTCCAGAAGTATTTCACAAGAAGAGTTCTCCACTCTTCTACCCGTTATAGAATACCTTACGCCACCAGACTCGAAATTCTAAAACTAGAAAACCTCGAATTACGCCGCCTTCGGTCCGACTTAAGCATGGTATATAAAATCATACATTGCAATGTCCTACCTGTCAATGAATACTTCAGCTTTAACCATAACAACACAAGAGCACACAACAGATACAAACTCAAAGTAAACCGCACCAAACTTGATTGCAGGAAATACGACTTCACAGCAATAGAGTGGTCAATGTCTGGAATACTCTACCCGACTCTGTAGTCTCTTCCCCAAACCCCAAAAACTTTAACCTTAGACTGTCTACTATTGACCTCACCCCTTTCCTAAGAGGTCTGTAGGGGCGTGCATAAGCGCACCAACGTGCCTACCGTCCCTGTCCTATTGTTTCTCTTATTCTTTTATTTTTCTTATATGTACCCATTTCATATATTCACAACTATGTATACACTTGTACTTATTATTTTGTAAACAATTGACAAATCAAATAAATAAATAAATAAATAAATAAATAAATAAATAAATAAATTCTTCCTCAAGTCATGTTAGCTCAGGAATTCTGGGAGTTGAAGTCCACAAGTCTTAAATTTGCAAACTTTGAAGACCCTTGATTTAGACTTTCCCATCTTCTTTAGCTTAACAATTGATTAAATATTTCTGTAAGTGCTTACAATGATAGGTAATGAATTATCTATTCACATATTGATTCAACCAGTCACAAGACCAACCAACCACCCAGGATCTATATAAACAAACAAAGACACTTCATCCAAAACCCACCACTGAAGATGTTACCTAGTTTGGTAACGAAATGTCCAGAAGCCAAGCAGCAAGCTCAGAAGACAAACCTCTGCCTAAATTACCTGTCTATATGATGGATAATAAAGTAATAATAATCTATAGTGGGAAGCAAGGTTTTTAAAAATCTTCCTTTGGATTCATTTCTAACACAGGAATTAATCCGTATTACAGGGAGTCCTTTAGGATAACGATGGAGGCTAGAATTTCTGTTGCTAAGCGTGACAATAGTTAAGAGACTTTTGCCCCCATTTTACAAGCTTTTTTCCACAGTTATTAAAAGAATCACTGCAGTTGTTAAGATGGTAAGATTGTTATTAAGCGAATCTGGCTCTCCCAATGACTTTGCTTGCCATTTTTTAAAAATATTTTTATTTTATTTTTTATATACAATAAATCCATTCCATTTCAACCGTGTGTCAATTAGGTACATATTTCATGTGCTTACAGTTTATAATTAATGCTCTTCTTTTCGATATACCAATATAACAATAATCACATTTTCATATAGGTAATATCCAATGTTACAATCATATAGGTAATATCCAATTTTACAATCTTCTCTTATTGCTTTGTGTATACCTCTAATCCATTTTATTTTGTTTTATTTTCTAACCATTGGTAAAATAAACCCCATACCATGTAATATTCAGATCCTTCTTTTTCTTTCATTTCCAATGTTAATCCATTCATTTCTGCACATTCAAATATTTTTTCAATTACTTTTCCCTCTATCGGTATCTTATTGCTTTGCCAATTTTGAGCAAATACAATTCTAGCTTACTGTAACCTTCAGGTACCATTCCTAATAAAAAATATTTCAGGTTTCAAATCTATATGCTTGTCCAGATGGTCACAAAAGGGGATCAATCACGTGACCCCAGGACACTGCAACCATCATAAATATGAATTGGTTGCCGAGCATCTGAGTGTTGATCACATGACCATGAAGTTGCTGCAATGGTCATAAGTGTGAAAAATGTCAATAAGTCATTTTTTTCAGGGCCGTTGTAACTTTGAATGGTCACTAAACAAACTTAGTCTTTAGTCAAGGGCTACTTGTATAATTTTATTATACCTTATGTATATAGAAGCCAACTGCAGTGAAATCCTAGATATAGAAACTTAGAAACATAGAAAACTAATGGAAGAAAACACCTGGTGGGCCATTATGTTTGTCTGTTTGTTTACCATTTATTTATTTATTTATTATTTTTATATTGTGTTTATTTTTATTTTTATTTTTAATTTTTGTCAGATAGCAGACATATGTTTATCCCAAGCATGTTTAAGCATCTGCTTCCAACTCGGGCTTGGTGGTGCATAGTAATACTATGCAAAGATTCAGTTCAGAAATTCAGTTTGAGGAAAGTTCACTGAATCTTCAAATCAAATCAACTTTCCAAATCAGATAACTTCAGACAGAAATGGGAAATCAAATTAGATACTTTCAAACTGATTCAGCCATTTAATGGTCTTTTGTGCATCCCCCCCCCCCAAAAAAAAAATTGAATTAACTTTCCAGATCAGATCTACTATCCAATGCAGAATTTTTAATTGAATCAATGGAGCAATCAAGAAATCAATCTTCCTACCCTTTCTAGATATCCTCATCAGCAGAGGGAATGGCAGCAAATCAGAAACATAAATCTATTGTACTAACCAAGTGCTCAACTACCAAAGTTAAAACACAACCTGCCTAAAGAAGAGCTGTGTAAGAACTTTATTCAGACAAGGACGAAATGTAGCAACCTCAAACACCAGAAAAAGGAAACAGACCACCTGTACAACATAATCCAACATAATGGATACCATACAACTTTGTGTAAAGTGTCTGATCACACAACCCACTACAGCACAACAAACACAAGCTTTGAAAAAGATAAAACTCCCAAAGGTTAGACATGTCAGAAACACTCAAAAAGATGTTTCTTCAAAAAAAAAAAAAAAAAACCAAGAAAGTCCAGTTGGTTCCTGAAAAAGCACCTTTGGGACAACCATGACCTGGATGACTGAGAATCTCTACAGACTTTTAGCTATACAATTTGAGACAAACACCCTTTGAATGGTGTGGGAGTAAGAATGGATTTCCAGAGGGGAAAAAATTGCAGACTACAGGAACCAGGAGCACTACTCAAGTCTTGAGGACACAGATAAACCTCCAAGTGCTTCAAAGAAGGGTGCAAATGACCAGCTGTCTGCAAGGAATATAAATCCTTCCATTCCCCAGTATTCTGTCAGAGCTGAAGAAGCTTCTTGGATAAGAAGCGAAACGTCTTCAAAAGAAAAAACAAGAAAGTCCAATTGCCTCATGAAAAAGCACCTTTGGGACCACCATGACCTGGATGACTTGAGAATCTCTACAGACTTCAAACTAACTCTTTAAAACATCTTCAGTCAATCAAAAGAGGAAAAAAAGAGAATTCATCTAAAATAGAGAGTGTAAGGACTGTAACAGCCAGTATGTATGTATGTATGTATGTATATATGTATGTATGTATGTATGTATGTATGTATGTATGTATGTATGTATGTATGTGTTTTGTTTTGTTTTGTTTAAATCTAAACATATAAGTATAAACAGGTATAAGCATATACATAATAAATGAGTACGAATACATGGATAAATTGGAACAGTAGGGCAGGGACAGTAAGGCATGCTGGTGCGCTTATGCACGCCCCCTTACAGACCTCTTAGGAATGGAGTGAGGTCCACGGTAGACAATTTAAGGTTAAAGTTTTGGGAGTTTGAGGGTGTAACAACAGAGTCAGGTAGTGAGTTCCAGGCATTGACCGCTCTGTTGCTGAAGTTGTACTTTCTGCAATTGAGTTTGGAGCAGTTTACTTTGAGTTTGTATCTATTGTTTGCTCATGTATTATTGTGGCTGAAGCTGAAGTAGTCATTGACAGGTAGGACATTGTAGCAGACAATTTTGTGTACTACGCTTAGATCAGACTGTAGGTGGCGTGGATCTAGGTTGTCCAGGTCCAAAATTACAAGCCTAGTAGCATAGTAGCATAAGGACATATGTATAGCATATACATATATGTAGGACAGACAGGCAGAAGACTAGCTGAGCACACCCATGAAGACCAACTAGCAAGCAGAAGACATGATGAGATCTCCTTAATTTCACAATACTAGACAGACTCAACTATAGTTTTAACAAGGAAACTGTGAGCGTCCTAGATTAAGCTAAATACAAAAATGCTGGGTAAATCCTAGGAGCTTGGCACTCCCCTGGGGTTTGTGCATCTATTTTTAACCTTTCACAAATCCACCATCGAGAGCCACATAGAGATAAACAAAGGAAACAAACAAACAAAAACTTGAACATCTTCTCACCAAAAATCAACACACAGATAAGTAGCCGTTAACACCAAGATTAATAGCAGACATGGAACTGAGCAGTAAACAATACATCAAGGAACTACCAATCAAAGAACTACCAATTTCTTTGATACCTAGTACCTATCTCTTCTACCTATCTCTTTCTATTTCATCTACCTAGTACCTATCTCTAGTACCTATCTCTTCCCACTTATAACTGTAACCATCTTGCTTTCATCTTTACAATTTATATTGTTTTATTTCTTTAAGAGTTGGATTTGATTGCTTATTAGTAACCAATTACTATCACTAAATGTTGTATCCTATGATTCTTGATGAATGTATTTTATTTTTCTTTTATGTACACTGAGAGCATGCACCCAAGACAAATTCCTTGTGTGTCCAATCATACTTGGCCAATAAAGAATTCTATTCTATTCTATTTACATAGTCAAATTGCAAACAATGTCAATCAAGTAGCCACCAAACACACCCCTGTGAACTTTGACAGTTAAAAGCTATTGCAAAAGCTCCCTTATAGCATTGCAGTTGTTACCTAGTAGAATAATGAAATGTCTGAAAGAAAACAACCAAGCTTAGAGAACACCAAGTACTCCACATATTATTTTTCTATTCCTTCTATTTTTATGGTTAGAATAGAATAGAATAGAATAGAATAGAATAGAATAGAATAGAATAGAATAGAATAGAATAGAATAACAGAGTTGGAAGAGATCTTGGAGGTCTTCTAGTCCAACCCCCTGCTTAGGCAGGAAATCCTACACCACTTCAGACAAATGGTTATCCAATCTCTTCTTAGAAACTTCCAGTGTTGGAGCAGTTACAACTTCTGGAGGCAAGTTGTTCCACTGATTAATTATTCTATCATGAAATTTCTCCTTAGTTCTAGGTTGCTTCTCTCCTTGATTAGTTTTCATCCATTGTTTCTTGTCCTGCCTTTCAGGTGCTTTGGAGAATAGCTTGACTCCCTCTTCTTTGTGGCAGCCCCTGAGATATTGGAACACTGCTATCTTTTGCCCTTTGAAAAATTCCCTGGGGGTTTATGCATCTATTTTTAAACTTTCACAAAGATTTTTTTACATTCGGAATTGACTAAAGTTTTCTCCCTTTTCAATCCCTTCATGTATTTTTACTGAAATACCAATGTTGTTCTTAATTGAGACAGATGGCATACAGGCTGAAAGGAGAAACACTTTCTATGAGATGCTTCAATTGTTAATTAGGCTGGTGCATAAACATGGAAAAGCTCATTCTGAATGGAACTTCTCCGAGAAATGTAATCTGTGGGGATAACACAAATGGCTATCATTGCCATCGAAACAATAAAAACATAATGGCATCGTTATAATAAAAATGTTGCTTGTGTAGAAAAGGATAACCAGCAGCAAATCGGATGCACTCAGTTACAATGGGTGTTCTGTTTGGAGACCTGAAGAGCAAGGTTGAAGACAGATCAACTTGAGACAGACAATCCTCGGATGACAGGTGCAAGGAACCAATAGTGACAAATGAATTGCTCAAATAATTTCTTTATTTCTGTTTGCCCATAAGCAGGAATCTTGCCGGACTAAAGCAAATTCTACATAACAATCAGGTATACCCCATAAAGGTTTAGGGGTCTTTCTCTATACCAAGGGTTTGCCTCTTAGTTCCTTGGGAAAGATTCTGTCATGCCCCTGTCAAAATCTGACTCAGAGGAGGAAGCTGAACAGCTGACAAGGAGTGGGAGTGTGGCTCTGTTGGCTGTGGAAGAAACTGGGGAAGGGCAAAGTCCGGCTTGGCAGAGGAGGGGAGAGGGGGAACAAAGGAGACAAAATTCAGAGGAAGACCCAGGCCCATCCCCTCTTCATCCTAGGGCATGCAGGGAGGAATGGAGAAGAGAGGAAAGGGCCCTGATTCCCTTCATTAGCTACAGCTGGGAACAGTGTATAAAAAAAGGCAAGCTGCATGCAGCAAGCTGTTGGGAGCAAATGTGACTTTATCTTGTATCGTCATGGCTTATCTGTGTTCCTGGCGTCTTCCCAACTGTGTGAGTTTTTCCATGCTTTCAAGTCTGAAATTCCTGCTCCTTCCTTGTCAGACTAATTACTTCAGTTTGGTTTGTTTTGGATTATAAATTACAGTTTGTGTGTACCTTGTTTTGGACTGAATTTTCTACAGTTAAAGGCTGTTCCTGGGAGAGTTTTTTCTCCAGCTGAAGGTATCCTGGACATAGGGGGCAAAGCTGGAGATAATAAAGGGACTCTTATTGCTTATTTGACTGTGTTACCTTTGTGCCACGGCCTGGGTCATCACAGATTCAGAGGTGCTATTCAACCAGTTCGCACCGATTCGGGTGAACCGGTAGCGGTTATTTGGCATGGATCACTGAACCTGTGGCACTCCCTGGCTGGCCACACCCCCAACCCGGTCTCCCGGTTGCTCACTTGCGATCACTCTCCTAGCTTTCCGTTCCCCACACCCTCTTTCTCCCCAGGGAAAAGGAAGAAAGGCATGGACGCTGCAAGTATCACTTTCCCCTTGTGAGTTAAAGTGTCTGGAGTGAGAAAGTGTGCGGTCTGACAGAGGGGATGGAGGTGAATCGAGCCTTGGATCACTTTTGCAACGTAAAAGAAATGCATTTTGGAAGCAGGTCTTTTAAAAACTTCTCCAAGGATTCCCCATGGACACTGCAAGTATCGCTTTCCCCTTGTGAGTTAAAGTGCTGGAGTGAGAAGGAGTGCAGTCTGACAGAGAGGGTGGGGGAATGCACTCAAGCCTTGGAGAAATTTAAAGGAGCTGCTTCCAAAATGCTTGTCTGTTAAGTGCTCCCTCCCTCCCTCCCTCCCTCTCTCTCTCTCTCTCTCCCTCTCCCTCTCTCTCTCTCTGTGTGTGTGTATGTGTGTATGAGACAGAAAGAAAGAAAGAAGAGAGAGAGAGAGAGAGAGAGAAAGAAAGAAAGAAAGAAAGAAAGAAAGAAAGAAAGAAAGAAAGAAAGAAAGAAAGAAAGAAAGAAAGAAAAAATAGGAAGAGAGAGAGATAAAACTGTGTGCTATTATTTTTAATTGTTCCATTATTTCTCATGTGTTAATATTTTACACTGTCCCTACACCTAGAGTGATTTTTCTGCCTTTCTTTTGCCCAGGGCTACCACATATTTTTCAGGGTTTACATGCATTCAATGTCAATAGTCCAGAGCATAAAATACACATGTGTTTAACAAGAGTTGAAAGGGACCTTGGAGGTCTTCTAGTCCAACCCCCAGCTCAGGCAAGAAAACTGTGGATGCCAAACTCTGAGTAGAAATCCTGGGAAAGGTGTCAGAATAATACTTAGAAGGGACCTTGGCGTGAACCCTATACCATTTCAGATAAATGGCTGTCTGGTCTTTTCTTAAAAACTTCCAGTGATTGAGCACCCAGAACTTCTGGAGACAGGCAGTTCCACTGGTTAATTGTTCTCACTCACAGAAAGTTTCTCCTTAGTTTTAGGTTGCTTCTCTCTGTTCAGTTTCCATCCATTGTTTCTTGTTTGCATTCTGCTTCTTTGGAAAATACATTGTCCCCCTTTCTTTGTGGCAGCCCCTTAAAAGCTTGTTGCCTATCACACTCTTGAGTAAAGCATGTGAGCCATTTCCTCCTTTCAGTGGTCCATGAAAGTACATCTATAGCATGCAGATAATAAAGTCAAAAAAGGTGAACAACATTTTTACAGAACTATAGATAAGTTGATGCTGGGTGACAAGGAATGGCTGGGAGGGGAGGGGCCAGGTAAGGCACCCCTTGATGTGAGTGACATTGAGTTGGCCATGCCCACCCAGTCACATGACCACCAAGCCATGCCCACCCAGTCACATGACCACCAAGCCATGCCCACCCAGTCACATGACCACTAAGCCACACCCACCCAGTCACATGACTACAAGCCATGCCCACCAAATAAGCCACGCCCACAGAACCGGTAGTAAAAAAAATGAATTCCACCACTGCACAGATTCTTTCTTTCCTGCAACTCAGCACCAGGTTCCATCAAAATGTGGCTGCTAATAGTAAACACCAAATTTACGGCATGTAATCAATTGATCAATCAATGTCCCCAAATTAAATATGAAGAAGACTCTTTCTTTAACCATTGAAATCTCATTTAAGAAATCTATCTAGTGGTCTTGAGAATTCTACTGATGCCCTTGAATAGATCCTTGGATGTAGGATGTTTCATTCCCAGACTTACCAAACACCATATTAATTTTTATATAGAATGCCTCATTAAATAAGGTATTTTTTATTTACCTACCGTCTATGCATCTTTCTTTTATATACATATTTCTGCATGTAGGTTTTGAAGTGAGAAATGTTCTAACGTAGATATGAGTAGGCTCCATATATTATCTGCCTATTCGGGCCATGACAAATTCTGTTTTAGTGAGTCACATTATTTCTCAGAAAAATCCATGATGGATTTTTGTGTAACACCTTGTCTCCATCCTATTTTGCCTGAAGTTGATTCCACTGTGTAATCACAATCAGTGGAAGCCCCTGAAGAAAACCTTAGCCTTATAATGATAGGCGAAGAACACAAGGTGGCACATTTATTGGATCAGTCCACTTAACTGCCCAGTTCAGCTAGAATTGCCTAAACTGACTGTAAGTTGTCAAATTTTCAGACCAGAATATTTTCACATTTTGTTTATAAATTAAGGAATGAATCAGAGATGTTCTTCATCAAAACTTGTGTATTCTATTTGAGATAGAGATATTCTTCTCCAGGATGTCCTAAACAAATCGAGCCCCTGATACTTAAACCAAGACAACTGTAATTTTAAAAATCCCTTCATTTTCATCCAGCAAGTAGTTGTTGGCAAGAAAAATAATGCAAAATAAAAACCCAGATAAAGTAGGCTTAATTGCAAGTGTAAACTTTCCAACCCACAATGTTTTTGCTAGGTGGAATATTCCAATACATGTGTTAACAAAGATTTGCCAGGTGAATTGTTTGAAACGCACCAGTAAGCTCATTAAGGTAAATCAAAAACTTTTGACTCTGCCATCAGTCTTTCTTAGTTACAGTTGCCAGGCTCTAATGCAAAATCACAGTAGATAAATTCAGCTCACGTTAGAGATATTTCCATACCTCAGCACTTGTAGACACATTTGTCTACTTGAAGGGTTCTTTTTTTAAGTGTTTAGAAGGATATTATGAGAAAGCCCTCAACACAGATTGTCTATTTAAATCAATGTCTTCATTTGTTTTTAAATTGTGTAAACACCAAACATCTGAATCTGTGTATCAAGCAGTGTCTTAACGTACCTTCAGGGTGGGTATACTCAATTCTCACATGGCCTCCCACAAACTAACGAAACAAAACTTTTGAAATTCTGGAATAATCACCTGATTTATTCCAAGACAGATTTGGACACAACTTCTCTGTGAACTTTATATTCAACAACCCACTTCCGTCCATCCAACCCCTTTAAGAGCCATTTTTACTGTTAATATCTATCTGTGTTCCAATACAGTATTTATAATATTTTTTTTAATCAGAGGTGATATCTAAGGCCACAAATGTTATACAAATATGGCCTTAGACAGAAATATCTGCATGATCTAAGCCCTGTCCCCTTTTAATGTATGTATTTAAAAAGATGGAGTTTTGAATGTTCATTTGTAGCTGTTGTTTTACTTTCCTTCCCACAGTGGACAACCCTAGATTATGAGCTATCATGATTCAACATGCAAATGATGTGAATTAAACAATTGCACAATAGAAAAAGAGTAGATTTTTTTTCATCAGGAATACCACCTTAGATCCCTCTTCAGACATATTTCAATATTACTATTGTGTGGGATGCATAGGCTATAGGAATGTCCAAACTCTCATCTTTCTCCCCTTCTCCCTTCAACCTCGGTCTGGTAATTCAAATACCTCTTGTATTAGAGGTGTATTGACATTAAACATTAATAATGAATGCATTGGATATCGGATATTACTTTTTCTGGTGCTCGAGGGATTCCATGGGGACTAGGATATATAATAACAGAATATCTTTGTTTATAGTATTGCAACAGAACTGATAGCTGATGTGATAATACGCAACCAGGGGTGTGCTGCTATGGGTTCACCTGGGTTTGGGGAAACTTGTAGCTAATGTTATGGCCAGTTTGGAGAACTGCCAAATCCCACACCTGGCTGGCCCCGCCCACCCCTCCTTGCCCCTCCCACCCCTCCCTGTCCCTCCCAGGAGTCTCCATGCAGCCCATTTTGGATGTGAGGTAAGTTTTTGCCCTCCAGGAGGCTCAAAGAAAGCCTCTGGAGCCTGGGGAGGATGAAAATGCCCCCCCTGCCATGGTGCAGGAGGCCGACTAGGCCACACCCACCATGGCCATACCCACCCAGCAACTGGGCAGAGAACCCATTGCTGAAATTTTTGAAGCCCACCCCTCTACCCAACTATACTCCAGCAATAAAACTTTTGCCTTCTCTCCATATGATGATGATGTTTTCCATTCAGTCACATCAGCTTTTGGCAATTCTTGGGTCAGGCGTCTCTGTGTCTTCCAATCTTTCACTATTTGAGTTTTTCTATGGTATCAACTTTGATGGTGTCCAGCTACCATGTTCTCGGCAGGCTGTTTTCCTTTTACCACTAGCTCTTCCCAACAAAAGTGCTTTCTCTGATGAATTCCCCCACATGACATGGCCAACATAATTGATGCACAGTTTTGTGATTTTTCCTTCCTTTGACTGTTAAAATTTTTTATTGAGTTATAAAATAAAATAAGATACACAATGCAAAAGAAAATAGAAAACAATAGGGAGGAAGGGGGGAAGAAGACAAGTGAAAAAGGATTAAGAGAAAGGAAAAAAAGCATTGACTTCTGACTCACTCTGTCGCAGTAAAATAAGGCATTAACATCAAATCACAACTTTTTGTTTTTTCATAATCATATAAATTAGTCATTTCTATAAAGATCTATCAGTCTAATCCAGGGGTCTTCAAACTTGACAGCTTTAAGACTTGTGGACTTCCCCAGAATTCCTCCTCCAGTCATGTTAGCTCAGGAATTCTGGGAGTTGAAGTACACAAGTCTTAAAGCTGTCAAGTTTGAAGACCCTTGGTCTAATCGGTAAAACCCAAAATCAAATTTTCGTTCTTTTCTACTTCAAGCACAAAGTTCAGAAGCAGTCTCCACAGTGGAAACAAAAGCATTTATATTCTTTTGTTTAATCAAAATAGTCAATTTTGCCATTTCAGCCAATTTTTCCTTCAAGTGACATATCTGGTGTTATACATTCCAGTACTTGCTTGTTGGTCATCTTTGCCATCCAAGGAATATGCAGAAGTCTCCTCTAGCACCATACTCAAATGAGCCCCCATATAAAGATTGCCTGAAGCCTGGACCTGTAGCTCTGGATTGCAGTAATACACTATGGTTCTATTCACAAAATGTCTATCAAAACAGGTGAGACCAATCCTCAAGCAGCCATTAATCCGAAAGAGAACTACAGCACCAACAGGCTGATAGGTTTACATCTCAGTTGGTGTTTGTCTAATAATGTTTATGAGGCCCATGTGAGTGCCAGAAGCATATTTGAAATAAAATGGATGCCAGACTTTGCTTTGCAACATGCCAGTCTCCATTTAATTTTCTTTCATATGGAAAGGTCTCAATTATTTTTAAAGTCAGCGGAGTCAAAGAGGTTGCTAAATACAAAAATAAATAAATAAATAAATGGTGTCTGTTGCTATGTTGCTGCCCTTGGGCCCAAAGATAAATCAGAGGGTTGTTCTGCTGACCTCCCTTCAAATATCAGGGAAAGTTGCCACATCAGAAGAATCTGATGGGGGAGAATTGATTCCCATGAATTAAACACTAAAGTTGACTTTGACGGAATTGATTCTTACGAAATTAGTTTGCCATGCATTATTCATTCAGCATGAAAGTTCAGATGGCAACATATGATTTCCTGGTTTTAAAGTGGGTAACACAGAGTCATGTGGAAGAGCCTTCCTGTTTAAAATGAGCTTTACTGGGGTATTAATGCCATAATTAAAGTAGTTCTGGGGGATCACATTGGAAGATATTTGCTTGTGACATTTCATTTTAATCAGAAAAAGGGTCCGCAGTCAAACAAACTCGAGTATGTGCTTTTGGCAATGCTGGTTAGCAATTGCACTATCCTGTGATTAAATCAGACATCTGTGAAGCAAGCTTAAAAATCCAATATCCATCCTATAAACAAAATCATAATCAAGCTTGTGAGAAGATGATTAAGTGGCAAAAATGGAAGCAACAACAGTAGCAGAAGTAGCTACAACTCTATCCCATGTCTCCCAAAAGTGCTTTCTCTAAAGGCAACTGGACTTTCTTTGTTTTTCCTTGAAGACGTTTCACTTCTCATCCAAGAAGCTTCTTCAGTTCTGACTATTCAGAGTTTTGCAGTGTAAATTCAGCACCAGAAAAGTAAACACAGATGGCTGAGGCTTCAATTAACTTCTTTATAAACACAAGTACATTTTTTACAATACCAGTTGTAGATTTTTTCAACATGGAGCAAACTCAAACAGAAACATGTTGCAAGTAACTTCAGCAGCAACTCAGGAGCTCAGAAACAGACATCAGTTTCACTTTAGTTCACCAGGCAAGCATTATACACAGCAGAGGATAGAAGCAGTTTCATTTTCAACAGACAGACTCAGAGCTCAACATAGCTTCAGAGCTGCAGAGCTCAATACAGAGCCATGCCTAGGCTATTTTTAGTTTCAGTTTCCAAAACAGTCCTCATTGGCTGACTTAGTTGCTATGCCTATTCATTGACTGACCTTGTTACCAAGCTCTATTCTAGTTCATGAATATACTCTGACACTGACTGTGTGGGGAAGAATAAGAATTGGAGAGGCTTCTTGGATGAGAAGCGAAACATCTTGAAGGAAAAACAAAGAAAGTCCAGTTGCCTTTTGAAAAAGCACCTTTGGGACAACCATCACCTGGATGAGCGAGAATCTCCATGGGCAACTCTATCCCATGATGTATATTCATAGATTAGTCTATTATATCACCAGTGGTGGTATTCGACTGGTTCTGCCCGGTTCTCGTGAACCGGTAGGAGCGATGAACAGCAGAGACCAAAACGGTTATCTCCATCACTCTGCTGTTGGGCCCACCTGCCTGCCCGAAATCCAGCAGGGGGATTCAAAAATTTTTACTACCGGTTTTGTAGGCGTGGCTTGATGGGCATGGTGTGGCTTGGTGGATGTGGCTTGGTGGGCATGGCAGGTGAAGGATACTGCAAAATCTCCATTCCCACCCCACTCCACTAACCTGCTTTCCAGCTCCATTCTCCTGTGCAGAAGGAGGCCAAAGAAGACCCTGCCGATCAGCTGGGACTCGATGGGAGGCAGAGAATAGATGGGGGTGAGGCCAGTCAGGGGTGGTATTTGCTGGTTCTCCGAACTACTCAAAATTTCCGCTACCTGTTCTCCAGAACTGATCAGAACCTGCTGAGCACCACCTCTGCCGGTCTCCATACTCACTTTTATCCACTGAATTTGAAGCGCAACTACTTTGCGCGGCACACAAATAGTGCCGTGTGGCAGCTGCTGAAGCGACCGGCATCATGCAGGCTTTCAGGAAGCAAGTTAGAACGCCTCTGCGCCTGCGCAAAGTGCACGTTTGGCAAAGTGTGTGCATGTGTGCAAAGCGTGCCCATCAAGCCATGCCCACCGAACCGGTGGCAACAATATTTGAATCCCACCACTGTATATCACGTTTATTTACAAAATATCCCACCAAGGAATCAGAAATCTTTACATTAAGAATTCAGGTTTTGCTACTATATGCATATTAATATTCTCACATTTCGATGCAAAATAGGTTGTTTGATTTCTGCATCTTTCCCAGTACCAGCTTTTTAAGACATCTTTCCAAAATAAACAACTTTTTCATGAAGACTTTGCTTAGTATATAAAGATTACATACACAATATTCCCAGATACATGTATCTTTTTTATGCAGTTTTTGATTTGAGCAATATTTTATGATCTGTACCAGAGCAAACATTTTTTACTCAAAAACTATGCAATACAATGTCTAATCTAGAAAGCTTTGGGAAAGCTTGCACGGCCAAAGTCACATGTCTCCAAAATGTATATTTAGAGTTGAACAATAAGAATCATTGATCTTTTAGACAGTAAGCATGTGACACCATTCTGTTAAATAATTACTGAGTTGCATATTTAAGGCATTTTTATTGGCCATGTTTTTTTTAAGATGTGTACCTGTATTCTTCGGTTGGATCGTCCACCTTGTTCATTATTTATTGTGTTTTTCAAACCTTATTTTTCTATTTTGCAAGTTGTCCAATATCAGTCTGGATTTGGGTGATACCCAAATTGAAATAAATGAATAAATATAGTGAATATGCACCATTTCTTGAATAGTTTATTACAGTGGTCCCAACTTTTTGAGCACCAGGGACCAGTTCTGTGGACAAAGGTTTTCCTGTGGAATGGAGGGATGTGATGTTTCGTGCACTGCCTGCATCCCCCAGATGGGGCTTCACTTATTCATGCAGCCTCATTTCTGATGTGCCATGGCCTGGTGCTGGTCCATGGATCAAGGGTTGGGAATGCCTATAATCATAGGAAAGGTAGAAGAGAAGAAGAGGCCAAATGGACAACAAGGGGAATGGACTTCATTACAATAGGGTACACTGTTGGATGACATGAAGGGATTAGGAACATATCATCATTGAGGAGGTCTATGTATGTAGTTGATACAAGTTCTAGCAATAGCAGTAGCACTTAGACTTATATAACGCTTTATAGTGCTTTACAGCCCTCTCTAGGCGGTTTACAGAGTCAGTATATTGCCCCCAACAATTTGGGTCCTCATTTTACCCACCTCGGGAGGATGGAAGGCTGAGTCAGCCTTGAGCCTGGTGAGATTCAATCTGCCAGATTGCAGGCAGCTGGCTGTCAGCAGAAGTAACCTGCAGTACTGCACTCTAACCACTGCACCACCAAGGTTTTTATGTTTATGTGATTTGATAGCACATAAACAATGCAGAATGGGCCAACTCACTGTGGCCAACTCGTCGCTGCCTACTTGCCATGGCCATTTTGTCATGGCCAACTCACCATGGCCAACTTCCTGCAGGGTAACTCACCATGGCCAACTCGCCATGTGACACCTCTCTACAGAACAATTCAATTTAATTATTTAAAACAATTAAAATGTTTCAATTTTAGTCATTCACACTTCATTTTATCCTTCCTTTTGCGTCCTTTTTCTAATTATTTTATTCCACCATTTCTTCAATATTAGTGTAATTCTTGTCCTGTGGCAAGTTGGCCATGGTGAACTGGCCACAGAGAGTTGTCCAAGACCCTAAACATCTATCCACATATACCAGATCTTAACTGATCTGTACACCCTAGCGAATGCCTAAATGTTACAATATCAGGAAAAATTCATGCAATGTTAGTTGGAGGCAATTAATCTCTACATACAGTATATTGCATTTGTGTTTGAAAGACTCTGTGTATGTATGTAAACATGTGTATGTAAACACATACACACAGAGACAGACACCTTCAGCAGTCTGCAGCTGCATTTATCTGCCTAGAAAGAAATGTATATATTATAACACAGAAAAATCTCTTCTACCCCATTCTGTGTTGTGGAATTTTTTAACACCTTATGGTATATTTTACTAGGAAAAAAAAACATATACAAATCATGATTAGCTCAATAAGCCCTGCAGGAAAGATTGATCTTTTTCTATGAAAGTTTGTTTTGCATTGCATCAGATAAACAGCAGCTCCACCAATCCATTTTTGTGAGTGGAATGACTAATGGAGACAGGGTTTTCCTCTGATGAGCAACTGGTCATAGGGGAAGGGAAGAGATAAATGGTCATAGAATAATGGTCATAGAATAATGGACAAGCACAATTAATAAGGATGGAGCATTCAGCTGTTTAATAGTTCACAGAAGTCCATAGTAGCTTATACCAGAAATGGAAAATGTCCTGCCTTATTTGGAACCTCAGCATTACAAATTACATGGATTAAATGTAGTGAAAATAAGATGCAATTATCCAGAATGAAACTGAATCAAGCCCTGTCTCTAAAGAGCAAAAATTCATTTGGGTGAATCTTGGCTTCAGAATTTATCTGCTCTTGTTGATTCATTAGTTAGGTGTCACTGAATTAGGGGACTGCATGAACCAATGTTGTCAGCTGAAGCTCTCCTTCTGATACCAGGAGTTCTTCTAAGCAAACTTACCTGCTTCTAACCACAATGTTGGTTTTCGTTCTCCAAGTTTGTGGGTTGGTTTCCGAATGTTTCATTTAGCACGGCTTGGTAAACACCTTCAGTGGAGTTTAGAGGATGTCAGGGTCAGTGTTCTCCTGTTGATAAGGGCTTTGTGTGGTCAGTAGGTCTTGTGATGGTGAGGCCATGTCAGGTAAGCACCAGAAGAGAGATCCTACCTGTTCCACTACCGGTTCGGCGATCGTGCGCGCATGCATGAGCACCTAACGCATGCGCGCAGCTTTCCCCACACCAGATGAGGCCTGCAGCACCAATCAGCTGAAAAGGCAAGTGCGGGGACAGGTGGGAGGGCCAATCCTGCGCTTTTCTCTGTTTTTTTCCTCTCAGCTGATTGTTGGAAGATTTTTTTTCTTCCTCTCAGCTGATCGTGGGAGGTTTTTCTTTTTTACTACCAGTTCAGCTGAACCGGTCCGAACTGGTAGCATATCACCACTGGTGAGTATCCCATCAGGTCAGGTCTTGTGGTGGGTCTTGCAATGGGTCAGGTATGAGTCACCAGTAGGAATCTCGGGATGGGTGAGGTGAACATGAAATGTGTTTTGTGACATGAGCTTCAACCTCTAATATTTGTTTTATGTTGTGAGGTCAAGTTTGTGAGGGGCAGATTTTCTATTCATGCTTTTTTCATCCTGTAGGCATCTGTGATTTCATCTACCTTCCCCATTTCCTTCTCCATCTTCCTCCCCTTCTTTTTTTTTACCCCATATGATAGATCGCTCTACTCTACACTCAAATTCAAAGAAAGGTTAAGGTTACTTTATTGACCGGGGCTATACTAACAGAATCTGCAGGTCTGATTGTGCCATACTGTCTCCCTTTTTTTTATAAATGCATATGCCTTTAGATGGGTACCAACGAGCACAGAAAACCTGCATGCACTTTCCATTCAATGCTAGGTGTACCTAGCAAGTACCTAGCTATTCATCATGCATTTCAGGGTAGTGAAAAGCAAGTCAGATACCTTTTTGTGGTTTTGCTGTTATGATCTTAGAATTTAATGGTTGCTATTTTCACAGTTACACAAAGGTTTTCAATGGCATGTTCAATTCAGCCTATGAGATTCTGTACCACTGAGAGCAGATGTGCTGCACACAGCATCCGGGAACTTGAGTGAGATGCTTCCTTGAAGCAACTTGTAGTCATGAAGAAGCTCACAACCTCCTTGAAACTGTGAGATCTTCTCTTTGTGATGGAACTGTGCTGCAAGCCCAAAACCTTGTGAGCAAATTTTATATGACGATTTCCACCAGTTTGTATCAGTCTGCAAATAATCAATTGGAATTTGGGATTTAGGGGGCACACAGTAGTATTTTGAACTCATATAAGCAACATTAAGGCTAGATAAATTTTCTGAATAAAAAATAAACTATACTCAAGTAGAACCTTTACTTTTTCAATCTTATCTTTGGGGTGAGTCAATGTTTGTATATAAGCAGCGCAAAATCACAACTGACTATTTTATGCAGCGCGGGGATAAAGAGGGAGCCTTGATCAGAAGGAGGGAAACTGCAGAACTCAACGTTGTCAGGAAAAGGCTTCAGCAGTGCTGAAATTTATGAGGACTGGTGTTTTGAAAGAATGACAAGCATCCTATTTTCAAACTATACCAACATCCACCTCAGACTAAAACAGGAGCTCTGCAAAAAGATGAAAGTGATCCCCTTCCAGAATATGAAAAGACAGAAGGCATCCACTTTTGATGTGAGCAGATTGAAGTGAACCCTGCCAAAAGACAAGTTGCTAAACTTAAAATATACCTTTCAACAGCACTAATTATGTGACTATACCTGTAGTGAGAAACCCAGAGTTGTTCAAATATATTTTTTGTGCCCTACTGTTAAGCTTTTTCCAGGTGGTTATATTGACATAAACATTGTAGCATGGAAAACTGCCAATGCACTGTATTGTATTTTAAGAGTCAGATAGAAGACAGACAAATAAGCCCAGCCTAAAATACAATCCTTATACTTGCTCTTCTGCTATAGGCAGAATTTAGAGGAAAGTTGGCATTTTCCATAGTTAGTGATTAAGAGAACATTCTTCCAAACCTTTTTCCTAGACAGATACATCAGAATGACTTTAAATACACATGGTACGGTTTTAAATGTTAAGGACTACCCTCCTGTTACTCATTTCACAAAGTGACCAACTTCACATTTAGGGAATATGCTTTGTTTCAAATTAAATTAAATATCAGTGGGAGGAAAGAATCCAAATGTTTAAAAGGTCTAATTGGGAGTGTAACATTTTGGTGAAAAAGGCCCATTTAATAAGCATAGGAGACTTTAAAAAAAAATTAAAAGAAGAAATAAGTATAGGTAGCTCTGGACTTACAACCACAATTGAGCCTAACATTTCCTAAGCGAGACAGTTGATGAGTGAGTTTTGCTCCATTTTACAATCTTTCCTGCCACAGTTGTTAAGTGAATCATTGCCATCATTAAGTTAGTAACATGGTTGCTAAGTGAATTTGACCCCAATGTCAACTCATAAAACATTTTATATACACGTTTTATAGTTAACAACAGAAAGAAGTGGGGGAGTTTCAAAGAGCAGGCGGCAGTGTGGAATCGAAAGTACATTCTATTCATATTTTCTTCAGAGACTGATTAAATGACTGAAGCTTCTGTTGTGAAAAAAATCTAATTGGAGGGCATGATTGATGATTCTTGGCTATGAACGTTTTTTATTGGATGATACACCCAGAGGGGTGGGGGGAAAAGCAGAATCAAGGGTGACAGTGAATTACATATCTCAAATTTGGCTGTGCCCAAGCTAGTGCCGAACGTAGAATGGTAGCTTCAAATAAATCCTCTTTAGTTTTGGAGTGTAGCTCGAGGCTCATGATTTAATTGGAGCAACTGCCAGAACCCTGACAGATAGCCGGGACACTGCAACTGTCATAAATATGAACCAGTTGCCAAGCATCCAAATTTTGATCATGTGGTTATGGTGATGCTACAACAGTCGTGTGAAAAACAATCAGAAGTCACTATTTTCTGTGCAGTTGTAACTTTGAATGGTCACTAAATGAACTGTTCTAAGTTGAGGACTACTTACCTATGGCTGGGGGAAGGGGGTCCAAACTAGTTTGATGGGTTGCTTTTTCTTTTTTCTTTTTGTATTCATAAGCAAATGACATTAATTAATCAACTAATGAATGATTGCTTTATGGCTTATCCTAAATATATTTGTCTTTCTTTTCATATTGTTCCAATGTTCTGCAACTTCGAGAGTAGAATTTGAATCCACAATGCATAAGGCTCCAAACTTATTTCAGTTTTCTTAGTTTCTTTCCTTCCTCCATTCAATTACTTCTTTCCATTATTATTATTATTATTATTATTATTATTATTATTATTATTATTATTATTATTATTATTATTATTATTATTATTATTATTATTATTATTATTTACTTAATATCCTAATAGCCAGTTCCCGTATTACTGGCTTTAGCACCACTTATGTAAGAAGTATGGAGACATGTTGTCACAAGAAGCCAAATTTATGCTTCAGATGAAAAGGCATAATGTAATACCACAGCATGTTTCCCTGTAATGAAATATTACGAACCATTTTGGAATATTAGATATGGGGAGTCCAAAAAAAAAAAAAAAGATTTTCAACTTTACCCATTTATTTCCCTGCCCAATCATTTGTAACTGTTATAACAAATTCTTGCAAAAAAAAAAAAAAAAAAAGCAAAACCCAATAAAACAGCAAAGTGCTTTCAATAGTTTATTTTTAAAAACAAACAAACAATGTAACACTTTTCTTCTGTAGAATGTTAGTAATAAAAAGAAGTAATGGTAGACAATGTCATTCGGGTAGGGAAAAAAATAGTCAGGAAAGACTATTAGAAGTCAAACTCACACACTTTATGTTAGTGCAAGATTCTTAGTGGAAAAAAAATAAATGGCATATCAATTCACTAGTATGTAACATTTCACTGGTTTCCCTTGTCCGGTCATGTCCGATTCCAGGGTACGATGCCCATCTCTGTTTCTTGGCTTAGGGAGTCACTGTTGTCGGAAGACATTTTCCATAGTCATGTGGCCAGTATGGCTATATGCCAAAGGTGCAGGGAGTGCTGTTACCTTTCCACCAAAGTGGTACCTAGTAATTTACTCTCATTTACATGCGTTTAAGGATGGGCAGGAGCTGTGGCAACTAACGGGAGCTCACTCCATTGCATGGAGCTTGGGCCTCGAACCCAGGCTGTCAGCTCTCCAGCTGACAAGCTCAGTATCTTTCAACCACAGAGCCATCCCATCCCCTATATACATATTCAAAGGGATATTATCAGTGGTGGGATTAAAAAACTTTTACCACCGGTTTGGTGGGTGTGGCTTGGTGGGCGCGCACATGCACACACGTTGCATGAACACGCACACCAAACACGTACTTTGCGCTGGTGCAGAGGCGTTCCAACGCACTTCCTGCAAGCCTGCACTCTCCTGGTCACTTCAGCAGCTGCCACGCAGCACTCCTCTGTGTCGTGCAAAGCAGCTGCACTTCAAAAGCAGAAGATAAAGGTGAGTATGGGAATCCAGGTGGGCCCAAAGCAAAGTGGCAGAGAGAACCGGTTCGGCCCCCGCTGCTGATCGCCGCTACCAGCTCAGCAGAACTGGGCCAAACCGCATACCACCATTGGATATTATTATGGAGAGTGTTAGATTTTGCAGCAGAAATTCAAATTCAGCAGGATTCATTCATTCATTAAATGTACAATACCAATGTAGGTTCTTCCAACGTGGTAGAGAGTTACAGGCACAAACACAAGCAAATGAGAGAACAGCAGAGAACAGTTTCAGTTTCAATTCAGCAGTTGCAGACAAGACTCAGAGCTTAATACAGCTTCAGAGCTGCAGAGCTTAATACAGAACCATGCCTAGGCTCCTTCCAGTTTCAGTTTCCAAACAGTCTTCATTGGCTGACTTAGTTGCTATGCCTATTCATTGGCTGGTCTTGTTACCATGCTTCTTCCAGTTCATGAATATTCTGACAGAAAGATATATATTGACTATTAGATAATGGGTCCTGAGCTTCTGGGGATCTGGCTCTTAGTGCAAGTTCAGGTCCTCTTTTAGGAAAGTCTTTTCAACTTCTATAGAAGAAATTGGAGGAAAGTTTCAGTAGGACACCCTGCTGTGCATATATAAATTCCTGACCACAGAGAATAATTTATTGCATGCAAGTAGAACATGATAGATAAGAGCCGGGAATGTGACAGATTTTCTCCCACATGTAATTCTAATCTTATAGAGAATGGTGTCTGAAATGAATTGATGTTGGATTGAGAAAATATAGATTCCCCTCAATCTTCAGTGTAAACACCTGGAAGGTAGCTTTGGACAAATCATAAACCTATTTCACAGGCTGTTGTGAAAATGAAATTCAACGAATTGCAGTTCAGCTTCTTTGGCGGATGAGCCTGAGACATGTGATGAAAAGTATTACATTCTATTACATTCTATTTTTATACTACCCAATGGCATTAAGAAAATGCAAACATTTGTTCCGGCGTATGAAACTGGTATTAGGTACTGCAGTCCTTGTATATTATTCATGCCTTGTTGCAGCAATTTCCAAATTAAGTTCTCAGGAATCCTGCAATTCTTAGCAGGTTATCGGGGGATTCTCAAGATCATCACTAATAGCAGATAATCTTCTCTGGAGAAAAGTTTTCTTTCACCACAGATTGTCCTTGGTAGCTGTGGGAAGGCATTATTAGCTGGGGAGATGAATATTGGAAAGATGAGGAAGGAAGTCCAATGAAAAGTCTTCCTTTTTACTGCTACTTGAAAGTTTCCATATTCTCACAATTCACTGCATTCAATGCTGAGTTAATTGGACCAACAGTCTAAGACAAATTTCCCGTGTCTCAAAGATAATGGGAGAGAAGCAATTTAGAAGTACCCACAATTTTGTGCTGAAATACACTCCAAGACATGAATCAGAGATGGTATTCAGCAGGTTCTGACCAGTTCTGGAGAAACAGTAGCGGAAATTTTGAGTAGTTTGCAGAACCCGCAAATACCACCTCTGACTGGAGATTTTACGGTATCCTTCCCCTGCCACGCCCACCAAGTCACGCCCACAGAACCGGTAGTAAAAAAAAAAGAATCCCACCACTGACATGAATCATGGTTAATTTAGAAAAAAAAGAGATCAGCAAAAAAATGCTGAAATATTCATAAAGAATAATCCAAAATTTGTAATAGTAATGCCTACTTGAGGACAAGCAAAATGGGACCAAGGGATAGACATTCTCCAGAAGTCCTCATTGGGCAAGATGTTATAGAAAGCAGGCAATGAGAAAAAATGCAATGAAGTCTGAAGTTTGGGACGGTTATTTCAATCTCAAGAAAGGCTGCCAGTTGTTAATGGCAGGATAAAATTCAGAATAAGAGAGTTGGAAGAAACCTTGGAGGTCTTCTACTCCAACCCCCCGCTCAAATAGGAGGCCCTATTCCATTTCAAACAAATGGCTGTCCAACCTCTTCTTAAAAATTTCTATCCAGTGATGGAGCACAAACAACTTCTGAAGGCAGAAGTTCCACTGATTAATTGTTCTCACCGTCACAAAATTTCTCCTTATTTCTTGGTTGGTTCTCCCCTTCATTTGTTTCCATCCTTTGCTTCTTGACCTGCCCTCAGGTGCTTTGGAGAATAGCTTGACACCCCCCTCTTATTTGTGGCAACCCCTAAGATATTGGAATACTCTATTGTGTCTCCCCTAATCTTTCTTTTCTTTAAACAAGACCAAAAAAAGTCTGTTTTCCCAATATGATAAGGCAAACTGCGAATATTCTTAAAAAGAATATTCTTAAAAAGAATATTGTAAGTAAGTAGTCTGCACTACTATTACTATTAATCTTCTCATCACTCCTTATCACCCATCCCTCCCACTTGTGACTGTATGACTGTAACTTTGTTGCTTGTATCCTTACAATTTATACTGACTGTTTCCTAGTATGATTTGATTGCTTATTGTACCCTATGACTATCATTAAGTGTCGTACCTTATGATTCTTGACTCTTGATTAATGTATCTTTTCTTTTATGTATACCGAGAGTATTTACACCAAGACAAATTTCTTGTGTGTCCAATCACACTTGGCCTATAAAAGAATTCTAATCTAATCTAATCCAAAGAATTTCAAAAGAAGTACCTCTAACACCATCTTTATTGTTATTTTCTAGCAAAATAATTCCAAACAGACACACACACACACAAACCCTACCATAGCTCCAGAAAGATTTTAAAAAGTCTCAACTGTCACATTCTTTTCTTCTACAAAACAGAGGTGCATCCATGTAAGAGGGGCAGAGGAAGAACTATATTAAACATAAATCAAGATGGACAGGACTGCATCAGGAGAGACAGGACTTCCATTATAGAGTCACACCCATCTTCTTGGTGTTTTTGGCATATCCCTCACTGAATATGATGCCCCTGAAATAAAGCGTTGTTATTATGGAACAGTAGTCCTGGGAAAATAATCCCCCTTTTCATAATTTTATGAAAACCGCTGTGTAGAGATTTACACTTCGATTTACACTTCTGAAGTAGAAAGAAGAAAATAGCCTCTGTCTTCAGACTTTGAAACCACAGGCAACGTTGTTTGACTAAAATGAAAGCCATTCATCTCTCACTTCTTAACAAAGCTTTCTACTTTTATTACGCGACAACTGTCATTCAGCACTTTTAAATAGAATTGGTTTCCTCCCAAAGAGCCACTTCATTTTACCATCCCATCCACTGTTCCATAAATGAAGATGTCTCCTTGCACTGCAACTGAGATATTCATTAGCTGCTCTCAGTTATCATTCTCCTCTGTTGCTTCCTTTATAGCTCTATGACAGAGGATGGTTCTCGGAGAGGAAACACTTCTGTGCCGATCACGGCCCTAATATAAAAGCAATACAAATCTGCCATTCTTCGAGTTATTCTGCACTATTTCCTAACACCCTCTTCCAAGCTCAGAGGATTTGAGCTGCACATCTTTGGTGATTTGATTTACTGCACGGAATTGGTTTGATCTGCTGCTGGAAGGCGCCCGTGTTTAAGACGACCCTTAGCTAGAGTCAGTAAATTAATCCAGCTTCTGATTTAGCTACATTCTCCTCTGAAGAATTCCTGATCCCCTGCCTGATGTATCTATTATTCTCAGAATGTTAACTAAGATTTTTGGGAAGGTTGTACCCCACTGTATGCAGAGGACATCAGGCTGGGGAAGGACAAAGTAATAGGCTGACTGTTCTTGGTTTATAAGTTATTAAACATTTCTACTTCAGATTATATTCTTCCATTTTGTCAGACTCATCCAGCTTTCTAAGTTTTTAAGGGGGACACTTGTCCATTTTTCAGAGGGAAAGATGTCCTTAAGCAGATCATGACTTCATGGATGTGTTCACATAGTGTACTTATGCAGAAATTTGTCATTGGTTTTTGGAATGTGTTTTAATTTCCCAAACCAGGCTGTTTTCCCAAAGCCTTGGACTAAATGGGACTATTACTTGATATAGGGATGCAGTGGGTCAGTGGCTAAGACACTGAGCTTGTGGATCATAAAGGTCAGCAGTTCGGCAGTTCGAATCCCTAGCGTCACAAAATGGAGTGAGCTCCCGTTACTTGTCCCAGCTTCTGCCAACCTAGCTGTTCGAAGGCATGTAAAAATGCAAGTAGAAAAATAGGGACCACTTTGGTGGGAAGGTAACAGCGTTCCATGCACCTTCGGTGTTTAGTCATGCCCATGGAGATGTCTTCGGACATCGCTGGCTCTTCAGCTTTGTAATGGAGACGAGTACCGCCCCCTAGAGCCGAAAACAACTAGCACATATGTGTGAGGGGAACCTTTACGTTTATCTTATTTGATATAGCCTCTAGTTTATTCTTATGAAGATGGAGGGGAATTAAACAAAACAGTGAAAAGGGGGATACCTTCCCTCATCCCCATTTTTTCTCTCTTTTATCCTTCCTTAAAGTTTTTCCCCTCCCTATACCTTGCATTGCCTAAAAACTCAAACTAAAATAATCCATCTCATCACAAAAACTTTAACCTTAGACTGTCTACTATTGACCTCACCCCTTTCCTAAGAGGTCTGCAGGGGGCGTGCATAAGCGCACCAACGTGCCTACCATCCCTGTCCTATTGTTTCTTTTATTTTTCTTATATGTATCCAGTTCATGTATTCATAACTATGTTTATACTTATATCTGTTATCTTATAATTGCTTGACAAAATAAATAAATAAATAAATAAATAAATAAATAAATAAATAAATAAATAAAAAAATAAAAATGTAAGTTGGGGACATCTGAAAGCAGGCTGGGGATCACCTGAATCTTAAGGACAGAAGATTTTCCATTCTTTTATTATATCTTATGTGTTCAGATCCTGGTTAGGCCAAGTCTCAGAAGTCAAGAGAGTTACAGAGTCCAACAAGATGGTATGTGATAATCTTAGCAACAGAAGAATAAACTTTTTGACAGTGAGAACAATCAACCAATGGAACAGAAGTTGCCTTTGGAAGTTGTGTGAGCACCATCACTGGAGACTTTCAAGAAGAGATTGGACTCCCATCTGTCAGAAATGGTGTAGGGCCATGATAGTGAACTTATGGCACGCATGCCAGAAGTGGCATGCAGAGCCACTTCTGCCGGCACGTGAGAGGTCACCCGGAAGAGCCCCACTGTGCATGCATGCGCACCACTGCTGCCCAACAGTTGATTGTCGGGTATCTGGTGCGCATGCATGGGGCGGGAGATGCACTCGCATGTGCAGAGATGAGCAGTGCACAGGAGGGTCTTGTGCACATGCACAGAAATGCGTGGTGCACAAGGGAGATCACGTGTGCATGTGCAGAGATGCATGGCACATGGGGGATCATGCACACATGCACAGAGATGGGAGGCACACATGGTAGGGTTACACACGCAGCACAGGGGGCGTGGGGGGCAAGCACAAGCCCGCGAGTACGCGCCCAATTTTCAGCATGGGAGCCAAAAAAGTTTAGCCACCACTGGTGCAGGGTCTCCTGCTTGGGCAGGGGGTTGGTTTAGATGACCTAAAAGGTCCCTTCCAACTCTGATTATCTGTTATGTGTTAACTGCAGAGCTGCATGGGGGGAGGGGAATCTGAATGAGAGTCAACACTTCTAACAGAGAAAGAATTCTAGACAAAAGAAGAGAGAGACAAAAGTGACAAATTGAGTGTTCTTTCAAGATAAACTTTGGAGTGAAAATGGTGGCAAAACAGTCATTTCCTTGAATAATTTGCACTGGGGCTTTCATTAAACTTTTTACTTTTTACTCCTTAACTCAACAGAGAAACACTTCTGCTGCAAGTGATTAAAGTTCTTTTCTGGTCCTCTGAGACATGGGATATTAGAGAAATTGCCTGTTTACAGCTGTATCAATCTTTACTCTGAGAAGCAGATACCATTTGCACTTCCTCAAGTGAACCAAATTTGAAATCAGTTCTGATTAATGCCTTCCTTTTCTCCTCCTAGTTCAATTAGCAGACAATATTGAAGCCGTGAATAACCTGTCAGACCACCCTTTCTGGGATGTTTACAGAAGCGAGTGGACTATATTGCAAATATATTGTACGTGGAAGTGGAACATTTGTCAATAACTTAATATCTATGGAGTTTCTCAGTCATCCATGTCATGGTTGTCCCAAAAGTGCTTTTTTTTCTTTTTTTCAAGAGCTAACTGGACTTTTTGGTTTTTCTTTGAAGACATTTCACTTCTCCTCCAAGAAGCTTCTTCAACTCTGACTAGATGGTGGAGAATGAAAGGATTTATACACCTTGCAATCAGCTGGTCATTTGCATTCTTTTAGCAAATTGTTAAGGCCACCTGGAGGTTTATCTGTGTCATCAAGGTCAAATGGATGTGGAGCATGGGTGTAAACTTGTGGCATCACATTGCCATCACATGATGTTTTGTGATTTTTTTTGCCTTCATGTGATGCATTCGGCCCACGGATCACCAGTTTGATGCCCCTGGTGTGGAGCCTTCTTGGAACTGTTGAAAGGACTGTGCTGTAGCCTGGAGATAGATGATGTCATATCCCTCCTCTTCTATTGAGAAAGGGCCATTCAATTTTGACACAGATGGCCTCATTGAGCCTGTCTTTCAAACCAGTGGTCCTCTCTGTCCAAAATGTAGATTTGCTGTCTTCAAAAGAGTGGTCTTTGTCTTTTAAATATAGATGGACTGCTGAATCTAGCCTTGATAGGTTTGTTTTCCTATGTTGTGCCATGCATTTATGAAGTGGCTGTTTTGTTTCCCCCAATGTACAGATCTGCATATGATTCACTGCATTGTACTGCATATACATATTGCTTACTTTGTGTCTGGTTGTTGTCAATGGCTTGCTCAGCAGGCATAGCTGCTAGACCAGTGGTCGCCAACCAGTGGCCGTGGCCCGCTGGTGGTCCATGAGAAAATTTTGATGGTCCGCAGAGAAATGTCACCCGCAAACTACCCCCCAAAGCAATTAATCCAGGCTGCGTGGGAACACAAGGCTGTGCCATCCACATGGCTCATGGGAACACAAGGCTTGTGTCGCTTGTATTGTGAACAACATGAGGTAGTGAGGGGAGGGGGAAAGGGCAGAGGGAGGAACTTGCCCCACTCACCTCACATGCCTGGCCTGGCCACCGGGCTGCTTCTTTCTGCTTCTTTCTTCTTCTGCTTTTGGCTGCATGAAAGGAAAGCAGCAGAAATTTTTCTTTCTCTCTCCCAAACTCCACCAGAAATGAGTCTTTGGGACCCTGCAAGGCATTCTGCTCCAAGAGACTGCACCGGTAAAGACTCATTTCTGGTGGAGTTTGGGGCAGAGAAAGAAAGACTTCTGCTGCTTTCCTTGCATGAAGCCAAAAGTCTCTCTCTCTCTCTCTCTCTCTCTCTCTCTCTCTCTCTCTCTCTCTCTCTCTCACTCACTCACTCTCTCTCTCTCTCTCTCTCCCTCCCTCCCTCCCTCCCCCTGAGAACAGAGCTGGAGACGGTATCCTGAAATCCCAAATAAAGAATGATTGATCAGTAGGAAAACGGGGTGGGGAATTTTCCTGCAGACTTTTTTAGGGATTTTCCCAAGGTCTCTGGTCTGCAGGATTTAAAATTATGAGTTTGGTGGTCCCTGAGGTCCAAAAGGTTGGTGACCCCTGTCAGCTAGACAATAATCAACACAAGTAACTTTTCCCAGAGGCTCCAGCATTGTAGGTGTTTTCTGTTGCATGCTTAGTCATTCCTCAAAATTTATTTGCACAGAAGAGAACATTCCCTTCTATCAACTGAGTGAAGAACTTATGAGATACTGATTCTTGCCTCTTACTGACTGGAAGGTACACCTTGACCTGAAGGCCAAACAGCTGAGACAGAAAGTTCAAAAATAGAAATACATATTGGGTTTGGCCAAATCTGATACATTGTGGTAAAATATTTGGTAGGCAGGAAAACAGTGAAGGTGGACACTCCCTAGCAATTCACATATATAAATTTTTATATTTATAAAGATAATTAGTCTGGTAAGATTAATGTCAGACCCAAAGAACTAAGAACACATGAAGTTACTTCTGAATAGTTCTTTATTGTTGTTTGTCTACAAACAGAATCTTGCCAAACTAAATCAGCTATTGTAAAACTATTAGAGACACTCTGTGAATTGCTAGGGAGGGTCTGTCTCTTCTTGCTTACCAGACATTCCAAGCTCTGCTGTCTCTTTGCCCTCTAAGAAAAAGCCCCTTATTCCTGTCACTCTGGATTACCTTCCACCATTTTGGATTACATTCAACCATTTTGGAAAGATTTTATGACTTGACAAGGTGAAGTGAGACCTCATTCTTAAATCACCCAAATAAAATCTAGGCTTTTGGAAAGGTTCAGAAATTATTCAGCATTTCATCAAGGTGCAGAAGGAAGTTTTATCAGTAGTATATAAACATGTAGTATCTTTGAGGAAAATATTGAGTGTTTGGTTGTATGCCTTGTTCAATCTGTTATATGCTTTTCAATGGTTCTATCACTTCAAAATGAAATATTTATTGATTTAAAATGCTTCATGACTTAAAAGTAATTTCAGTCAGTTCTCATTTTACTAACCATTGAATTTCTTTAGTTTTTTTTTTTAAGCTCCTATATCTATTCAGATCCATTTATGTGCCTTTTGATTCATTTTCAGAAGTTAAATGAAATTGATTGATGAAATTGAATGAAAATCTGGTCAATATAGCATGGATCTTATTTGCATAGCTAGTGCTATCTTCCACCTCCGCTCTATCCATTAATTTTTAAAATTCTATTTTATTATCATTCTTCTATTCTTCTGCTTTCATGCATCTGATCAGTGCAGGTGTCAAATTACATCATTTTCAACAGACAGCGATCTAATTTATTTTATTTATCAGATTTAGAAATCACCTATCTCACTTACAGAGCAACTCCGTTTCTGCTTGAATACATTCAATTAAGGATTGCCCACAATTACTCCCTCTGGATAATTTGTTCCTTTGTTAAACTGGTGTGTGTGTTTTCCTGACTATTCAATCACAATCTGTATTCCTAAAACGAAAATTATTTAGTGTTCTCTTTTTTATGACAGGAGAAAATGGAAGAATTATGTAGCATCCTTGTAGGGCATCATATTTTCCTCATATGTATTATTTTCTAGTATAAATATGTCTGGTTCCTTTAATTTCTCACAAATGATGGCAAATATACATGCCCCAGGATAATGTTGCAAGATCCAATATGGGTCGATCATTGGGACGAGAAGTTTGGTCTTCTGAGCCTTTGGATGCCTGCTAAAGACCATCCACAGGGAACTCTCTCGCAGAATCTATAATAGGTAGACACAGGTAGACTGCCCCCACCCACCCACCCACCCAGACAGACAAGACCCCAGACTATAAACTGACAGTAAACAGTGTCAGAGTATATTCATGAACTGGAATAGAGCTTAGTAACAAAGTCAGCCAATAAATAGGCATGGCAACAGACCAGTCATAAAGGGAACTGAATTGGAAAGTGAAACTGGAAGTAGCCTGGGTGTGGCTGCTTGTGTTTTTGCCTGTAATTCTCTACCACATTGAGGAATCTACATTGGTATTGTACATTTATTTCATGTGTTATGATGTATATAAAGAAGTTAATGAATCGTGCTGAATCAGTCATCTGTGTGTGCTTTCTGGATTTGAATTTATGACTTACCGGTCTGTAGGAAGTTAGCACCCACCCCTCTCCTAGAAAATTTAAATAGCCTAGGAAATATCAAAAAGGCAGGATATTTCCTCTAAAAAGAGTAGAAACTCAGAAGCAGAAACTCACCCCAGAAGCAGAATCTCACCCCCACCTTTGTTAATGGGTGGGCCATTAAGGCCTGGGCCGGAATACTTTACATAACAAGGAACTCCAGGTAAAGCTATAGCAATTGCCAAAAGCCCTTTTAAGGGCATAATCACCCAGCAAGGCTAGACCAAGCCTGGAACTCTGGACAGCTGACAGAGTTGCCCCTGGGAGTCTGACAACTAATGGGATACATTTCTTACACAGGAACAGGAAACACTAAGGTGGGACCCAACAAAGGTTGTAAAACCCAGGCACTCTCAGCAACTCAGCCCTTCTGGACCTTTTCTTCTCACCCTTTTTTCTTGATCTCTTCTCATCTTGAAGCATGTGATCACCCTTCTCTGGAGCTCCAGCCCATGTGGTCCTGTCCACCATTAAACCTTCCATGCAGCCTCCATGTTTCCAGTGTCTTTTTCCCCACTTGGAACTGAACCCAGAAGGATATTTCTTTCAACATGTCAATGAGTACTTCAGCTTCAACCATAACAACACAAGAGCACACAATAGATACAAACTCAAGCTTAATCGCACCAAACTTGATTGCAGGAAATACGACTTCAGCAACAGAGTGGTCAATGTCTGGAATACTCTACCTGACTGTGGGTTTTTTTCCCCAAACCCCCAAAACTTTAACCTTAGACTGTCTACTATTGACCTCACCCCTTTCCTAAGAGGTCTGTAGTGCATAAGCGCACCAATGTGCCTACCGTCCCTGTCCTATTGTTTCTTTTATTTTTCTTATATGTACCCATTTCATGTCTTCATAACTATGTATATACTTATACCTATTATCTTGTAAGCAATTGACAAATCAAAATAAATAAATAAATAAATAATAAAATCTAACAAACAACACTCCTTATTAGCACTGATGATGTTACCTATTTAGGGCAATGAAACGTCTGCAAGAAAACAAGCTCAGAGAGCCCCAAGGACCTCTCATTTCAACCCTGAGCTACAAATGCTCTCTTTTATTTAAGGAGAGTATTTATTTATAAATACTCTCCTTTATTTAAGTAGACACATTCTGCTAGAGAGAAGTTCCCTGAGAATGGGGTCCAGCACAAGTCCGAAGACTTGGAAAACTAAATCCCTGGTCCTGGTGACCAACTCAGATTGAATCCTTTAATTTCTTTTCATAGAGTTTAATTTCTAGTTCTGATCGTTTCCCTTGCCCTTCTTTAAATCTGGTAATAAATTCTCTAAATCCTTGTTAAAGTTCAGGACTTGGAACTAGTCAAGTCAAATCAGTCAATCCAGGTATAGCCTGATCAATAAAATGCAATTATTATTTCCTATGGTTTGGAAACTAGATGATTAAGATCGTGAATGTCCAGATTCCTAAATAAAACATTTTCTCCATGTTGAAAAAAAAACCCCACCTCTGATGCAGGATCCTTATTTTCATTCACTAGAAAGTAGAACTTCTGACGTATACAGTTAGATTTGGTATTGAATTCCCATAGACTTTCCCCCCCATTTGTTTCACCTTGTCCTGCCAGTACCTACATTCAGTTAATAATGCTGATGTTTTTTTGAATGTAATTCTTATAACAAGTAAACAAATGTGATCACATACCACATCATAGATTGTACATAATCCCAATTGAGCAGACAGTACAGGATTGGAAATCTTAGGTTCTGCTTTGCTAACAGAATTATTTATTCATGTTTACCATTTTGTTGGGAAAATAATCTTATTATATGCAGAATAATCACATCAACAATGCATTTTTCTTACAACATTAGTTTTTCATTTGTATTTCCTGGATGCAGCAAGTAAACCAGAAATCACCACACTTTTTCCCTCTGGGTTTTTTTTTTAAATTCCAGACTATTCCCTTTTTTTATTGAAACATTGATTCACCCCCCCCCTCCCTTTTTTTCCCCCTTTTATCCTGGGATGTAAGTTCTCAAGAGCAAATATCTTAGACTTCAATTAGCAGAACTATGTGGTGTTGATTTAGTTGACTGTTTGCAGCTTCCTCAGGATGTCATGGGAAAAAGGAGATTAAAAAGTAGGTAAGTGTTGGTATATTCCTCATTCATCATAGAATTAATTTTGGTTACAATTACAGCAAGCAACAATTTTATCAGCCATCACTAGTTTAACCCTGCTGGGTTCACAACATGCACAATGGGAGATCTGTGGAAAAATTATAGAAAATTATACCTTTAAGACTATCGATAAAGATATTCAGGGTTCTGCAACAGACTCATCCAACATGAGTTTTAGGACAGAGCTTCATTGGTTTAAATTATAATTAACTTCTATTTTTTATGCCAATAAAGTGCTGTGATACAGTATTTTTGCCTCCTAAAACATCATTTTTAACTGTCACCCACGAATTCTGTTCATTGGTTGATGTAGACTTATTTATTTTATTTATTTTTTTGATTTGTCAATCACTTACAAAATAATAGGTGTAAGTATAAACATGAGTAAGAATACAGAAAATAGGTATGATTAAATAAGACTTAATAATAGTGCACCCATAAAAATCAAATAACATGTTTTAGATGAATCTTTAAAACTGGATCCAGTTTGCAATGTGAGTTGCAATCATGGGATAGTCTCAAAAACAATGTGAGTAGGGCCATTTGCATTCCTCTGCTATAAATATAATTTTTAAATAAATGTCCATGGTGGATTGTTTTGGTTTTCTCATGGAAAAACCCTACATTTTAATATATGTGAAAGAAAGTATTACAATGAAGTATAAAAAAGGAGAACTGAGACTTTGAAAGATGCCACGTCTAACAACTTTGATTCAAGAATAGACTTTGGTCAATTTTATTTTTATTTGGAAATCACTTTTGGACTTTTTCCAAGAAACTGTGAGAAATGAAATTTTGACTTTAGGATTTGCTGATTAGAATTATATGGCACTACATAAACAATATAGACTATTATTAACTTTAGACTAAGGGTCTAATGTATTGTTTATCTAAATCTGTACCAAATAAACTTGGAATCATTCTTTTTCTGTTCTCTTTATTTTTTTTTCTTTCTCCTCATTTGTCTTGCTTTTGTCTTTTTCTTTTTTTTTCAAATCTTTTTTCTTCTTGCTCGTTTATTTTTATCCTTGTTTTTTTAAAAATTCAACACAGTTACATTAAAAAAAAAACCTCCATGTCTAGTGAAGTGTAGGTGTGATAATGATAATTGGTCACTTGGGTTTTAAAACTAGAAATTATTTCCCCATTAACATTGCCTTTCAAGCTGACCTTCTATTGATTCTGATGATAATTTCTACTTTCCTGGCAGATAGCTGTCATGGTTTCAGCTTTATTAGTGTTCTACATTATTATGCATTCAGTCACTTCTAGCAAACTACCGCCAAGGATTGCATATGCAGATTCATAATAATCTTCATTTTATGTTATTTTTTTTCTTTGCAAAAGAAAAAACATCCCATGAATTTAACGTCCCATGAATTTAAGCCACAGTCAGGAAAGTTAAATATTTCTATTATGTATTCCTCTCAAATCAAAATTGGGTAGTTCACCTTTAGATGAATCTACTGCAAGAGGAATCCACAGGTGGATTCTGACAATTTACCCACCTTTCTCTCAATGAAATACGTAAGTACAAGTGGAAGGTTGGACATTTAAAAAAATGAATTTACTGACCAACTAATCTTTTCTAGTTTTGTGTAAGTAATGTACTTTTTTTGTATATGTCTGTGCCTGACTCCTTGTAGAGAAGTTTTTTTTTTTTCTGATCCTTTCTGAAATGTTGTAATGCAGGGGCATCCAATCTCGGCAATTTTAAGTCTTGTAGACTTCAACTTCCAGAATTCCCCAGCTGTAAGAACTGAAGTCCAAGTTCCCAAGATTGGACACCCATGCTCTAACACAGTGGTGGCTAACCTTTTTGGGCTCCTGTGCTAAAAATTGTGTGCACGCTCACACGCGCATGCTTGCATGCCACCACCTGGAAGCAATGCACGTAACCCCACCATGCCCCCTGTGCATACATGCACGAGCCCCCCCACACTGCCCCCTTACCTGTACTGTGCATGCGCACACATCCTAGTTGATTTTCGGCCTGTTTGAGGCCATTTTCAGCCTTCCAGAGGCTCGAGGGAAGCCTCTGCAGCCTTTGGAGGCTGAAAAATGGGCCCGTTTTGCCACTTCCAGTAAACAGGCCAGTTTTTCGGCCTCCAAAGGCTACAGAGACTTCCCTCAAGCCTCTGGGAGGTTGAAAAAGGCCTCAAATGGGCCAAAAATCAACTGGGAGGCATGTGTATGTGCAGTGCAGGTAAGTTTGGCTGGGGCTCAAATGGTTCTGCATGCCACCTGTGGCACGCATGCCATAGGTTTGCCATCACGGCTCTAACATGCATGCAACAACACCATTTTAAAATAAAAAATAAGGCTGAAAGAGATTCTTCATCCATTTTTTTTAAAGACATACAATTCCCATCCAACACTCTACTCTTTACTTAATTTTAATTTTCAAGTCATGGCACCAACACATCATGTGCGTTCAGATAATGTTTGGCTTGCCATCAAAGTTGTTTGAAGGAAGAAGAATAAGTTGGATAGGATATGAAGAATTTCTTCATTGTTATCAGGAGCTTTTAAATATATATATCAGTAAATATTGAAAAGCTTTTTTGCACAATTATTTTTCAAAGTTTATGAGAAAAATAGAAAAACCACTCTTCTTTAAAAAAATGAAACTAATACTTTAAAATAAAATATTTTCTACCTACAGGCACCTAATACTAGGGTATTACTTATCTCATTCATGACTTACGGGAAAAATTGTTTAAAATGTAAACAGCCAATAGCAATATTGATACATTCAGTTGTTCAGTTTCCTAAATTCACAGTGTTTATGAATCAACCCCCTTAGAATTACCAGCTGCAGAGAAAGTGAGAAAGTGCAAATAAACTTAGAAAAAATATTTAAAGAGGGGCTGGTAGACAGACGCACAAGGACTAAGTATATGCAATTTCCACAAGATTATTTTTGATTCATGGAGAGAATGAAAATTTGGATAGAATGCTAAGCATGTGAACAAAGCATGTTATGTTCCAGTGTTTTGCTTCACATGCTGAAGTACTTTGGTTTTTTGTCAAAATGAAATGCTCCTTCCAAGCTTTGGGCAACAATGTAAGATGGATAATGTAATGGAGTGTCTGGATTTTTAAACCTTAGGCAGGCAGGCAGGCAGGCAGGCAGGCAGGCAGAAAGAAAGAGAGGCAGAGAGAGAGGGAGGGAGGGAGAGAGAGAGAGAGAGAGAGAGAGAGAAAGAAAGAAAGAAAGAAAGAAAGAAAGAAAGAAAGAAAGAAAGAAAGAAAGAAAGAAAGAAAGAAAGAAAGAAAGAAAGAAAGAAAGAAAGAAAGAAAGAAAGAAAGAAACTCTTAAGCTCTGGTAACAAGAAGAGAGGAAGTGTATGTAGTATAGTGGTTAATGACTTTGGGTTGGTCCCTCTCTCAGCTTTAACCAACCTTTAAGAAATACTGCTGTGGAGATAAAACAAAGTAAAATCACACAGAAGCTACCTTGAGCTTCTGGAATAAAAATTGGGTTATAAATCAACCCACCACATTAAATAATGTGATCATTGGACATGATCACAGCAACAAAACATAGAAGAAAAGACAAGCAGCCTTGTTCCCTAAATATTTAGGGAAAAGGAGCAACTGATGAAAATCAGTATTGTTGCTTTGAAAAATGTCACTGCTGCTGTGAAAAGGAGAGGTCAAGGTTTATGTGTCTCCTCCATTTCTTCAAGGATATAGAGAAAAGCATCTTGCATTGAGAACTGTAAATGTGGCGAATTTCAAACACGTTGAGAGACTAAATGCAATCTATGCTTTTTCTTCTCCAAGGAAAACAAGTGTTCCCTCATTTATCTCGAGCGCCCAAGTAAAGCATGGTACTTTTGTGTGAAGGTCTCCAAGTAATTATCTGATGCTGTTCAGTCAAAATAATCAAGTTACTAGGATGACAATTTCTTCTAATTAATTATTGTTAATACTTGATCTCCTTGAAGGTATATTGCTATATATTCATTACCACATATTCATTACTAAGGTAAGGATAAAGAGATTTAGAGAAAAGGAAGGTTAGAAGTGAAGAAAGAAAAAGAAAAGAAAAAGTAGGAAAGAAAAAGAATAATTTTCTCTGTTGCATATATACCTAAAAAAAAAAAAAAAATACACCAAAGTCTTACTCTAGGGTTAACATTGGCCTACATTATTTGTATAATCTCGTATAATTCTAACCATCAAATCCCCAAATTTACTTTTCATTTCTTTCAGTTTCCTGAAAAAATTTAAAAATAAATCCAAAAACTAATTTCCAGGTAGAGGTAAAATTAATCATTTTCTTTTTTTCTTCAAGCCAATCAATGTTGCCATTTGCCAGTTCTATCAGCTTTCACCATCCATTATTTAATTGTGGATAAATCCTTCCACCTTTGTGCATATAAAAGTCTTGTTGCTGTTATATATGAAAGCAAAGTTCCATAAAATGCTCCCATTTGTTAAACCCAAAGAAAAACTGCTGATTTCAACTGTACATTCACTTTTAAAATCTTCCGCATCTGATCACATATTTGGTCCCACTATTTTGTAGCTTTATAAGATGACCACCAAAGATGAAAATGTAGCCTCAGTAGGGTTATACTTCCAACAAATATTTGAACTTTCCTATAGATTTTTGATAGTTTTTCTAGTGTCATGTACCAGAAATACATTATTTTATTAAAGTTCTCTTTAAAATTATAACTCAATGTTATACAGTCCACTTCTGTACATAATCTACCATTGGCCCAACAGCATATAGTATCCAAATGCTTTTATCCATTTTATCATACAATCTTTAACTTGCTCACCCTCTGTTTCCATTTTCAATATTTTGAATTATTGTACATCTTAGCAAAATAATATTATCAATATTTCTACACAACTCCACATCAAATTCAATCTTGCTATTTTCAAATTCAGAATCCATATCAGAATTAAATCTTTCCATTGACTGGAAAGATTAGTTTCCATTAGGAAACTAATGGCTTGTAGAACCTTCCTACAATCAACCAATGAAACAGCTTGTCTTCAGAAGTTGTGGGAGCTTCATCGCTGGAAGCTTTCAAGAAGAGACTGGACTGCCAATTGTCAGAAATCTGTCAGGGTCTCCTGCTTGGGGAGGGGTTTGGACTAGATGACCTACAAGGTTCCATCCAACTTTGTTAATATGTATCTGTATTTTCCAATTCCAGATTTTTCTCCTGTTTGGAACTTAAGTAAATACTGCATCTTTCTTAAAAATCCATGCACATAGGTTTACTCCTCATCAATTTAAATTTATTTCTTTTATCCAGTTTATATGGATATGGTCAATGAATATCCAGAGATCCACAACACACCACAGATTGAATTATGAGCATCCTAGTGCAGACCTTTGGATGGACCTAAGTCTTATGTTCTGCTCCACTACATTTTGACAGGGAACAGAATGATTTATTATTTGTTCCTGAGAAGCTTCAATAGTTTCTATTATGCCCTCTGATCTAGGAATGGAGAAGGTAATAAAAACATGTCTTTCACTATGTCTGAGACTTCCTGGAGGAAAAAAATGTCTCTTTACTTTGTAGGGAGGAAGGGTCTAAAGACATATTACTTTTCTTCTTGTGTTGAATTGTCAGCAAGTTTAGACACAGAATCAGAATAGAGCTGGGAAAGACCTTGGAGGTTTTCTAGTCCAACCACCTGCTCAAAGAAGGAGGCCCAATGCCAGTGGTGGCGAACCTTTTTGGGCTCCTGTGCCAAAAATTGTGCGTTCATGTGCATGCTCATGCTCGCGTGTCAGCACCCAGAAGGCAATGCGCGCGCCCCTACGCATGCATGTGCAATACCCACCCACCCACCCCCACTGCCCCCTTACCTGCACTGTGCCTTACAGGTGATTTTCAGCTGTTTTGAGGCCTTTTTCAGCCTCCCAGATGCTTGAGGAAGGCTTCTGCAGGCTTTGCAGGCCGAAAACTAGGCCCGTTTTGTTACTTCTGGTATTTCCAGAAAAACAGAAAGTGATGAAACAGGCCTAGTTTTCAGCCTAAAAAGCCTGCAGAAGCCTTCCTCAAGCCTCTGGGAGGCCGAGAAATGCCTCAAAATGGCAAAAAAATCACCTGTGAGGCATGCACATGTGCAGTGAGGTAAGTTTGCCTGCAGCTTGCATGCCAGCACAAATGGCTCTAAAATGCCACCTGTGGCACGCATGGGGTTTACCATCATGGCCCTGTGCCATTCCAGACAAGTAGCTGTCTTCTTAAAAGCCTCCAGTGATAGAGCACCTACAACTTCTGAAGGCAAGCTGTTCCACTGGTTAATTGTTCTAATTGTTAGGAAGTTTCTCCTTAATCCCAGGTTGCTTTCCTCCTTGATTACTTTCCATCCATTGTTTCTTGTCTTCCCTTCTGGTGTTTAGAAAACAAGTTGACCCTATCTTCTTTGTGGCAGCTCCTCAAATACGGGTATACTACTATCATATTACCCCTAATTCTTCTTTTCTCTAGACTAGCCATACCCAATTCCTGCAACAGTTCTTTACATGTTTTTATCTCCAGGCCTTTAATCATTTTAGTTGCTCTACTTTGCACTTTTTCCAAAGTCTCAACATCTTTTTCGTAATGTGGTGACCTCAGGATGACTGGAAAGATCCAGTTAGATCCTCAACTGTGAAAACTCACAGGACCAAGAATTGTCTATCAGCCCAGCCCACAGGTAGGAAAGGTTGAGAGGATAGAGAAAAAGAGCATCAACTGGTGAGAGAATGCTATTATCTGCTGTGGGGGTCTTTTCTCAATCAATGCTTGCTTTGGTCCATGTTATTTCCAAAGGAATGTTCTCGTATCTCTTTCTGCATGATAAACAAAAGATGCTTGGAATCAGAAATAAGGTTTCCTATTGCTTCCTTTACTAGAATGTTTAAAATAAACTTAGCAGGTCTGCAAGAATTGCAACTAAATAGCCAAGGTAATCAAGTAATGATATAAGACCATGCTTAATCAATCACTGAGTACATTAGCACAATACCCTAAAATTTGACGCTCGGTGAAAGAAGTTTGCTATTCCAGGTGTGATATAGCGCAACTTTTTTTGCCATGTATCATGCATTACTCTGCAGCAGTGACACAAGCTGTTTATATCTATCATTCCTAAATTGAATTAAAACATTGATTCTTTTTTCTCTAAAAGCTTTTTTATTCAGTGGTTTCTCTGGCCAATTTTTTATAGTTAAGGATATCTACAGACCAAAGCAATTGATAGATCCTAGGCCAAAGAACAATAAAGCCTCCACAGCAATTTCTTTATTGTCCCCCCCTGAAATTGTCCTTACTTTATCTCCAGGCCATGCTGAAATCATTTGCAATGTGGCTATAAAAATGACATTTTCCTACATATTCCAACAAGGTTCCAAAATGAGGCAGCTTCGTTGTTAAAACTGATTTATTTTAAAAGGTATTAAATAATTGGTTCTACTGAAAAAAATGAAGAAAAAAATACAAAGAGAAAGAAATACATGAAAACTATAAAAACACACAAAAAAAAAAAAACCCAGAAAAGGAACCTGTTTGTTTGTTTGTCTGTTTGTTTGTTTGACAAATGCATATAATTTGGTAAACTCTCATATAGATGACTCCAGGCACCTTATAACTTTTAACAAATCGACTATATAATAAAAATCCTTAAAATACCCCATATTCTTCTTCTTCTTCTTCTTCTTCTTTTTCTTCAGCGTTTGTCTCGCGCTCTGGCGAGGTCCGCTAACGCCCTTGAGTATTGCTTCCACGCCTCTCTGTCTGCCACGTATGTCAGGTCTGCCTTCGCGATCTCTAGGTCGGCCTTGATCGTGTCCATCCAGCGTTGCTTAGGTCTACCACGCGGTCTCGCGCCTCCGACAGTCACCTTCATCGCAGATTTGATGATGGATTCTTCCTTGGCACGACTCACATGGCCGAACCATCGTAGCCGGAACTGCCTCATGACCATGGGGATGGGCACGACGTTGAACCGTCTACGCACTTCTTCGTTCCTGACGCGATCGATGTTGGGCGTGTGTTCTGTAGTGGACGTTTCCACCATGTTGATGCGGCATTTGAATACTCCAGCCGGCCTGTCGCGTGGGCCTGTCGTCGGAGGGTCTGCTCTCAGTTACGGTCAGCGTTTAACGGCTTCGCGCATCCAGGGGACACCACTTGGAGGTGGCAGACCGCTCGTCCCCTTAAAATACCCCATATTCCACCCCATATATGTCATGTATTCATCAAACATCAAGCAGATTTCTAAAAATTTTTGTGTAAGGAAGTTTTGTGTAAGGAGGTTTGTGTATCTATGATTTAACATCTTATTTGAATGCAGATGTTGCAATTGTATGCATGGTGCAAATGCATGGTTGAAGGTCTGGCATAGTAAGTGAACCTAGTAAAAATTGTAAAACGTATTTATCAGCCATAGTTGATAAACAATGGTTTGCGCTATGTGTGAAGTTGGCCTCTAATTCTTCATATAGTCACCAAATAGGCTCTGGCATTAATTGATTTGGTTCTCATTAAATATCAGAGGCAGATCAGATTTCTATCTATATCACATATAATAGTTTTGCTTTTTCTCCCTTCACTTTAGAAAAAATATTGATTTGTAGATTAGAGCAATTCTAATGCTTGGGAAGGGGTGTTGGACTAGATAACCCACAAGGTCCCTTCCAACTGTAATCTGTAATGCAGTTTTGTGGAATATATGTATACATGTATATATACATACATACACATACACACACACACACACACACACACACACACACAATCAAATGCCATGTGTAAACTTCATTTACTGTTTCATTACCATTCACTAGAGGATGGCTGGATTGACAAAGTATATGCACTGTGGTGGATTTCGCAGGAACTACATTAATGAAGGAGTATTGGGATCAGATTGCAAGGTAGTTGTTAGAAGAAATGTTTCAACAACACAAGTTTATCCATAAATTTATTCATTTCTCCCTTTATTTATACAAATGCCTGTATAAATGATAAAATAAGACTTAGTCAACATTCATCAGCAATTGATTAGGGAGGAAGCTGAACTGAATCCACTGGCATATAATTGGATAATTTATAAGCAAACAAACATGTTATTTTGCTGTAAGATTCACTTCTGTTCAAAACTGTCTTGCAAAGTGCATGTAGTGATGGGGCAAACCACAAAAAGAACAAAAGGTACAAATGACTACAGCTGCATATATATATGCACGAACACAATACAGAAGCCTAATGATGGCAGATGAGATTCTGCCAAAACGTTGCTACAACTTTAAAAGCACAACTATAATGACGTGGGAAAATACCCGAACAAAGCTGAATACCATACATACATACATACATACATACATACACACACACACACACACACACACACACACACACACACATATCCTTTAAAGGATGATTGTTGCTTGGGTGAGCTGTTTGCTCAGTGAAATTAACCCTTTGCTGATCTCTAAGCAAGCATTTAGTATTTTTTCTCTCTCTTCTAGTTTCCTTTTCCCCTTATCCTCATACCCATACTTCTTTAAAAATAAAAGAAATAATACACATTTTTTACACAAAAATAATACACATCTTTATAACAAAAAATTGTAAACCTTAGCACAATAAAACTTTCAATTAAATACGCATTCAAATACAGCAATTATAAATAGCTTTTAGAGTCTATTTCTAATTATATGTTATCAGAGAGTCTTCCACTACTATTCTCTTTATCTGGTGACTTCTTTCCTTTTTTTTTTTTTTTCTTTTCAAACTGATTCCTAGTACAGGGGTGGCTTAACTACTTCTGTGTGTATTTTTTCATTCAAGTTGTACAGAAGGTGAAAGGAGTGCTTCAGCATCACAAAACGTCATGTGAAGTGACTCAATTTTCCAAACAACGGAGTGGAATAGACATCCTGTTGTGCTTTGACTGACTCTGTTGGTTGAGACAAGGCAACTGATCAGGCTGGATCTACTTCATGAACACTTCAGTACCTTGGGTCACATTAACATCATGGTGAATAAATAAGACTTTAATCCTGTTATGAATTCACTCTGAACAAGAAGCACAGCACTGAGTAGAAGAAGCTTACTCATTGCAAAGTGCTATGGCACCACTTTATTACCCTCAGCTTGCTTTTATTTCTTAAATGTTAACAGTTGTAATGAGTGAATAAAATTGTCATGGATTCAGTCTGAAGAAGGAGCAAAACATTAAGGGGAAGAATTGTGTTTATTGTTGGATGGATGCTTTAGAACAGAGGTCTCCAACCTTGGCAACTTTAAGACTTGTGGACTTCAACTCCCAGAATTCCTTAGCTAACATGACTGGAGGAGGAATTCTGGGAGTTGAAGTCCACAAGTCTTAAAGCTGTCAAATTTGAAGACCCCTGCTTTAGAAGAAAGAGACTTTTTTTTTATAGGAGTTGAGGGAAACAAAGGGGGAAATCCTAGGAATCTTATTTGCAGGCAAGTTTGGGGAAAGTAGGTACCAGTGTAAGGTCCTTGCCAGATGTGAATTCTATTGTTGTAAAGAAGAATAGGCAGAGCTGGAGAGGCAGAGTTAAGTGTCATCAGCTTAGAGGAGGGGTGTCAAACTCAAGGCCCACAGGCCAAATCTGGCCTGCAGGGTACTTAGATCTGACCCACAGGTCATCCTGGAAATAGTGAAGGACTGGCCCACGGTGTCTCTACCAGCAAAAATGGAGCCTAGGGGGTGCTCTCAAGCTCCATTTCACTAGCAGAGAGTGCAGGAGGCCGTTGCATTTGAAAATGGAGCCCAGTGGGTGTGCATGGTCCCCCCAAGATCTGTTTTCACTTGCAGAAGGAAGTCACAGAGAAAAACTGAGCTTGTGAGCTCGTTTTCATTGAGCTTGTGAGCTCGTTTTCATTGAGCTTGTGAGCCCGTTTTCAGAGCACTTGGGCCCCCACAGATACTCCTGACACAAGTGACATCAAGCTAGTCATCCCACCCTGTCTATGCCCACTCAGCCCCCCCCAAGGTCAAACACAACCCTGATGCGGCCCTCAATGAAATTGAGTTTGACACGAGTGGGATTAGACAGGGTTAACTACCGGTTCGGGATTTACGAGCTTCCCTGCAGGCTGCAAGCCGCGCACCTGTAAATCATCAGCAGCAGCTGCCTGCAGAGAAGCAGTCTTTGAAACAGCCTTCTTTTCTTGCTTTTTTAACTGCAGCTGTGCCTCGTTCGGCAGCTGGAGTTGAAAAATCAGGAAATAAAGATCAGGTAAGCGCTCGGGTGGGTGGATGGGCAAAAACATCAGCAGACATAGAACTGGTTCTATGTCTGCTGCTCTTCAGAGCTACCAGTTCTACAGAGGTGTACAGAACCGATAGAAACCCACCCCTGGCTTATAGTCATTATGTTGCCACAAACAGTCCAAGTCCAACCCCTTTTGAATTCAGTTGACACTATCTGGTTCCAATTCGGTACTGAACTTTTGTTGACTAGATTCTCATGCATAGGCTTCAACATTAAATCCTCGAACCACAATTTAAAGTATGGCTTGGATGCTTTGCACCTGACATTAACCTAGTCAACTAAATGATGCACTTAACTCTGCCCTCCCTCTTCTGCCTAGTCTTTTACTACAATTGTTAGGGAAAATGGGCCTTTTGGGAGGGCAACAAAGTTGAGGAAGTCCATGATGAAAGAGATGGAACTTTGAAATCATCAGGAGGTTGGAACAGGTGGTACTTGTAATTCCTTGTAATTCCTCGTTAGAGCTAGGAATTGCTTGTAATTCCTGTAATTCCTCGTTAGCTTGTAATTCCTCGTTAGAGCTGCTCTTAGTCTGTGCTGTGAGCTGGAAGAGTCTTCTATTTGTTGGTTGGTGGGATTTTAGGGACTTTCTTTTTGGGCAGGGATGGACTGATTAGATTAGGGAGAAACTTGTTTGTGACTGTGTATCTCTGTGTGCATGTGTATAGTTTCCATTTTGTTAGTTACGTTTATTTTCTCCACTGTTAACCCATATATATTTTTTCTGCAGTCTTCCTGAGATAAACTGGATCCTTGGAACTTGTCTGAACACACAGAAAATTGTACCAGTTTTCCTTTTATGGCATGGTAATTCATGCCTTGCTTCCAGGCCTCCCAGAGGATAAGATCAGAAGTTCCTTAAATTCCAACTTTTAAAAAAAAAGAGTGGGAAAGAGAGAGAGACATGCAGGAAAACCAATTCCATGCTAAACCATCCATTACCATTTCCTGTGTTTTCCCCCAACGGCTATCGAGATTTGGACAGACGCTCAATCCCTGGGGAACTCGCTATTTTGGTAACTTTCTCATTTGGTTATAGTGAATAGCAATTGTGTCTACAGAAAAAAAATGTTTTGTCTTGTTTTGTTTTTTCAAATAGGCAGATTGTTTTTTGAGCAGGTCACTTTATTTTATTCAAGAGATGCCCTGTTTGCATTATTCAAAAAAAAAAAAAAAGCAATCATGCATGTAGTCCTTTTTTAAAAAAGAATATGAATATATTCAACAAGGACAAAACAAATACGCATAACAAGACCCCTGAAGGATCAAGCCAAGAGAACATCCAGCTTTATGTCTTGTATCAGGCTGTGTAGAACAGGTTAATTCTACAGTACTTCTATTATATCCCAGTGGAAGGCAACTTTTACAAGTAGCTGTGCTATTGTCAGTATTAACAGGCCAGATCCTGAAACATCTCCTTTCACTGCAAAAAAATCAGACAAAGTATCCATTCAATAATTCTCATCAGCAGCAGGGCTTTGAATACCTAAATTTGCGATTCATTGCTTCTTTTCTAGCAACTCACAGGATTAGGCCAATAGTCCGTGGTGAAAACAAATGACAATAGTTCAATTGTTCCATAGCCAATTGGAATTTAAAGCATGGGGTATTTTTGTGACACAGAAGGTGATTGAATGAGCAACTTCAGTAGCTGTTGATAGTCTGATTGCCCTTGAATTTGTCAGGTCCCTTTATAAAATCATGTAAATTTGCATCTTACCGTGCACCTGAGAGCAATATGTATTCTACAAAATAGTAAAATAACTGTTTTAGTCAACACAGGCACAGAAATATAAATAATGGTGTTGGGTTTTTTGTTTTGTTTTTTTGCTTTAAGAAATTAGCATTGAGAAATGGAGAATCAGCCATGCATCAATTATCCAGTTAATCCATAGCAATGCTTACAGAATTCAAGAATCAGCCAAAAGCATTACATAAAGTCAACAAAAGGAACATTTTCTAACAGTTCGATTTAATTTTAGTTAAAATATTCGTAGAGGCCATTTCTAAAAAATATTTGTAGTCTTATCAAATCTCTCAGAATTCTTTGGTATGAATGTTTTTTTTTATAATTGTTTCATAATTGTCTACATCTCATCTTGTGCCAAGATGGGCACCAAACAAATTAATAAAGAAATAGCATTAGCATTAGCATTAGCTATAGCTATAGCACTTAGACTTATATACTGCTTCATAGTGCTTTACAGTCTTCTCTAAGCAGCTTACAGTCAGCATATAGCCCCAACAATTACCCATTTCAGAAGGACAGAAGGCTGAGTCGAGCTGGTCAGGATCCAACTCCTGGTAGTGAGCAGAGTTAGCATGCAATACTGTATTCTTTTTTTAAAACAAATTTTATTCAGTTTTTCACATTAAAAACAAAAATCTCTTTTTAGTGGACAACATATTTCCGGGTCATCACCTTTACATACAAATATGACAGCAATTATACATTCATATATGCATACTTAATTCTATTATTACCTTTTCCATTCCAAATTTTCAGTCAGGAGAGAAACAAACACATTAATTCTAGCCTCTTTCATTAATCTCAACTGAAACATCTTTTTGTTTCATTTCAATTATTTCAAATATAATCCTTTAATATTTATTTTAAAAATAAAGATAAACAATATGTGTTTGCCTAACAATAATAATAATGATAATAATAATAATAATAAAGTTATCAATGTCTCTCCTTGCTTTTAATAGTCTATGTTAACTTATTAATTTAGTTGGTTCTTTAGTCTGTCATATTCCCTTTCCATTACATTCTTTTTATAAATTCTAGATTAATACAAATTTTAACACACACACACACACACACAAACAAGTATAGGTTTCCCCCCTTTTACTGCTTTGAGTGTGACACCTCAATGATTAAAATATACCTTTATTCCCTCATCTTGATTCCCAATAAACCATTATTTTTAAGAAGTTACAATAATAATCATTACATCTTTTCATTTGGATTCCGCAGCATATTTTCCCCCCTTGATTTTTAATAAGAGTTATCAGTATCTATATTACCCTATTTTCTAAATATTTTTAATTGCAGAAATATTCTTATTACCCCTTGTCACCCTGCAGAATCCCCTTTTTAATTCATCAACCATTATCTCTGAAAAAACCATTTCTTTTCAACATTTTAATATTTCCGTATTTCTTTATTTCATGCACCTGTTTCTTACTGCTTCTCCTCCCCCTCTTTTCCCCATATCTTTTCTCATTCCAATTTATATCCCTCTCTTTCTTAACATCTTCCTTTCCCCTTTTCTTCTGGGTCTTTCTGCCTTTCCCGACTTCACAGGTATTCCCTTTGCCTTCTTAAATCTCAACTTTTTAACCTTCCTTCTTTCCCCACTTCTTTGTAGTGTTCATTGTGTTAATTGTCTACTTAAAATGGCTTCTTCTTGAGTCGACTCCTCCTCCTCTGAAGCTCTTTCTTCTTGTTCTTCAATCACCATTTCCATTTTTTCTAACACAGAGCAAAGTGATTCGCCTCTTTCCTCATATTTTTAAGTTCCATTTTTAATTCCCGAAGAGATATCATCATTACACACTCTTATATTTTATGATCGTTAAAGTCCACAAAAAAAAACCACTTTTACTCTCCTTCTTCTTTCAATTTTCTAAAGTTCTCAGTTATTCCAGCCCAGGGTCTATACCAAAAACATCAATCAATCCCACAGTCAGTCTTTCCTTGCTTTTTCCTTTATTCTGGTTCTGCTTTCACTTTCTAAGATTCTTACTTTATTTCAATATTTCTTTAATGTTATATCCACACAAGTTCATTCAGAAACAGGATGCTTTCCGTTTTGTTTGAGCTCAAGTTTTTGTCAAAAGGTGGCACTCTCCATTATACAAAGTCTTCACCTTTTCCCCCTATTTTTTTATTTAGGATTTTTCGAACCTCAATATTCCAGCACAGTCCAGTCTCCAATTTGTAAACTTTATTATTATTAATTTTTGACAATCTTAAGTCCAGCTTTATTTTATGCCTGTTTATTCCCAAAATATTTTAGTCCAATTGTTTAAATCTTTAGTTCCAGTTTCTTCCTTTCCCGGTTCGAAGCCCCGCTTAGCTGTCAAAAATATTTTCTTATTTTTTTTCCTGTCCCTTTGTAATTTCGCCGCTCACTTTTATTTCTTAAAAATTCCATATTACCTTAATCCCGGGGTACTTTTGTTTTGTTGTATTGCCCAGTTGTCCCAGTTCAGATGTTATCCACCTCTTTCTTCCCTCCTGCACAAATCTTAATCCAGCTGAGTCCTCCTCTTTGGGGTGGCCATTTTAAACCACCGCTGCAGTCGTCTTCAGGGGGAAAAAGACCAAGCCCGGGGGGGAGATGCGGCTCCCCTCAACCTGATTTGCAGTTTCCCTTTGCTCTGCCGCCCCTCCAAGGCAGCTTCAGTCCCTCATCGTAATGATCGGGGCTCTCCAACGAAAGAGCACGGACCATAGCCACAGAGAGTCATGATCCATCAGCGAGGAGGCTCCGCCTTCTTCCTGCAATACTGCATTCTAACCACTGTGCCAGTGGTGGGATTCAATTTTTTTTTTACTACCGGTTCTGTGACCGTGGCTTGGTGGGCATGGCAGGGGAAGGATATTATAAAGTCTTCAGTGTGAGATGGTATTTGCCAGTTTTCCAAACTATTCATAATTTCTGCTACCAGTTCTCCAGAACTGGTCAGAACCTGCTGAATACCACCTCTGCACTGCGCCACCATGGCTGTTTCTGCATGATAGATCCAGTCCTAATATTAGATGGAGTGGAATGATCTCTATGGTGATGGCACATTTATTTATTTATTTATTATTTGTTTGTTGTTTCTTGTTTATTAAATTTGTTTGCGGCCCATCTCACTTCAAGGTGACTCTGTGTAGCTTACAAACATTAAAGGTGGAATTGAGAGAGGTCTCATCATTCAGCTCCTTCTTTATATTCTCTGTACCAGTCAGATGAATTTATTCTGCATGTCTCCTTCCAATTTATTGTTGGGTAGAAAATTTATTTATTTAGAAAACTTATATAGTTGCCCAACTCATGATGACTCCAGGCAGCTTAAAAATATAAAACCCCCAGTCCAAGCCCCAAGAAACCTCCACCTCCTGGTGACCACAATCAGACCAGCCCCTTGATGGAATCCATTTCATTCTGGGATTCCCAGCTCCATTTGCAAACGTCTCTCCAAATATCATGCAATTTCACTGGCTTCCTTGAAAGGTCCTTGACTTACCACCAATCACTTAGTGAGTGTTCAAAGTTTGACAGACCCAAGCAGAGGCTACTTATGACCCAAATTCAAAGTTCTAATGGCCACCACTACCCCCGCACTTACATGACCAAAATTTGGGTGCTCAGCAATGCGGCTGCATTTACATCTATTTACAACATCCTGCAGTTATGTCATGCAAATTATGTGATTTGCATTTACTTTTGAGGCTTTTGATTAAGGATTGCTCCCCCCCAAAAAAGGTCAAAAAATTGGGTTGGTCATGTGATCAACCCAATTATCAATCCTCTCAATTTACAGTCATAATGGGCAGAGGTTCCATTACAGCTATAAGTTAGGGACTACAGTACTTCTATTATATCCCAGTGGAAGGCAACTTCAAGGATCTTCAGGGATCTTTTACAAGTAGCTGTGCTATTGTCAGTATTAACAGGGCAGATCCTGAAACATCTCCTTTCACTGCAAAAAATCACACAAAGTATCCATTCAATAATTCCCATCAGCAGCAGGACTTTGAATACCTAAATTTGCGATTCATTGCTTCTTTTCTAGCAACTCACAGGATTAGACCAATAGTCCGTGGTGAAAACAAACTCATAAAATGTTCTGTGAAGATATTACTGCATATTTAAATAGACGCTTATTAAGGAATGCAAACAATTTTATTTTCTATAAAATCCTGCCCATACTTCAAATAGCTGAAGAAGAAGAAAAAAAAACACAATCGGTGAAAAAATAAATATATATAAAACAAAAAACAAAAGGAATATCACAGCATAGATAATGGAGCTATTTGCCAGTTCTATTATTATAACTTCTCAAGGTCACAGACTCATAAGAGATGATTATCATATCATTAGCCTTCTCCTATAAAACTAATTTCCTATTTCAACACTGATGCAGATGTCCTTAGTTGATTGAAAGGGATGAAGGTAAAAAATAAAAAAAACCCCACCTCATAGGCATAATTCCCTTTAATGGGTTGAGTCTTGGGAATTTACATTTCATTTTAGAGGAGGAGGATGAAACGGAGATGGAGGGAATTCATACTCAGTTGAAACTAATCTACATTAATAGTACAGAATTAAAACGTACAGATAAGCCTCAACATACAATCACAATTGAGCTCCAAAATTCTCTTTCTAAGCAAGACGGTTATTCATTGACTGTTGCCCCATTTTACGAGCTGTCTTGCCAAAATTGTTAAATGGATCTGACTTCCTCATTGACTTTGCTTGTAAAAAGGTTGCAAAAGGGGATCACGTGACTTCAGGACACTGAAACCATCATAAATATGAACTAGCTGCCAAACACCTGTACTTTGATCCCATGACCATGGGGATGCTGCAACAGTCATCAGTGGGAAAAACAGTCATGCCACTTTCTTTCAGTACCATTGTAACTTCACTAAATGAATGGTTGTAACTTGAGGACCACTTGAAAAAGAGACACAATTCCTGATCAATATCCAACCCTTTCTTCACACACACACCCAGTTCCATGCAATAGTAATAGCACTTAGAATTATATACCGCTTCACAGTGCTTTACAGCCCTCTCTAAACAATTTACAATGTCAGCATATTATCCCCAACAATCTGGGTCCTCATTTTACCAACCTCAGAAGGATGGAAGGCTGAGTCAACCATGAGTCAGTCAGGATCGAATTCCTGGAAGTGGAATGCAGAGTTAGCATGCAATACTGCATTCTAACCACTGTGCCCCATGGCTTAGTGAATCCATGTATGCAATCATAAAAGGTAAAGGTTCTCCTTGCACATACGTGCTAGTTGTTTCTGGCTTTAGGGAGTGGTGCTCATCTCAATTACAAAGCTGATGAGCCAGTGTTGTCCGAAGACGTCTCCATGGTCATGTGGTCATGACTAAACACCGAAGGTGCACAGAATGCCATTACCTTCCCACCAAAGTGGTCCCTATTTTTCTACTTGCATTTTTACATGCTTTTGAACTGCTTAGTTGGCAGAAGCTAGGACAAGTAACGGGAGCTCACTCTGTTACACAGTGCTAGGGATTCAAACTGCCGACCTGCTGACTTTTCTGATCGACAAGCTCAGTGTCTCAGCCACTGAGCCACTGTGTCCCTACTATGCAATCATACATGGTCTCAAAAATGCCAAATACAGTCATGTTTACTAACATCAGCTCTAGTTTTGCACAAAGTGATGCACACAAATAGTAATAGCACTTGAGGTGCAATATATTGTAGATGAGGTGAAATGTATATGTATATATGTATACACAACGTGTATATTTAAATATATAGAATCCATGCCTGATGTGATCTATATGTCCATATCCTGGTGGGGAAGAACTACAGCCAGAACAGACCACAGATTGATCCACCATTGTCCAGAATGAGTATGGCTACAGAACCGGGTTTTATACAATTGTTATATGATTTAATGTTCTATGTTCTTGTCAGAGTGGTGTCTATATGATCTGGAATTGGTGGATCAAGTTGACCTCTTGGTGGCCTTTGATATCATCCACCAAGGAAAATATTAGAATGTACAGAAATGAATAGATTAACTCTTGCAATTAAAGAGAAGGAGCAAACTATTAACCAGATATGGGAACTACCTGTTTCTCCAACAATACGGCCTCCCCAATAGGAAGTCCCAGCATGTTTTATAGGCATGAAATGAAATTAAGCCCCTCCCCAAAATTAAGGCCTATATTAAAACATGCAAAATGAAGAGGAATGGTGGGGGGTTGCCGTTAGGAAGTACTCTTGTTGCACACCCAGATATGGTGCTGCCTGCGTTGACCCGATACAAAGTGCCCCACCAACGCCGAGGTCAACATCCAAACCGCGCTGCCCACCCACCCGAAGATGCAAGGGGAATTAAGTCACCCAAAAGACAACCTAGCCATTTTTTTGGGGCTCAAAAAAAATAAGACTCGGCCTTATTATATGAGAAACACGGTATTTTATCGATGGCTAGAGAAAAAATATAAAAGCTAGAAATAACTAATAGGCAATTGAAATATAAAAAATATGTTAAAAGAATTGAACATGTTAAGAAGAAGAATATTATAGTAATAGAAATATTATGTATATCAATAAGATAAGAATAAGATAAGAATGGAGAATTAATATTAAAGCAATGAATATGGTTGTAAAATTTAACTGTTATTGCACAAGATATTTGTACCCAGATGACACAAAGTTAAATGAAAGATGGATTGTATGTATGTATTTTAAATTAAAAAAAACTTTTAAAAAAAACCCATGGTATCCTTCTGGAGCAGCTTTAGGGGCTGGGGGTCACTACGTTATCTTGATTTAATTCCTTTGTGACCATTCCCAATCAGTTTTAATAGCACTGGTGGGATTCAAAATTTTTACTACCAGTTCTGTGGGCATGGCTTGGTGGGCATGGCATGGCTTGGTGGGTGTGGCTTGGTGGGCATGGCAGGGGAAGGATACTGTAAAATCTCCATTCCCTCCCCACTCCAGGGGAAGGATACTGCAAAATCCCGTTCCCTCCTGACCCCACTAACCTGCTTTCCAGCTCCATTCTCCTGTGCAGGGCAACAAAAGAAGAGACTCAGCCAATCAGCTGGGACTCGGGAGGCAGAGAATAGATGGGTGCAGGGCCAGTCAGAGGTGGTATTTGCCGGTTCTCTGAACTATTCAAAATTTCCGCTACCGGTTCTCCAAAACTGATCAGAACCCGCTGAATACCCACTTTGGTTAATAGGGAGCAAGCAGTTTGGTCCCCAGCCCCTGTTTTACTGGATTCCACAAGCTTTGGTACTTTCTCTGCTTCTGTTTAATATTTACCTGAACCTGCTGGGTGACATCATCCATCACCACAGGGTGAGATATCATCAGAATGCTGGTTATGACACCCAGCTATAGGTCTCTACCCTGGGTGAAGTGTGTAATGTTTCCGAGGCTGTGAAGGGGAACAACAGTTTTCAGCTGAACCCTGGAACAACAGAGCAACTATGAGTTTCATTATCCACATACAACTGACAATTGTGCTTTTTACTGAGCATAGTAAGAGGGGAAAAAAACTGAAAGAAGATTAGAATAGTTAACTTTTCCATCCTACATTTTGCCAAGAACTCCGTATCAGCTGAAGCACTAAATAGCCTTTTTTCTCAAAGGGGATTAGAATAGGCGACAAAGAGTGTAGCAGAGAAAACTGCTAGAAATGTTTCTGATTTTCCAATTCTCATGCAAAGCATAATATGGCAGATCATAGTCCTGAACAGTCTGTCAATATGTACAGATAGATTATTGTTGTATAAATTCAGCCAGTTGTAGTTAAGCAACAGGAATTCACTCAGTGAATTTATTCAATATTCATATCACTCAGTCCTATTTTTGAGCCAGTTGTATTCTATCCTTGGGGAGCCTATATACACATACATAAACAAACATCAGTGCAGAAACAGAAACACATACTGTAATGAATAAACCAAGCCCTGAAAGCAATCAATAATATTGCAAGTTAAGATAGCATAATGAAAACTCAAAGGATGCCAAATACACCACTTATTTTTGAGTAAAGGAATATTAACATGCTTACCTGAAACTCAATCATTGCAGTGTCAGACCAGCCATCTGAGAAATTTGGTTTGCAGTTGAAAATCATTGCTGAAAAGCCCATATTTGGCAGTTAGAATTCCTCTGGTTTTCATCCAATGATGATATTAATCAATGGATGGGTTCTTTAGCTATCCAGGTCAGTAAATATCAATATCAAAACCAGCAGGACCTCTTCAGTGTAAACATCTTTGCTATTTTATTCAACAAACATACCATTTGGAACCTTTTTAATGTCTTTCATGTTTATGATGCCGATTTTACTGGTGTAGAAAGTCAGCACCCACCCCTCTCATAGCAGAATGAAATATTCTAGGAAATATTAAAAAGACGGAATATTATATTTCCCTGGATGAGAAAAGGAAAAACATGTTTTTAAAGACAAAGCTTTTAAAGACACCCCTCCAGGGTGATGGGGTTAAGACATGGCCCTCAGGACATGATAGGATTACCCATCCTACCACATGGCACCTGGGAAAATTACATCCCCCATCAGGATTCAACCAAATGTAACACACAGACAACCTACAAAGCTAGCTATGACCCCTGACAGCAACCAATCAGGATACTCTTCCTGTGCCCCCCAAAAGTTCAAAGCTTAGAGAGGGCATAAAACCCAGGGACTCTTAGCCTCTCTTCCCTTTTCATCCAGGCATGTGATCCTCTTCGTCAATAAACCTTTCCAAGCAATTTCCATGAATCCAGTATCTTTTTTCCCATTTGGAACTGAACCCAGAAGGATATTTCTTCCTGGGATTTATGAAATAATAAGCCCAGAAGATTCTTTAGAAACCAAGTGGAGACATAGAAATGTAATTACTCATTAACTAATTAACAAACTAATCCACACCATTGGGAATGATAATACACAGTGCACAGTAATATTATAGAATGCATTCGTACTCCAAGTCACAACCATTTAGCTTCTGCTCCCAGCCCAACTATTTTTTTTTAAATCTCTGGAGCCCTGAAAATCAACTTAAAATGACAGAGAAAGATTTTGCTTTATTTTTTTTAAAAAACAAGGAGTACAACAAGTGTGCTGAGCCTTCAGTAAGCTTGCTATTTTGCTAAAAACAGCAATAAACACAAATTGAAAATGCCAAATTAAAAGAATCAAAAACTTTCTTCCACTCTAGTGATGTTGTCACATCACTGCCACATGACAAGCAGTGATATCTTTCAAACACACCCAACCAGGAAAGACACACAGAGGTTCTTCTAAGCAGTTTCCTTTATTGTTCCTCACCTTTGGACAGAAATCTTGCCAGACTAAAACAAGTACTTGCACCATTCAAGGATGTATTCTGAGAATTATTTGGGAGGAGCCATCTTAACCAGTGGTGGGATTCAATTTTTTGAATACTGGTTCTGTGGACATGGCTAAGTGGGTGTGGCATGGCTTGGTGGGCATGGCTTGGTGGGTGTGGCAGGGAAAGAATACTGCAAAATCCTTATTGCCACCCCACTCCTGGGGGAGGGTTACAACTAAATCCCATTCCCTCCCCACCCTACTAACCTACTTTCCAGCTCTCCTGTGCAGGGCAACCAAAGAAGATCCAGCCAATCAGCTGGGACTCAGAAGGCAGAGAATAGATGGGGGTGAGGCCAGTCAGAGGTGGTATTTGCTGGTTCTCCAAACTACTCAAAATGTCCACTACCGGTTCTCCAGAACTGGTCAGAACCTGCTGAATACCACCTCTGGTCTTAACCAAACTATCGAAACTTTATTGTTTCTTGGTCCTTTGAAATGCAGCCTCTCCCTCTTGGGAATCCAGACTACCTTCCACCTCAAGGCATCAGAAAAACAAAATGATTGCACGATCCTAATTTAGATCAGAAGCTACATTTTGAGTTTTTTTATAAGCAACTATCCACAGTTTCAAGAAAAATATATAGTTCTAAAATGAAAAAGTTTCCTGCAATTATTTTTGTGTAGTTAATTAGATGGGCAGGATTGTATTTTTATTTGTTTTGTTTTTTTCCTTCCAAAGGAGCATAGCCTTCAGCCTGCTGAAAGAAAGATAAATTTGTGTGGCTGTCTTTTCTTCCTCTTTACAATGTTTTCTGCAGGCTTCTTGGATGCCTTTGCTTTATTTGTGAAGGCTTTTTTTTTTCTTCAAATTGAGATTTACAATATGGGCAGCCAGGAAAGTGATAGAAAGATTCGTAATGAAGAACAGTAAGGCTACCGATATCACCCTTTGTTAATTTCAACCGTAAAATTCATCACCAAAAGAACTTGAAAGAACATCTCAAAATCCTCAAGAATAAGGTAGGGAAAAAGCAATGAAGACTCTCCCCTGAACAAAGAGCCCATTTGAGAAATTGCAAGAGATTATTCTGATATAGTATTAATTCAATTCAGTTTATTACTGTCATAGACCAGAGACCAGAACAAATAAAAATGCTCAATAAATATACAATTAAAAATTCTGGTATAAAATAATAAATAAACATCCAAAATCAATGATAAAATCCAGTCTGTCAATTATACATGGTCTAATTATACTAAAATTACAATCCATAAACTTTGTGGCCCATTGTCAGTGTAATACTAAAAGGGAAAGGCATAAGCAGTGCAGAGGGTTTGCCACATTTGTTTTACAACATAACTATGGTGGATTAGACATATGTTTTTGACAAATCCCCAGTGCTGCTGTGCAGAATGCAGCCACTTGTGCTGTAGTTATGGATTGTTCATCCTTAAGCAGCCACTGGAGATAAGCAGTGTCGGAATGGCCAGGATACTATTTCTACTTATTTAGTTATATTTATAACTGTATAAATATTTATTTATACAGTTCTATCATATCTCAAGACCTAAAATAGATACCTAACATCAAAAACATCATCAAAAAAGCACAACAAAGAACGTTCTTTCTGAGCCAACTCAGAAAGCTCAAACTGCCCAAGGAGCTGCTGATCCAGTTCTACAGAGGAATTATTGAGTCTGTCATCTGCACCTCTATAACTGTCTGGTTTGGTTCTGCAACCCAACAGGACAGACACAGACTTCAGAGAGTAATTAGGACTGCAGAAAAAACAGTTACTACCCACCTGCCTTCCATCGAGGACCTGTATACTGCACAAGTCAAAAAGAGGGCTGTAAAAATATTTACAGACCCCTCATATCCTGGACATAAACTGTTTCAATTCCTCTCCTCAAAGTGACGCTATAGAGCACTGCACACCAGAACAACTAGACACAAGGACAGTTTTTTCATGAATGCCATCACTCTGCTAAACAAATAATTCCCTCAACACTGTCGAACTATTTAGAAAGTCTGCAGTACTATTTTACTATTAATCCTTCTTTTCACCCATCTCCTCCTACTTATAACTGTATGACTGTAATTCTGTTGCTTGTGTCCTTACAATTTTTATTGACTGTTTCCTAGTATGATTTGATTGCTTATTTGTACCCTATGACTATTATTACGTGTTGTACCTTATGATTCTTGACTCTTGACGATTGTATCTTTTCTTTTATGTATCCTGAGATCGTTTGCACTAAGATAAATTCCTTGTGTGTCCAATCACACTTGGCCAATAAAGAATTCTATTCTATTCTATTCTATTCTATTCTATTCTATTCTATTCTATTCTATTCTATTCTATTCTATTCTATTCTATTCTATTCTATTCCTAGCAATTATTGGCAGAATATGTTTTATCCGAATCTCTGTGTAAAAGGACATTGAAGCAGTATCCACCCACAGCCTTTACCTCTCCTGAGCCACAGGAACAGAGTCTTTCAGTCAATGGCATCTTTTTATATTTGCTGTACAGGTATAGTATCAATTCCTAGTGTTAGATGATGCCTGACACTCAACTTAGGATCTTGCATGTACTATAGTATGCATGTAAGACAGGTGCTATATCACTGGTACAAATCTAAACTGCCAAAACCAGAAGCCTGTTCTCGTACACAAGAGACCTGAGGATGTGACGCCACCATGTGGGAAGGTTGGCATATCAGTGGAAATGATTTTAGACATCCCTAGTCAAAATATACCTCTCAGATTATGCTTGATTGATATCTCTGCTTTTTACATTCTAATTAAAACAAACTTGCTATTAGGGGAAGCCACACATATTCAAAGTGTTCAGGAAGAAAGTGTTGGACCACCACACTCTTCATGTGCATCAAATAGCAACCGTGCATCTTTTGAATGTTTCCCATTTCGAGCAGCTGCCACTATTTAGACTGAAAAATAAGACACTTCAGCAGTTTCTCAATCATTGTAATTGAAGAAAAAAAGAAAAACAGAAAACGGCTAAGGTAAATAAAGCAATCAAGAGACCAATAAAACATTATTATTTTAATGAAGATCTTGCTGGAATAGTGCAAGGTTTTGAAGCATGTGAGAGTAACATCAGAAAAGCACATGAAGTCTCCAGAAACACATTAGAGTGGGAAGATAGAATAGAATAGAATTCTTGATTGGCCAAGTGTGGCTGGACACACAAGGAATTTGTCTTGGTGCAAATCAGTGGTGGGATTCATATATTTTTACTACTGGTTCTGTGGGTGTGGCTTGGTGGGCGTGGCAAGGGAAGGATACTGTAAAATCTCCAGTCAAAGGTTGTATTTGTCAGTTCTCCGAACTACTCAAAATTTCTGCTACCAGTTCTCCAGAACTGGTCAGAACCTGCTGAATACCACCTCTGGTGCAAATACTCTCAGTATACATAAAAGAAAAGAAAAGATGTGGAAGAATGGACCAGGAGATTCCCCCACTTGAAAATAACCAGACAAGGCATTTTATGCCCTTTCTAAAGAGAAAAATATTAATGCAGAAAACACTTTGCACATTGCTATTGTTGTTCCGTGTACCACAACATTGCTATTGTTGTTCCGTGTGCTGCTACATTGCCACTAGTTCTTTGATTAATATGAAGTACCTTTCCCTTATTTGACACGAAACATTTATTCACAGAATTTAAAATAGTGCCTACAGTAAAAGCAGAATTGTCCATTATAATGAGCTACATGGATTGAAGTTAGAATCTAATTTTGCTGATTTAATTCAGGAGTGGCATTATTGGATCAGGCGAACAAAATACTGAATTGTAGTTACTATTGGCATCGAGTATTCGGTTTCCACTGTTGGACCAGCACATAGCAGAACTTTGCATCAGCTGATCTCAAGGGTCAATCTGTGGTCCTGCAGACCTCCAAGTGCCCCCAACTTATGAATGAGTCATCTGCTTGTTCTCCAGAGATTTGAGAGAGAGAGAAAGAGAGAGAGAGAGAGAATATATAGAGAGAGATTTTAATACTTTTTTAACCAGAGTTGACCTTATTGTTATGCAAAGTAAGATAACAATCTCAAGCAATGGATATTGTGATTGTAACAGATCACTGGACTTCAACTAACCACTTTAAAAAGAATGAAAGCTGGAGGTATATACCTATACACACATACATGGATTGCATAGATGCACATCTATACTCACACATAAGGAAGGGATGGGTGGAGAAGAACATTAAATAAATTAAGTGAAGAAAGATTGAACATCTTTGGAATGAAGATAAGCTAAAAATAAATCTGTTGATCGTTTACAAGTGTGCAATTGTCCATGAATCATTCAAGAGAAGAGTTGGGCACTAATAAACACATATTTGTCTTAGCAATAGCAATAGCACTTAGACTTCATAGTGCTTGACAGCACTGTCTAAGTGTTTTACAGAGTCAACATATTGCCCCAGCAATCTGGGTTCTCATTTTAGCAATCTTAGAAGGATGGAAGGCGGAATCAACCTTGAGCCGGTCAGGATCAAACTCCTGGCAATGGGCAGAGTCAGCCTGAAATACTGCATTATAACTACTGTGCCACCACAGCTCCTATCCTGTCTTGATAGATGTCCTTCTCTTTATCTCTCTTGCCATCTTCCCAAATTCTATGAGTAATCGACCACAACACGCATACCACCACCACCCCCTCCATTCCTTCTTAATTGTTCTGTTCTGTACCAGGTTTAAACTTTACCTGAAGCAGAACTCAGTTCTAATATATACCATGCTTGGAATAAAACAGTCTGTTTGAAGTAAACCAGAAACTAGATATTTTTGGCAACTCAGCATAAACTAGGGCCAGAGGAAAAAAAAACAGGAAGCAAGAAACAAATCAAAAATGAAAATATATCACAGCTGAAAAATATCTTGTTGCTCAAATAGTAAAACAGGAGGGTTATTCTGCAGATGTTAGGAGGATCTAAGGTGTACCTAGCTAGATGGAATGAGTTAAAGGTTTAAAGATACATGTTTGACAAGTTACAACCGTAGTTCAATGGCTTACCTATTGGGATAAATGTTCTCATATCCTAGCAATTCTTGACAACTATAGTTATTGGATTAAACTAAGTCAAATATGTCCCTTGATTCAAAGGGGCACGTTATGTTGTATGCTGCAGGGTTTCTAATTTAGAGAAAAGAAAGTCAAAATACACTATCTTGATTTGCCTCAGAAGCATTAATTTATTCATATAACAATGGAAAGTCTAGCTAAAATCCTGCATTGACTGAAGAAATCCTTTCACTTCGCTTAGAAAAATGGTTCCTGCTAAAATTCCAGAAAAAGGAGAAAGTTTGTTCTCTCTATTGTAATCATAACAAAACAATCCAATTGTATCATAGATGGTGCAGATAATTTCCTGCTAAACAATCTGCACACAATCCTAAGTGATGAGAGCTTTGTTTTTGTTCTGCATACAGGTATTTGGTGCAAATAGAAAGACCTTGGCTTTGGCATAAGACCAAAATCAGCTGTGCCTTCCTAATAAATCTTATTTTCTCTGATTTTGCTCCTGAGACTATATATATATATATATATATTGCCAACATTCTGACTGATGAACCTAACCAAAGCAAACATAGTCGAGACAATCCAATCTCTGAATGCAAAACTTCATTGAGTATATCATTTCAACACTGATGAGGGCAAAGCCAGATCTAGCTAATTCCCATGCAAATCCACATAATTAAAATATAGGATTCACCCTCCCCTATTAGTGCAAGTGACATTGTCCAATTGAGTGTTATTGTATTGTTATGAGAAAAAGTCTTTGGGTTTGGCAAACATCTGCTGAAGTGTCCTTGGTTCTCATCTGGAGCCTACATTCCATCTCACTCCCCCTGGTTCTTTGGCAAGCTGAGACACGATAATAGTTACAACAGCATAAGCACATTTCGAACTTGACATATATATTTGTATTTTTCACAGAATCTTCCACCAGCACAACCCTTGTCCATACTCATGCCTCAATCCCAACTAATGAAAACTGCTTCTATTGCCTTCTAGTGAAGCTGAGATCACACTGTCTATTCCAAGGTATTTATGTTGTGAAAACAACACATTAGGTAAGACTCAGTGGCTTTTCTTTGTTTTAGATTTCTTTTATTACAATTCTTGAGTTTTCACCACCTATTCCATGGGTATGCTATGCGGGAGAGAAGTCATCTTGTAAAGCTTATTAATTTCAATTAGATTTATTTTCCCAAAGAGCAAGATCTTAAATAACCTTAGTCATGGAAATTAGACCTAATTACTTCCAGTAAAGATGCAGGTTCAATTATATGGTATATCTAGAGGGCAGCCTCTGCATGAAATCTGAAACATTTTAACCATTCACAATTCTCATGTTTGTCTGTTTGCTTGTACTGTAGTTAACCCTGTTCATTACAATCACCGATGTCGTCTACTTCTCCAAGTTGCTGGAAATTTCATCAGTCTTCCTTGACTTTAAAAGAACTGAAAGATGATAGCATCTTACTCCAATTGATCTACCTATCAAGATGGGAAAACTTATAGCTTTAAGCTCTTGGAAAAATACATCCAATTTTCATTTTCATTTACAGAAGATCAAGACATTTGCAAATCCAGAACATAAAAAGCTTTCTTACATTGAAAAAAGCTTTATTTTCACGTGTCCAATGCAGAACTCTCTGTTTTGATGGAGAAAGAGGGTTTGTAAAATTTTCCAGGTTTCTTTTAAATGGAATTGGAACAAATCTACAGAAGAAAGGAGCAAGAGGAACAAATGGTATCTATAGTTCACGTGATATGAATTATGTAATTCATAATTGGCATCATTCACATCAGTTATGTAATTTGCATAATTCATTATGGCATCTTGATACACATGGTTATATCAGATATCCATAAAATGAGCAATAATTTCTTCTTAAATTCCTTTCAAAGTAGATTTTGTACTGATGTTCACTTCAGCATCTACTGTAGAAAAAGAAATGAAAACATTGAAAAGTGTTGATAAAAGCTTTTATTTCCAAATTGAGCATGGAGAGGACTGTCTATGGAGATTTTCAGTCATCCAGGTCATGGTTGTCCTAAAAGTGTTTTTTCAAAAAGGAAACTGGCTTTTGTTTTTCCTTGAAGATGTTTTGCTTTTCATCCAAGAAGCTTCTTCAGTTCTGACTGCATGGTGGAGAATGGAATGGTTTCTATTTCTTGAAGTCATCTGGTTATTAGTACTCTCTCTGAGAGTCGTTGAGGCACTTGGAGGTTTATCTGTGCCCTGAAGGTCACCTGAATGGGTGTGGAACCTTCTTGGAATTGCTGAAAGGACTGTGTTGTAACTTTCAGCAGTTCCAAGAAGGTTTCACCCACCCACCCCCTTTGCACTATTCAGGTGACCCTGAGAGCACAGATAAACTTCCAAAGGGCCTCAACAACTCTCAGAAAAAGTGTTAATGACCAGATGGCTGCAAGGGATATAAATCATTCCATTCTCCACCATTCAGTCAGAATTGAAGAAGCTTCTTGGATGAGAAGTGAAACGTCTTCAAGGAAAAACAAAGAAAGTCCAGTTGCCTTTTGAAAAAGCATCTTTGGGAGAGAGGACTAACCTTGTAATTTTTCTGGCCCAAACTTTTTACCCTTCATAAATACTGTCCCTTCTTCCCCATCCTGAAAATACTGTCCTAATATCATCTGAGAATGATCTCCTGATAATTACTCCTTGACTTTCCTTCAGTAATCCAATTACGATACATCTAATCATGATGTGTCTTTTCTTGTCCTTGATTTGTTTTTATTCAAAGTCCTTGGAGCCATTACATTTTGAAATATTCATCTTTCTTTGCACACCAATTCATGGACTATTTCTCGGGTTTTTTTTTAACTTCTTTCTTTTATTCTGTATGGATATAGTAGACATTTGTCAGGGTAAATGCACATAATTAACTTCTAGCTGTGGAAACAAAAAAAAGGTATCCTAATCCTTTGAATTTTCTTGTAAAAAATGACTACATAAATTGTACTTGTACCACTTCTACTTTAGAAAAGACATTGGGATACTTTCTATATCTACTACTGAGGTTTTATTTTTGAAGTCTCTATTGGCTCAAGTATTTCTAGTTGGTTCCTGCTAATGCAACTAATTAGAACATAATTAAGTCAAATTATCTGAAATAACAATTTAATGCTTACCAAAAATGTTACAGCCACAGTGCATGATTTCATATGCTTTGAATAACCTTTCATAATAAAAAAGGACTTAGGCAGCATAATCACCTTGTTATTTAAACTGGTTAATCAGCTCATTAAGCTTTCCCTTTTGTCTTTTTCATGTCTTCTTAACATGAAATCAGGTGCATTGAAACAATAACACCACATGTTTGTATAAGATCTGGATTCTTTTCAGGTCACAGTTGCTTTCTGCTAAATAGCAAACAAGATTAACTGCCAACTCTTTCCCCTATAAAATGCTGCAACTGAGAAATTCTAGGGATGATGGATAAAGTGATAGATATTTCTCTAGTTCAGATCTTTACTTCTTTTTCTAAAACTGGATTGTATTCATCCACTGCAGATTGTCTACTATTCCTGCAAGTCTTGTCCCTTTCTGCTGAAAAAAAACAAAATTGTGTTTTCTCATCTTGATCAGTAGACAACATTGGTTAATAGACTGATACACAGGTAGGTCCTCATTGTCTTCAACGCTAATGTAGTTTATATTTCAAAGCACCTTTTAGTCCAAGAAGTAAACTGAATTGTTTATGCATATTTCTATTAAACTGTCCATTTTGGGCATAATATAAACATTCTAACATTATATTCCCTAACTTCATTCACAAAATCCAGTTGTTTTAGTCCATCATTGCTCCATGAATACTAAGTGAAGACTGTTGGAATATGGAACCACGCTACTATAAAACTCACAGTAAAAGACTCTCTTCACCTCTGAAGTCTTTCAAAATATATCATTCTTATATTTATATATACATGTAGTTATTGGATTGATAAACTTCAATAGTCATGTGACTCTCCGTGGCTTGCAAAAACAATTATAAAACTGAATAATTTAAAGCAATATAAACATATGTATGGCATTCCCTCCAGATATTAAATTGAGATATAGATAGATAGATAGATAGATAGATAGATAGATAGATAGATAGATAGACAGACAGACAGACATAGGCATAGGCATAGGCATAGGCATAGACATAGACATAGACATAAACATAGATAGATACAGATACAGATACAGATATAGATATAGATATAGATATAGAGTTAGTTAGTTAGTTATAGACATAGACATAGAAATATAGATATATAGATATATAGATATATAGTGTTCTGAGGTTTTTGCGGGTATTTGTATGTGGATCTTTGGTTATTCGGGTTTTCTCCCGCGTAAAATTGGAAGTATCTAGGCGACTTTTCGATGAAGTCTCATTCATCATCTTCAGGCTTGTGTCTTCGGCTTTGTGCTTCTTGGAGTAATGTGAGCTTGCAGCTGCCTCCTCCTTTTAAATGCCAGTGGGGGTGTGACTTGATTGGGTGGGGGCTTGGCTGTGCTCTGATTGGGTGGGGTGTGTTCTCATTGGTTGGGGTTTGGCTGTGTTCTGATTGGTTGGGGGTTGGCTGTGTTCTGATTGGCTGGGGTGTGTTCTGTTCAGGTGGGAACACACCCCCAGCCAATCAGAACACAGCCAACCCCCAACCAATCAGAACACAGCCAAATCCCCAACCAATGAGAACACACCCCACCCAATCAGAGCACAGCCAAGCCTCCACCCAATCAAGTCACACCCCACTGGCAGTTAAAAGGAGGAGGTAGCTGCAAGCTCACATTACTCCAAGAAGCACAAAGCTGAAGACACAAGCCTGAAGATGATGAATGAGACTTCATCGAAACGTCGCCTAGATACTTCCAATTTTACGCGGGAGAAAACCCGAATAACCAAAGATCCATAGATATATAGATATATAGATATATAGATATATAATCTTATAGCATCCAGAAATCTCTTGATAATGACCAATGTGAGTTTTCAATATAGACAATTCTAAAAACATCCCAAAGGTGCTTTTTTTTCCCAAGAGGCAATTGAACTTTTAGGTTTTTCTTTGTAGGCATTTTGCTTCTTATCCAAGAAGCTTCCTCAGCTCTGACTGGATGGTGTGGAATGGTAGGATTTATATTTGAATGGTGCAGGAGTATGAATGGATGAAAAATTGCAGACTACAGGAACAATTTGTGCTTCAGTTCGTGATGCAGGCCTCAAGGACTCGCTAAAAGAATGGAATATACCAGCTGACTGCAAGGCGTATAAATCCTTCCATTGCTCACCATCCAGATGGAACTCGAGAAGCTTCTTGGACCAAAAGCGAAATGTTTTCAAAGAAAAAACTGACAGTCCAGTTGCCACTTGAAAAAAAGCAGCTTTGGGACAACCGTGACCTGGATGGCTGAGAATTTCCACAGACATTTAACTCTAAAAATAATTAAATAAAGTTTCTGAGTAATCTTAACTCCTGGTGACTTCATGCATAAATTCATTATCATTTTCTTTGGCACTGCTGTCTCCCAGGACATTTATATGTTGCCACTGTTGTTTTGCAATTTCCTGATCTGAGTTGCAGTTCTCATATGCCCTAGTTTTCCCATTCATGTAAAAACTATTTAGGCTTAGAGAACTAGATGTTTAGTAATTAGGTAGGCCAGTGGTTCTCAACCTTTTTTTTCACCACAGCCCCACTTTAAATACTTTTTGTGGCCATGGACCATAGCCACGGACCCCCAAGACTTAAACTCAAAATTTAAATCATAACATTTCTTCAAGCCTTCATGGACTCTCAGTGACATCTCTGCCACCCAAGAAGTTCCCAAGCCACAGGTTAAGAACCACCATGAGCTAGGCCATCTAGCAAGGTGTATGGTTCTGCAATACTTCCTTGCACCTTTAACTATTTCTTTTTGGGTTGTGCATGGTTTCATTTTCAAGAAAATGTAATACTACTACAATTCATACCACAGTCAATTCTCACCGTAGTTCTTGTCTTAATATATGCTCATTCTTATCCAAACATTTTGCTTCTGTTTTAAGAAACAATTCCATCACTGATTACTGCTACCAAATGACATTGAATAAAATGTGCAGATTTAGGCATTTGTTCCTCTTATCACTGTTAAGAATACAGGCAGGAAAATCCCCCCCCACACACAATTTTTACAAAAACACCAAGCAGAAAAACAAAGAACTATCTTAGAGTCACTTCTTTTAGAAATTACTTATTTATCATAGAGATATTAATTCGTTTTTTGAATTTACCCATAAAATGGGATTAAATTGATGCTGTCTGGGGAAAAGAAATTTTATTGATGCTCAGCTAGAGTGCCAGATAATGAATGAAACACATTTAACTCTGGAAAATTAACATATGTGTAGAAATTTGTAGGTCTAAAAACAACCAGACATGAAAAAAAAAAAGCAATGGAATCATAAGCTTTGTATCCTGAAAAGGCAGCGAAGGCAATTAATCCCGAAAAAGGCTGTCATAACAGTACTTGTGGATAGTACAGTTTTAATGAAAGATTTACCTTTTTTCCTCTAATGGTGGGCTGAATCAGAACTTGTCATTTATAGCAGTCATGATTGCCTATTGAAGAAACAGGTGTGGAGGTGGGTGTTTCCTGCCTTGCAATGAGTGGAGGAATTCTTCATAATATGAGGAAATGGGAAGCCAGATTCCTGGTAACAAAACCATCACCTAAATGTGCAGTATTGAAATATAGAGTTCAGGTTTGGAAAAAGGAAGGAGGACACTGAACTCCTGAACTCTTTTTCTGCCTATAATAAGGCAGTATATAAAGAACTGCTTTCTCCTATAGCCATCATCTATTTCTTGTTACAAAATGATCTGACCATGCTTTCAGCTGGAAAGCTGACTGCCTCGGTTTGAGATCCAAGCTCTGTGCAATGGGATGAGCTCCCGTTACTTGTTACAGCTCCTGCCCACCTAGCAGTCTGAAAGAATGCAAATGCAAGTAGATGAATAGGTACTACTTTGGTGAGAAGGTAACGATGTTCCATGTGCCTTTGGCATATAGCCATGCTGGCCACATGACCTTGGAAATTGTTTTCGGACAGCACAAGCTCCCTTGGCCAAGAAACAAAGATGAGCACTATCTCTCTATCTCTCTTGTATTTGAATGTTAGTAACTTGGGTTGGTAGTTGGACCGTTGGTCTGAGCTCCAAGCTTGGCAATTTGGTTGCAAACATTTCACCACAATTCGAGGAGACACTGTCGGTGCACTTTGAATTGTGCTATATCATTTTATTTTCTTTCTTTCTTTCTTTCTTTCTTTCTTTCTTTCTTTCTTTCTTTCTTTCTTTCTTTCTTTCTTTCTATCTATCTATCCATCCATCCTTCCATCCATCCATCCATCCATCCATCCATCCATCCTTCCATCCATCTATCTATCTATCTATCTATCTATCTATCTATCTATCTATCTATCTATCTATCTATCTATCTATCTATCTATCTATCTATCCATCCATCCATCCATCCATCCATCCATCCATCCATCCTTCCATCCATCCATCCATCTATCTATCTATCTATCTATCTATCTATCCATCTATCCATCTATCAATCTATCATCTTTCCATCCTTCCATCCATCCATCCATCCATCCATCCATCCATCCATCTATCTATCTATCTATCTATCTATCTATCTATCTATCTATCTATCATCTATCCATCCTTCCATCCTTCCATCCATCCATCCATCCATCCATCCATCCATCCATCTATCCATCTATCTATCTATCTATCTATCTATCTATCTATCTATCTATCTATCTATCATCTATCTATCTCTACACACAAACACACACACACACACACACACACAGATCTTCAACATGTCCAGACAGAATTTTTGCAGGGATTTGTGGACAACCTTGATTAGGATCCAGGTCCAGCTTCAAATGAGTGCCCTCTAGTGAGTCCTTCATCTGAAAGGGTTTGCTGAAGGAGGGGGAAACACTCAGTTTGAGGATGATTGACTAGGCAGCCATGGCAGAGTCCCTGCCATTACAGATGGCAGAGGGTGCTCTCATCTGAATACTACAAATTGCATAAACCAATTCAAGGCACTGCAGAAAATTTTGAGTAGTTCCTTCCCTCTCTGATTCTCAGGTTAGTTTTTAAAACCTGGTTTAACCATTTAAAGACCCTGTCCACTTTTGTAGATCTTGCATTAATACAAGCATAGTAAAAGCTAATACGACTTGAACCAAAAGTAGTAAAATGAACATCTTTATAACATCAGTATTTCACCCTACAACACAAAATTTTTATAAGGATGTATTAGCAAGCAGCATCACCCTTAATGGTAGGATTATGTCAAACTAGATTATGATATTGGTACAAGTAGTTCAATCATTTAGTGACTGTTTGAAGTTATAACAAGGTTGACTGCAGCGTCCTTATAGTCATGTCATGAAAATTTGGGCACTTTTCAACCTTTAAATATTTACGATAGTTGCAGTGTTTCGGGTCATGTGGTTGTCATTTGAAAATTCCCTGCTGGCTTCCAAGAAGCAAAGTCAATGGGAAAAACTCAGTTTGTTTTAATGACCACATGATTTACATGATAACCATGGTGATTCACCATGGTAAAAAGATTCATAAAATCCAGCACGACTCATTTAATGACCACCTTGCTTAGCAACAGCAATAGCACTTAGATTTATATACCACTTCACAGTGCTTTACAGCCCTCTCTAAGTGGTTTACAGAGTCAGCCTATTGCCCACAACAATTTGGCTCCTCATTTTACCGACCTTGGAAAGATGGAAGGCGGAGTCAACCCTGACCCAGTGAGACTCTAATTGTCAAATTGCAGGCAGCCGACTGTCAGCAGAAGTAACCTGCAATACTGCATTCTAACCACTGCACCACCACGGCTCATTGCAATGGAAGTTCCAGTCACAATTGTGGTAAGTTAAGGTGTACCTGTACTGCCTTCTATTAGAATGAGTGCCCAACTCACTCTGTTCTCTAGATCAGAGTTTTCCAATATTTCCGATATTACGGACCAGCAGGGGAAAGAGGGAGGGATTGGTTCTGAGTGAGCAACCAGGAAGCATGTGTACATGCACACTTTCATTTGTGCAAGCAACATGCATATGTATCTGCCTCACTTAATCGGTGCACATGCACACTTGCACGATACTCGTACAAGTGAAGATATGTGTGCGTGCATGTGCACAAGCTTGCCAGCCGTTTCTGTAGCCAGTTGCAAACCCCCTCACAGGCCACTAGTGGGCCACAACCCAGAGGTTTGGGACTCCTGCTCTAGATGGTTATATGGGCCAACATCATAGCTGGGGAAGCCTGATCATTAGCCCTGAGATCTAATCCTAGTTGCTTCATTAAAAACTTTGCAGGGCACATCTAATGGTTGAAATTCAATGCCAAACTAAGCTGACCAACAGCACTGTTTCTTGGTGAGATACAAGCATATGTTTTGCTAATATTCCATTTCATTGCCTGACATAGTGATGAAATGATCATCAAGTTTGCAAAATCCAACTTCATATTTTTTTAATTTTTTTTTAAAACAATTTTATTAGTTTTTAAAGACAAACAAAACAAACAAAACATAAAAACATCCAGCTTTCTTTCATAAATATACAAACCGTGTGTCGGTTGGTTTACCAGTTTTTGTGCATTCCTTTCGTAGTCTCAATTACAGTTACATTACATAATAACTCATATTATCAATCAGAAATTATATACCCTAGTATCACTATTAAACAATCATTTGACTATGATTTTATTCATTCATACTTTGCGAGATAACTATAATTTACTTAATTTATTTTATAACAAATCATATAATCATATCAAATCTATCCTGAAGACATTTTATAGATGTGATATCAAATAAAAAAGAAAAAGTCTCTTTATATATTCATTATTATCTAAAATTCTAAATATTCTATTATTGTATTTTATCATCCAACCATTGATAGAAAAGGTCCCAAATTTTATAAAATTGTTTATCCTCTTGTTCTCTAATTTCAAATGTCAATCTACTCATTTCAGCACATTCCAATATTTCAAGTCACCAACATTCCAAATTCAAGTCACCAACAAGGTCAAGTATTTGGGGATATATTTGACACCAAGATGTAGTACATTAAAAGAGAACAATTATATTAAACTTAAACAACAGATAGCGTTAGACTTGAAGAAATGGGAAAATCTACAACTATCACTAATAGGGAGAATCTCAACAATCAAGATGAATATCCTACCCAGAATCTTATACTTGTTTCAAACAATACCAATCAGGCTTGGAAAAGACTATTTTGAAGAGTTAAATAAAATTGTGTTGAAGTACATATGGCAAGGTAAGAAAGCAAGAATAAAGTTAAAACTTTTATAAGATGCCAGAATTAGAGGAGGTTTTGGTTTGCCTGATTGGGAGTTGTATTATCAAGCTGCAAATTTGATGTGGGCCAAGGAATGGATAACACTAAGAAAGACTAGATTGTTGACATTAGAAGGTCATGATTTGTTGTTGGGCTGGCATGCCTTTCTATGGTATAAGGGAACTAAAATGCAGGGCTATTTTAGAAGACATTATATACGGGAGTCTTTGTGGTTAAATTGGGAGAAGATCAAAAGACAATGTTATTTGAAAATTCCAGTTTGATTATCGACCATTGAAGCATTTTCCTATCCTATAATTTATAGAAGGAACAAACAGTTAGATATGGGGAAATATTGGATGAAAAGGGTGAACTTAAATCAATGCAAAACTTAGAGGAACAAGGTATAAAGATGAATTGGTTTTCATATGCGCAAATACATTCAAGGTATGATGAAGATTTTAAAACAGAGGGATTTTATGATAAATTGACTGATTTAGATAAGATCTTGACAGGTACTGATGAAAAGGTGATTAAAAATTATACGGTTATTTACTGGAAATTAAATTAGAGGAAGAACAAGTCAAAGAAACTATGATTGTTTGGGAGAAAATTTTTTGGATATGGGATCAATTTAGAGAAATGGCAAAAATTGTGGTCTCAAAATTATAAAATGACTATGTCAACAGCCTATAAAGAAAATTTGTATAAGATGTTTTACAGGTGGCACTTTCCCCGACAAGAATAGCAAGAATGTTCAAGAATAAATCTGAAAAATGCTGGAAATGTCATCAGATACCTGGCTCATATTACCATATGTGGTGGACTTATGAGGATGCTAGAAAATACTGGACTAAAATTCGCATGTGGTTGGAAAAAATGACAAAGAAACACATAGATTTGAAACCAGAGATCTTTTTATTGGGAATCTTACCTGATACATATAATAAAGATTTGAAATACCTGATTGTAAATGTATTAACAGCGGCTAGGATTGTTTTTGCTAAAAACTGGAAAAATGAGAAAATACCATTGCAGGAAGAAATTATTAAAAAAAAAAAATCCAACTTCATATTTTTAAATGTCCCCTGCTCCCTCAAAGATTACCGAATAGAATGGCAAAGGCTTCCAAATGTTCGTATAATAAAACAACAACAACAGTGCTTTCCATCTTTTTTGGAGAAGTCTGTCTTGTTTCATTTGCTGGTCTGTTACTTTATTGGATGTATGACTGCTTCCGTCATGTTTCATTACTCTACTGGCCATGCAAAACACAATATTACTGAGACAACTAGGAGCGTTACATCAAAATATGTTGTACAGTTTAGAAAATGAAATCTAACCTCTTCTTTACCTGGCTGAAAGAATTCATGAAATAACCAAAACTAGTACTATGATTTTTTTTATTTTACAGTTTTTAATTCCTCCTCCTCCTTCTCAAACTTTTTCTTTTCCTCAGCTGAATAAGGGATAAGTGCAAACTTAATTCCTTAACAAATTTAACCTAGTTGTATATGGAAGTACACAGCATAACTATGTAGTTCCCATACTACTATGCAGCCATGAGGACCAGCAACATGCATCTTGAGGTAATATTCCACAATACTTGTCTGTTGAGAATAGTAGGTATTAGAATATAACAGATATGACACTAGATAAAACAAAATTATCTTAAAAGTGACTGGGAAAAAAGTAACTATAGAAGTACGTCTTCTAGCTACAAGACATTGTTTCAAAATGTGTGTTTGATTTTGCTCCATTTTTAATAGCTAACATTATCTTTTACACATACACCCTGAGTGTCTGTGCTGAAGTGGGCAGGCATATCAATCAAATGAATAAATAAAAACCCATTTTAAAAATCTTCATTACGTTTTGAGACAGTTTCTTGATTTGTGCGAAGTAAACTTTACCTTAGGATATAAAGACACGTTCATATTGTCTTCACGGGGTTCAGTGCTTTTATGTGTTTCTTTGGCAACATTTTTCTTCTTCCTGGGGTAGCCACATTTGGCGATCCTGCCAAGTTATCAAATGATGGGTCAATTCTCCTCAGCCTAACTGAACAAAGCAACTTGGTTTTTATGAGCTTTCTCAGGGAACATTGCAGTACTGGTGAAAAAAAGCATATTACTTTTCAAGAGTCTATTTTCCCAGCATGCAGTGAAATATAGCATCTTCTCAATGATGGTATTTCAGCATGCACTTTTGTCATTGGATAGGAAAGAAAAAAATATTGAGGAAATATTGTTTCCACTGATGTTTTCTTCCTATACCCTTTCTTCCTATAAATAAAAAATCCTCAATGTGGTTGCAATGATGTAGGCTTCTTATTTTTCATACCTGAGTTTTTAGCTATTAACAGTTATGTTTCCTAATTATTAATAATTAAAATAATAATGGAACCAACCTTTTAAAAGGGCTTCTATTAGATTTCAAGGCAGCTTATACGTCTGCCAGAATGTAACAGAATAACAGAGTTGGAAGGGACCTTGGAGGTCTTCTAGTCCCTCCTCAAGCAGGAAACCCTATGCCATTTCAGAGAAGTGGTTGTCCAATCTCTTCTTAAAAACCTCCAGTGTTGGAGGATCCACAACATTAATTTTTCTAACAGTCAGGAAATTTCTTCTTAGTTTTAGGTTTCTTTTTCTCCTTGATTAGTTCCCATCCGTTGCTTCTTGCCCTGCCTTCAGGTGCTTTGGAGAATAGATTGACACCCCCTTCTTCTTTATGTAGATCAGGGGTGTCAAACTCATGTCATCATGGTGGGATCACATGACATATTGGTACTTTCCCCCCCCCTTCGCTAAAGCGGGTGTGGGCGTGGCCAGCGCATAACGCATCTGGTCCGCAGGCCGGGTGTTTGACAGGCCTGTGGTGTAGATAATCTAGAATGCCCAGATGATGTGGATTAAACCATCACAATCTATATAAATACATTTTAGGCATTTTTGTTGCCTAAACACATAATACAGTGTATCTGAGTTGGGAATAATTTTATGATCTCAGATATGGTATGTCTGAGCTGGGAGTAATTTTATTATCTCAGATATGAGGCGTATATAAATGATTGTAGCATACTAAAGTTATACAACAAATTGCACATTTAGGTTAATGCTGGATGAGAATTCTGCTTTTTTTTTTTTTAAAAAAAATGAACATTTGTACATTTCTTCATAAATGAGAGAAGTATGACCTTTTAGAAGGAGGAGGAGGAGGAGGAGGAGGAGGAGGAGGAGGAGGAGGAGGAGGAGGAGGAGGAGGAGGAGAGAGAAGAAGAAGAAGAAGAAGAAGAAGAAGAAGAAGAAGAAGAAGAAGAAGAAGAAGAAGAAGAAGAAGAAGAAGAAGAAGAAGAAGAAGAAGAAGAAGAAGAAGAAGAACTTTGTAAATCGAGAGTATATAACCTTTGAATAGCTAGCAACCATATTTGATATATTTCTGAGAGGCTGATGTTGCAATCAGCAGGAAGTGACCAGGAATAGGCAGAACATATTAGAGTTAAGGGCTTCAATTCCCCCTCTCCAAATTTATAATCCTGAGATTAAAGCTTTTTGAGATAACACAATCAAGCCTTGTGCAAAGGGCACTCTGCATTGTCTGGGAGACAAAATGCTGATGTTAGTGTTCCTGGCCACTTTGTGTGCCTAGAAGATTAATTTTACAAGTGCCACTGTACAATAGTCATACTGAAAATTACAAATGGTTGGTAATAATCATGCCCCTGAAAGCAGGAATAGTTCCATGAAAAAGCTTTTTCTATAATATTATTTTCCTTCAGTCACAGTGCCTAAAGGAAGAACTTTAGAGTTACTGATCAGCAGATAAATTCTACTGTATTTTCTACTGTTGGTTCTTACACAGTTTAATGAAAGATAAATTCTTTCACAGGAGAATAGATTTCAGAGAAAGCTTCATAAGTGGAATTTGGGGTTTTTGTAATAATGTGAGTTTTCCACGTGTGTGTAAAAATCTTTGGTTAAACCTTTGGTGGCAGTTATTAGCCATACAGATATTCTTCGACTTACAACCAGTTATTGGGTGACTATTTGGAGTTACCACAGATCTCTCCACAGGGTACTTACAATCTGATCCTGAAATTCCAATAGCTGCCCTTGCCATGGGCACATGACTGCATGAGAGGCACTCAACAACCAGCCCACATTTATTACAATTTGCAGTGTCCCGGGGTCATGTGACCATATTTTACAACATTTTTTTGCCATAAATGCCATGAATCAATCAGTTGCTTCTGGTTTAAATTAAATTTAACAATTCAATTTAATTCTTTAAAATATTTTTTTTTAATTTTTGTTATTCACATTTCATTCGGTCCCTCCTTTCTTTAATGATTCTATTCCACCATTTCTTTGATATTAGTGTAACTTTTGTCCCACAGCGAGTTGCCCCATGGTGAGTTGGCTGTGGCAAGTTGGCCATGGTGAGTTGGTCTTGGTGAGGTGGCTGTGGTGAGTTGGCTGCAGCAAATTGTCATAGATCCTGTTCTTTGGTGACAGAGAAATGTGATGGTTTCCTTTTACTGCTAACTCTTTCCAATGTAATTTCTTCCTCCAGTGAATTCCCCTGCATGACATGTTCAAAATAAGTGAGATGCAGTTTTGTGATTTTGCCTTCCAGTGACATATCTGGCATTTTGGGCTCCACTTCTTGCTTACTCCAGGCCATTAGCCATTTAGAATACTATGAAGAATGGATGCTTTCTTAAGCAACTAGGCCAGGATGTTAAATTTTTGGAGCTCTGTCCTGTGTATGTACAATAGGCTACATAGGGAAATGACTTGATACCTCAGTTTACCTCACCTCACTTTACCTCACCTCATTTTACCTCACCTCACTTTACCTCTCCTCACCTCACTTTACCAAACCTCATTTTACCTCACTTTACCTCTCCTCACCTCACTTTACCTCACCTCATTTTACCATACTTAACTTTACCTCACCTCATCTCATAGGGGTGTTGTTAGAGCAGGAAGGTATATTAGGCATTTTCACCACCTTGAGTTATTTGTACAAATAATAAAGAATTGATATAAATAAATAATAAACAAACAAACAAAGCAAGTCCTGAGAGACTACTTGTTGGGCTATTTAAAGACTGGATGCGGAGATCAAACAATTATTCAGAGTCAAAACTACCTCCCGCATGTAATAAATGCTTCCACAAAATTTCTGATCCATTTGTTAAAGCTCCAGGGAGTGTGGAATTTGTGCATATTAACACAGGAGGGAATACTAGAATTCCCTCTTTTAATTTACAGTCAGGGTTAATTAATTAGGGCTGCTTTTTGTGTAGCCTCCAGCTACATCTTCCTAATCTCCTGCTTCAAATATTCTGATTTTGTGGGAAACTGCTCAGCCTGTGCTTGAGTGAACTCAACAGGAGTTCTTGCTCATTTCTTCACTGATAAAGAATATTAGCTTTATAATTTGCTTAGCTGAAATGTGATGATTATCTAGCAATATCTAGTAACACCCCATTGACCATTTTGTCAAAACTTTCTTCCCAATACTTCAAATGTTTCTCCAGGGAGGAACTTGAAATACTATTCTAATTCCACATCCTTTGTTTATTTACAGTTTAAAATCTTATCTCTTTTTCCCATTCCAAAAGGAGTTGTTTTTTAATGCATGGCAGTGAAAGAACACTTAGAATTCACACAATATTTATCTGAACAAATCAAAGTGTTGTTCTTCATATGTAAAACATAATGATAAATCAAAGGTGGGCAACCCTCAGCATATCCTCTTCATTTTTTTCATCCCCTGATCAATTTAGTACATGATTTCTCACATGGAAAAAAATTGTAAGCTCTACAAGGTTCAGTATAATAGTCAAGTACATCTCCTAAATACCAAGCAAAAGCCCCAAATTCATCTCAGCTCCTTCTTGCAGCTCTGAACTCTGAAAATGGCCCAACACATGAGTCAACTCAAACTGTGAAATGGGCACCAGATCAATTTAGCAAATAACAAATAAATATTGAGTGTCTCTGTTATAACCTAACAGTGGCTTAACTTATCTGATCTTGGCTAAAACAAAAAATCAAAGAAACAAACTCTAATCAGACTTGTGGAAAACCATAAGAAAACAACAACAACAACAACAACAACAACAACAACAACAATAATAATAATAATAATAATAATAATAATAATAATAATAATAATAATAAATGCATACAAAGCCAGAAGATTTGCTGCAAGAAGATCACATCGACTGATTACAAGCTGCGGCATGAAACAATAGCAACAATGGTGCATTGGAAGTTTTTTAAGAAATATCATTTGCCTGCAAACAAGAACTGGTGGGACTATAAAATACAGAAAGTCATAGAAAATGAAGAAGTTAAATTGTTCTGGGACTTCAGAATTCAGACAGACAGGTGACTGCCACATAACACCTGGACTTAACAGTTGTTGATAAGAAAAACCAAAAAGTCTGGATAATGGATGTGGTAGTGCCTGGAGACAGCAGAATAGAAAAGAAAAGAACTGGCAAAGATAGCAAAATACAAAGACCTACAAATAGAAATAGAACAACTGTGACAAAGGCAAGCAAGGGTAGTCCCAAAACAACTGGCGAACCACTTGAACACTATCAGCATTGACAAATTCACCATCAGTCAATTGCAGAAGGCAGCGTTACTGGGAACAGCTTCCATCCTGAGACGATATCTGTAACGCTGTCAAACATCCAGATCTGCCTTGGTAAGGACTTAATAGGTAGACCAAAATGCCAAATCCTGTCTGAAAAATCTGGTTGACTGTGTGATGATGGTGATGATGATGATTAATAATAATAACTATAACAACAACAACAACAACAACAACAACAACAACAACAACAACAACAATCCCAAACAACACAATCTTTTATGGAAGTCAAGAAAGCTATCTGGAGGTACTATTTTGAATTCCAGGGAGTCTTTTTTTCCCCCTCACCTCGGTCATAAATCTACCATTGGGTTTTGACATTATTACACTCCATTAAGACTATGGATACCCACATTTGGTTTTCTCAACACCTTAAAGCAGCATCAAATTGCAAAAAGATTTCCTAGCAATCAGGATATTAAATTAACTAACAGAATCAAGTGATTAAATTTAAATTTGATAGGAACAGATTTCTGCTCATGTAAGGGAGCTTCCCCTCACCTATTCTCTTCCATCTAAAGCTTTACTTGTTGGGAGTAGTTTTTAGTTTACTTTATTGTCATTGTACCTCGTACAACAAAATTAAATGCCATCTTCAGTGTACATCATATATAAGAAAACTATAAAAATAAAACAAAAATACACATCCTTCACATTCTATACAATTGAATTGAAAACCCTTGATACTGCATTAGTATTAAACTATATAGTATAATTCAATATAGTTACTGCTCTGTAAGGAGTAAGGAAGATACCCTTGATTGAAATATAACAGGGACTGTTACATAGGCAAAAGAATACTGTTTTTAAAAATCAAAACAGTCAAATAATATTGCAAAGTGACTTAGATAAATGCCTTTCTAATTGACCTATAAGGAAGAATCATTGCACATAATATATGAACCACCATAAATTTTGGTGTATCAAATCATTGTTTTTAATCCATGTTTTTAACAAGATACAGTCTTACTTTAGATTCAAGAAAACAGACAATGTCCATTTGTATTAATGTCTATCCATCCTGTATTCCCATTCAAAATATAAATAAATTTATTTAAACACATTTCAAAACAGCAGTTTCATATCCTAAATTGCAAGTATTTGCCTTCAAAACATCCAAAAGTCTAAAATCTCATAAGATTATACGAAAAGGAGACTACGTGCAAAATTAGTTATTGTAGATTAGGAAAGGTGACACAATTATTTCAAGAATGTATTTGAGGGGCAGCCATTATTTTCTCCCAAGCAAGGTTGTCCTATATTCTGTTTAAATAATATTAAAAATACAATCTTAATTACATCTTGTTACTCCATGCTATAAATTGAAAGGAGTAAGCATAAGTCAGACTGCCAAGCAATAGTAATTGGGGTCAAAACAGGTGTCTTCTGTTCTTAATGATACAGTTACATGAATTAATAGTCCATTAGTTGACAAAACTATTGGAGCTTATAAATGAATTTTAATTTCTTGTGGCATGTTGAGGGTCATTTGACAGATCACCTTCTGAAGCTGTGGGAGTCATTCCCATGTCTAGATAGAAGTAATGCTTGAGTTAGCAGCACCTTGTTTTATGATGAAAGGACAATATAATTATATTTCAGAGTTCATACAAACCTTTTTGGATCACAGTAAACAGTCTAGCCTAATTTTCTATCCTGGCTAAATAAATCCTTCTAGAAAATCTATGTGGAGACCATCAAAGTATCCTTTCTTCTCTTCTACTATTTTTTTTGTTCTTAGTAATTTGGACTTTCTGTTTAGGAACCATCACTAGCAACTTTGTTGGAATAGGTTCACGAGCTATTCTGATTTGTTTTCAAAGTCTCCCAGCCTGGGGTCATAAACTGTAATTTTGACTCTTTTCCCGTTTGAGAAAGATTCAGAACTGAAGGCCAGTTCTTGGCCATTAAAGGGGCCTGTAATTGATCATCTTCTTATCATTAGCCATGATTCAAAACTGACATTCGACAGTTCCATGAAGATTCCTTGTGATCAGTGAAATGTATTTTTTTTAAAAAATGATTTAATATTTTTTTCATTGTTGCTGTAAATTGATTGTGTTCCAGTTATCAGAATTCTGGTTGTTGCTTGTTTATTTATTTATTTATTTATTTATTTGATTTGTCAATTGTTTACAAGATAATAAGTATAAGTGTATACATAGTTGTGAATACATGAGATGGGTACATATAAGAAAAATAAAAGAATAGAGAAACAATAGGACAGGGACGGTAGGCACGTTGGTGCGCTTATGCATGCCCCCTACAGACCTCTTAGGAAAGGGGTGAGGTCAATGGTAGACAGTCTAAGGTTAAAGTTTTTGGGGTTTGGGGAAGAGACTACAGAGTCAGGTAGAGTATTCCAGACATTGACTACTCTATTGCTGAACTCTATTGCTGAAGTCCTGCAATCAAGTTTGGTGCGGTTTACTTTGAGTTTGTATCTATTGTGTGCTCTTGTGTTGTTATGGTTGAAGCTGAAGTATTCATTGACAGGTAGGACATTGCAATGTATGATTTTATATACCATGCTTAAGTCAGACCGAAGACGGCGTAATTCAAGGTTTTCTAGTTCTAGAATTTCAAGTCTGGTGGCATAAGGTATTCTACAACGAGTAGAAGAGTGGAGAACTCTTCTTGTGAAATATTTCTGGACTTTCTCAATTGTGCTAATATCAGATACGTAATGAGGGTTCCAGACTGATGAACTGTATTCGAGTATTGGTCTAGCAAATGTTTTGCATGCTCTGGTTAGTAGTGTGATATTGCCAGAGAAAAAGCTACGTAGGATTAGGTTAACAACTCTTAATGCCTTTTTGGCTATGTAGTTGCAGTGGGCTCTAGCATTCAGATCATTAGAGGTGAGTATTCCAAGGTCCTTTACAGAGCTTGGGTCATCAACAAGGTCTTGACTATTCAGCTTGTATTTTATTTTCTGATTTTTTTTGCCAATATGTAAGACAGAGCATTTATTTGTTGAGATTTGAAGTTGCCATTTGTTTGACCATTCGGATACATAGTCAAGATCTTTTGTAGGGTAGCAGTATTGTCTGTAGTATTGAACAGCTTTACATCATCAGCGAAGAGAACGCAATTGCTCTTAATATGATCACAGAGGTCGTTTATGTAGAGTATGAAGAGAGTTGGTCCTAGAACACTGCCCTGAGGGACACCACTATTGACAGGTACTGGATTTGATAGGACTCTCCCGATTTTGACCATTTGTTGTCTGTTTGATAGGAATGCTTCTATCCAGTTATTCAGTTGTCCAGAGATACCATAGGATTTTATTTTTAGGAGTAGTTTGTCGTGTACCACTGAATCAAAGGCTTTACAGAAGTCTATGTAGATTGCCTTATTGCTTTGCCCTGGTCGAGTTGTGTCGTCCATATGTTTTTGCAGTGTAAGAGTTGCAGATTACAGGATAGTTTTTTTCTGAAACCAAATTGTTTATTGGAGAGTAGGTTGTTTGTCTCTAAGTGGAGGATGATGGATTGGTTAATAATTGATTCCATGACTTTACAGGTGACGCAGCATAAGGAGATTGGTCTGTAATTTTCAACTAGGCTTGGGTCTCCCTTTTGAAGATAGGGATGACTGTGGCTTGTAACCATAGGTTAGGCAAGGAGCTGGTCCTGAAAGATTTTTCAAAGATTATGCTTAGAGGTTTGGCTATGGCAGTGGATAGCTTTCTTAAGAAGTAGGGTTTCTGGCATCCTTACTCCTTTTGTTATTTATTTTGTTATTTATTTATTATTTTCTCCTCTTACAATCTTATCTTCTCCCACTCTTTCTCTCACTTGAAGGTGGTGGCCTTATCTGCCTTTACTTCTGCAATGTCTGCAGGCTAGTTGGCTAGTTGGCTTCCTATAGTGCCAGCATTCCAGAAATGCCTGCTTTATCATTGTTCTGACAATATGAACAAACAATCAAACATTAATTTTGCAAGATTCATCACCAGATCCAAATTTTTCCCTTTGCAATGTAGAAAGCTTCTCTGTATAAAAATCATATTATGAATAATATGCTCATTCCTATAATCTCTGTTCTAGTTGAATTAAATCAGTCATTAACTTGCCTCTTTGCAGGAAGGATATAACAATTGGAATGACTGTGATCTGAATATGATTATGAGATATGAAATATGATTCTCCTTTTTTTTGGTTTCCAGTAGATTTGAGAGAGAGAGAGAGAGAGAGAGAGAGAGAGAGAGAGAGAGAGAGAGAGAGAGAGAGAGAGATTAGCATATGGCATCTAGAGAGGTAGTGCAATCACTGAAATATAACACTAATAAAACACAATATTCATACAAACACAAATATAAATTTAAATGAAACAACAACAAAATACATGTATATGTGCTTGTGTATAAATAATACGTGGGGAATACAATATACAAGGTAAAATATTAATTTAAGGCAGAACCATGATAAAATCACCATGTATGGTACCAATAGGATAGATGTTATAATTTGTTATTTAAGGAAACGAACCATCTAACAGCTTCTGGTGTGGCTGCATTTTCAGTAGATTTCTTATGTGAAATTCAAAATTTTGGTTTATGAAGGTGATATGGCTCAGGATCTGGTGTCTTCAGGATGTCCTTTCCTCAATAGATCCTGCCCATCTTATCTCAACAACTAGGGAAGACTTCTGACAGTTCCCACATAGCAAGGCATACAGTGAGAAGAGGAAATGAACTTTCTCTTTAGCAACTCCCACTGTATATATAGCTCGTACTGTCATGGCCTTCCAGAGGCAGATGAAACCAACTTTTCTAGAAGTCATTTGGACATATTTTTTTACAGCGATAGAACTTTTCATTTTGCATTTTAGACAGTATTTTAATTATTTGGATTTTTAGTCAGCCTTTTAATAAATACACATTTTCATAAATAAATATTTTAATTAACAATTAGATCTGAACACACATTTGCAGTGAGCACATGCCCACTGTTCAGTTGATTCCCAGATGTAAAATATGAATTGTTAAAATGACAACAGCAGAACCAAATGCAAATACACACAAAACTCATCTATTGAAGGGTGGCAGCATAAGATAGAGATATATATCAACAACTTCAGAGATGATATTCAGCCAGTTCTGACAGGTTCTGGAGAACCAGTAGTGGAAATTTTGAGTAGTTCAGAGAACTGGTAAACACCACCTCTAGTTGGCCCCACCCTATCTATTTGGTGTCTCCTGAGTCCCAGCTGACTGGCTGGGTCTTCTTTTGTTGCCCTGGACAGGAGAACGGAGCTGGAAAACAGGTTAGTGGGGTGGAGAGGGAATGGGGATTTTGTAGTAACCTTCCCCTGCCACGCCTACCAAGCCACATCCACCAAGCCACACCATGCCCACCAAATCACACACAGAGAACCTGTAGTAAAAAAAAATTGAATACCATCACTGAACAACTTGGGTGTTTGGCAGGTGGAGAAATAAAGTGGGATCTCCTGGATGGGATGCAGATTATACACCTGGAATGCAAAGTGATGAATGGATCCATTATTCATAGGATCTGTTTCCTTAAATGGCATCTTCATAGTTCTTTGGCAGATATGTACATGTTTCTTAACAAGACTAGGTGACTTGAAAATGCCTCTCTGAATGTTAATATTTTAGTGGAAATGAGCTATTTTAGAGAAAAAGATCATTGTGCTGGATTATTGCTAGGTTTTTATGGCCTTCCTTATGCAGAACCTAATTTATTAATGGGCGTGGAGGTGTCTGTTTAATGGGAGCAAAAGTGGAAGACTTGAGAAAATCTGAGGCATCAGTTAAACACCATCCTTATGCATTATACATTAATTTGCCAGAGAGACTATTATGGGACATAACCAATCATTCAATGAATAAGAATGTGTTGGGGCAGGAGAGCAAAGTGATTCACAGATGCTTATTACGCAGTATCTAAATGAGCAGATAAAAATATTAAACTGATGAGAAGCTAATTAAAATTAGTCCATTACCTCAAAAAACAAAGAGAGACTCAGTAAGGGGAGATACATACAAATTATTCCACAGATGTTGGATCGGCATAAACTGAGGAAATGGAATAGCCGCAATCCAGATAAAATTACATGAACTTTAAATGCCATTGAGATCAATGGGATTTAAGTACGTAGCTGCATGCTCATCAACTCACTGGCATGTAGCAGCATCATGGAAAAGAAAAGAGACAAGAAATTAGTTTTAGGAAATATTAGGATACTAAGCAGTGAAAACTAATAAATACAAACCCTACTTCTATTTTATTAGTTTATCAGATATATATTCTACTTTCCCTCAAACAACTCAAGGTAATCTTCACAAAATTCCCATCTCCTATTTTTCACATAAAAACATTCCTGTGGAGTCAGTTGAACAGACAAACTGCCATTATTTAAACAAAATATTTTTATTAGGAACATATCAAATTGGCAAGGTTTAGTGTAATTCTGGATCTGACCAAATCCCATAATTACACCCAGTAAAAGCATAAGTTTGAAACTCCCCACCATAGTCACTTTCTCCAATTAGTTCACAGTTCATCTGTCCAATGAACTCCAAACTCCTCCTCCAGGCAGGTGCAGGCACACTTTCTGTTCCCACAGGAAAATAATTTCACCTAGCCAAAACATCTCCCCTTATCTATTCTCCCTCCTCCCAGTTGCTAGAATGTGGCGAGCCTGAACACCCTTGGTCTCCTTTACAAAATACTAAAGAAGCTAAGAAAGCAGTGGTGGGATTCAAATTTTTTACTACTGGTTCTGTGGGTGTGGCTTGGTGGGCGTGGCAGGGGAAGTATACTGCAAAATCCCATTCCCTTCTCACCCCATTAACCTGCTTTCCAGGGAGGCAGAGAATAGATGGGGGCAGGGCCAGTCAGAGGTGGCATTTGCCGGTTCTCCAAACTACTCATAATTTCCACTACCCGTTCTCCAGAACTGGTCAGAACCAGCTGAATACCACCTGTGTAAGAAAGTATAAAAATGATTGTATTAGAGACTTCCGGGTTGAGCCCTCCTCGCTGACGGATCATAGATCGCGACTGTCCGTGGCTATAGTCCATGCTCTTTCGTTGGAGAGCCCCGATCATTGCAATTAGGGGCTGAAGCTGCCTTGGAGGGGCGGTGGAGCAAGGGGAATCTGCAAGCCAGGTTGAGGGGAGCTGCATCTCCCCTCCTGGGTTTGGTCTTTTTCCCCCCAAAATGGCCACCCCAAAGAGGAGGACTCAGCTGGACTAAGATGTGTGCAGGAGTGAAGAAAGAGGCGGATAACATCTGAGCTGGGACAACTGGGCGAAAGAACTAAACAAAAATACCCCAGGATTAAGGTAACATCGAACTTTTAAGAACTTTTAAGAAAAGAAAAGTGAGCAGTGGAAATACAAAGGGACAGGAAAAAAAATAAGAAAATAATGTTGACAGCTAAGCGGGGCTTCGAACCGGGAAAGGAAGAAGCCAGAACTAAAGACTTAATTAAATTGGACTAAAATGTTTTAGCAATAAAAAGGCATAAAATAAAGCTTGTCAAAAAACAATAATAATAAAATTTACAAATTGGAGACTGGATTGTGCTGGAATATTGAGGTTCGAAAAACCCTAAATAATAAAATAGGGGGAAAAGGTGAAGACTTGGTATAACGGAGAGTGCCATCTTCTGACAAATAACTTAAATTCAAACAAAAGGGAAATTATCCTGTTTCTGTATGAACTTATGTTGATATAATGTTAAATAAATATTGAAACAAAGTAAGAATTTTAGAAAGTGAAAGTGGAACCAGAATAAAGAAAGAAGCAAGGAAAGACTGCCTGTGGGATTGATTGATGTTTTTGGTATAGACCCTGGGTTGGAACAATTGAGAACTTTAGAAAACTTGAAGAAGAAAGAAGGAAAGTAAAAGTGTTTTTTGTGGACTTCAATGATTATAAAATATAAGAGTGTGTAATGATGATATCTCTTCGGGAATTAAGAATGGAACTTAAAAATATGAGAGAATTACTACAGGAAAGAAGTGAATCACTTTGCTCTGTGTTAGAAGAAATGGAAAGGGCGATTGAAGAACAAGAAGAAAGAACTTCAGAGGAGGAGGAGTCGACTCAAAAGAAGCCATTTTAAATAGACAATTAATACAAAGAACACTACAAAGACGAGGGGAAAGAAGGAAGGCTAAATAGTTGAGATTTAAGAAGATAATCAAAAAGAGGAATACCTGTGAAATTAGGAGAGGTAGAAAGGCACAGCAGAAAAGGGGAAAGGAAGATATCAAGAAAGAGAGGGATATAAACTGGAATGAGAAAAGATATGGGAAAAAGAGGGGGAGGAGAGGCAGTAAGAAACAGGTGCAGGGACTTCCAGTTTGGGCTTCTTCGGCGACGGACCGAAATCACGATCATCTGTGGTTTTGATATGTGCTCGCCGCTGGAGTGCCCCGAGCTGCCTGGATTTGGGGCTGAAGCCACTCTGTAGAAGTGGTGAAGAAGGGGGAGCCATCAGCGGGGTTGAGGAAAGCCGCATCTCTCCTCCTCAGCTGGCCATCACTCCCTTTCCCAAAGGCGGTTGCAGTGGTGGTCAGAAATGGCCACCTCAAAGAAGAACCCGACTGGACAAGATTGTGCAGGTGCCCCCTCTCATTGTTTTTTTTTTTTTTTTTTTTTTTTTATTTCACCATTTCAAATAAAACAAAAACAAATATATTATATATTATATAAATAAAAAAAAAAAAAAAAACAAAAAAAAAAAAAAAAAAAAAAAAGGAAGTTTAAAGGAGAAAGTTTGACTGACCAGGTTGAATGGAGAACATCTATTTAAGACACCTGGAACCTGAATTTTGAAGACTAATACTATTCCTAAAAAAGATTTTAAGCTGCGAAAGAGAAAGGGAAAGGAAATGGAATTGGCTTTTTTTCCTCTAACATCGACAGTTTTAACTGATTTGGAACATTAAGAAGAAGAGGTTCGAATAGGAAATTGATACTAATCCACTTTGACATTAATAGGCTATTTCTAGCTGAAAATAAAGTGTCAAAGGGATAAAAGATTCTTGGATAATTTAAAAACTTTCTTTAAAAAAAAGAAAGAAAGCAGCGGAGGGAAAAAGGAAAAAAGGGTGGAATCTGGAAAATGGAGGAGACCACCTGGAACTTTAAAAAAAATTGATAGTGGAATTTTAACAAGGCTTGCAAAAGATACATTGTAGCTGAAACTTTGTTACAAGAGAACAAAGCCCCTGGAAAGAGAAAGTGAGAAAAGAAGCAAGAAACAGCTTTGGATTATTGGATGATTCCTGGAACTTTGGGTGGAGGATCCTAATGAAATAAAATAAAATCAATTGGGGGTTGTTTAAATTTTTTTTAAATGGCATCACTCCTTGAAGAGTTAAAAATGAGACTTAAAGAACAAAAAGAAGCACAAGATGGAAGATGATTTTTTGGCTTCGTATTTCAATTTTTAGAAATTGAGATCTTGAACTATGAAAAACAACAAGAAACACTGGCAAAACAAGAAGGGCAGGACAACGAAGAAGCCATCTTTAATGACCAAGCAATTTTAAGCGGGGTAAAAAAGGGAAAGGGGGGAAAGGGAGTTAAAAACTTAAGCACTGAAGCAACAACCGGAAAAAAGAGTCATTTGAAAAGTAATCATAATATCAGGAAGAAGCAGAAGGGAGGATCATAGAAGGAAGAATCAGATAGAAAAGGAAATAAAACGGGGAGGGAGAAGAAGAGAGGGAAGAGGGAAAGGAAAAGAAGCTACAAAAGACAAAAACAAGATATAGAGGTACAGGAAAAACGTACAAGAATTAAAGGTATAAACCTATTTAAAAGACACAGAGACAATGGTTAAAATTTAACTTAAGGAGAGGATTCTGCAAGGGTGCATGGGATAGCATTGTTATATAATATGTTAGATGATTAAATTGATAGAAAAAATTTCTATTGATGTGTAGTAGAATATTTGTTTCTAAAGAGAATAAGGCTCTCAATGATTTAAAAAGAACGCTTAAAAAAACTGAAAAGAAACATGGAAGATTTTTATCAGTTGATAAGATGAACTTGAATAAGAATAATAACTTTATTGACTACTGTTAATAACTATTGTTTGGTTTTTTATTTAAAGACAGTAATAAGTAAAATATGAAATATAGATGTTTAAAGTGAAAGACAACTGATATTACTAGGTAATGCTTATTAAAAGAAATAGAAATGTAAAAGATTGTTATTAATATTAATGGCAGAGCTGTACTTGAATACAATAATTATTCCATTTACTATTGTTATACATATATACACAGATATCTATACATATATACTTTTTTCTTTTAAGAATTTAGTGTGTATTTTAAGGGAATGTACCAAGCAGAATTCGATTGAAAATAGGTATGTGTTATAAAATAGAGGTTAGAAAATGAATTTTATAACTGTAAAGATGTAATTTAAATTTTTAAATAAGACTTGGAAAAAGATATAAAGGTGTTACACTCCAGTCTAGTAATTACAGGGGAAAATTTGTTTTATGAGAAAAGATAATATGAAATTGTAAACAGGACAGACAAATGTATAAAAACATTGATTAGAAAGATTTTAAAAATTAGAAAAAGATATGTAATTGAATTAAGAAAGGAATGAGATAATTTAAAATAAGGCTATAGGAAGTAAAGAAAGGGAAAAGCTATTGAAAAACTTGTGAAAATAGTTATAAGATATGGATTAGAATGTATAAGATAAATATGTATTGAGTTTATGCCTTTATGGAGAAGTGATAACCCAGGGCCACGCTGTTCTCAAAAAAAAATATTTTATTTGTATTTGTATGTTTTGTGAAAACTTAAATAAAACTTTTATTAAAAAGAAAAAAGGAACAGGTGCAGGAAATAAAGAAACACGGAAGTAGTAAAATGATGAAAAGAAATTGTTTTTTCAGAGATAATGGTTGATGAATTAAAAGGGAGATTCTGCAAGGTGACAAGGGGTAACAAGAATATATTTGCAATTAAAAAATACTTAGAAAATAGGGTAATATAGATTATTGATGGAGGGATAGATACTGATAACTCTTATTAGATGAATATACATTTTTATTTTTATCTTTAAAAGAAAAGTTAAGCTCTATTGAAGAAATTGTAATAATTGAAATGAATGTGAAGATGTTTAAAAATGAGGTCAATATCAGTGACCAGGAATTAAATAGTCAATCTTTCCCTTTTATTTTTTTGAAATTAGAAATAAAATTAAGGGGGGGAAATATATTGCGGAATCCAAATGAAAAGATGTAATGATTATTATTGTAACTACTTAAAAATAAAGGTTTATTGGGAATTAAGATGAGGGAATAAAGGTATGTTTTAACCACTGAGGTGTCACACTCAAAGCAGTAAAAGGGGGGAAACCTATGCTTGTTTCTTTTTCTTTTGTGTTAAAACTTGTATTAATCTAGAATTTATAGAAAGAATGTGTGATGGAAAGAAAATATGACAAAGAACTATTTAAATTAATAAGCTAATACAGACTATTAAAAGGAAGGAGAGACATTGGTAACTTTTTTTTATTAGGCAAACATATACTGTTATTTTTTGTTTTTAAAATAAATATCAAAGGATTATATTTGAAATAATTGAAATGAAATGAAAGGATATTTGGATTGAGATTAATGTGAGAGACTAGGATTAATTTGCTTGTTTCTCTCCTTTCTGAAAGTTTGGAATGGAAAAGGTAATAATAGAATTAAGTATGCATATATGAATGTATAACTATTGTCATATTTGTATGTAAAAGTGATGACCCGGAAATATGTTGTCCACTAAAAAGAGCTTTCTGTTTTTATGTGAAAAACTGAATAAAATTTGTTTTTAAAAAATGATTGTATTAAAACATGGCTACACTTATGTCATATTCAGGGTCGACACAGGTGGTGATTGCTTCCAAATCACTTGAGGTTTTATGGTTTAGAATAGATTTGAATCTGGCCTCAGCAGTCCTATTCCAAACCTTAATCACTTGGGCTCTGGAGTTATCATACTTGGAAATACAGTTTTCATTGCTGTAGTTCAAAAGATATAACATTGTCATACTCCATGCTAGACATGTCAATAACTCTTGACTCTTGACTCTGGATACTTTACCCTGCATCCAGGAACCAGCTTATCATAGAAGCTCAGATAAATAGCTAAATTACTTGAATTCACCTATGAAGCAAAATACACAAAGAAAATATGTAGTCTTCTGAAATCCCACATATGTGCATCTAGTGCCTCCATGGCCGTTTGTGCCATGAGTGTGGAATAGACAAGTTATAGCAAGAGCAATAGCACTTAGACTTACACTGTATACTACTTCATACTGCTTTACATCCCTCTCTAAGTGGTTTACAGAGTCAGACTATTTCCCCCAAAATCTGGGTCCTCATTTTACTAATCTTGGAAGGATGGAAGGTTGAGTCAACCTTGGGCCAGTGAGAATCGAACTGCTGGTAGTTGGCAACATTAACTTGCAACACTGCATTCTAATCTCTGTGCCACCATGGCTCTTGCCACCAAGCTATCTATTAGTTCTGCCTTTTTCTTTGGATTATTTGGGAGTCTTAACATGGGAATATTAACTGTCTTCCAGGAAATGGACCACATGACTTTCATGGAGGCCAGGACTAAATCTACTTTAAGCCATGAAAATTCAATTGATTTGAAGCCAATCAGTCTGTTCAACTGATCCCATGGGGATGTTCTTATAGGAAAAATAGGAAATGGGAATTTTATGAATATTACCTTGAGCTGTTGGAGGGCAAGTGGAATATCTACCTGATAAACTCATAAAATAAAAGTAGGATTTGTGCTTATTGACATTACTTCTATCCTCCATAAGAGCTGACTTCATTGTACCACATCTGCAAACGATGTCCTGTGCTTTTTCTTCTTCCTAAAGTTCTATTCATATTGATAAAAATAAATCTGGGCTTTTATTTTAGTGTATTGATAAAATATACCAAAGTAAAACAAAAGCCTAGAATATTTTTATCTCCAGATTAGAATTAATAGACTACACCTTGGAATGCTGAGTGCCCAGTTTAAGGATCAAAAAAATAAAATAAAAAATCTTTGCAAAGGGGCTTCCAAAGAGACCATAAGAAGCTCTTTCAACAAAACATAAGGCCAGCAAAAACAGAACTGTGAGAGTTGTGCAGCAAATAAATATTGACCGTGACAGCTGGTTTGGGCTCAACAGAAGAGATGAAATGCATTTAAGCATTACAGTACATTACAATTACTAAATGATTCCTTCTCACATCATATTATCCCACAGTTACAGTGGCAATGAGTGCACCATTGGGAGCCTTCAAAGAACCAGCCATGGATAGATCTTCATGGAGAAGATCTATCTATGTGGTTGCCCGGAGTCGAAAGCCACATGATGGCAGATAATCAATCAAAAGTTGCGTTTATTACTATGAACATACTTCAACTGGAGAAGTAAAATCTTTGTAGTGAGCTCTGATAGTTATTGCAGATGGATTCTCCTTTTCCCCTGGCATCTTCCACCATATGGAGAAAAGTTGTAAATTGTAACTCAATCTTCACCACCAACCCCTCCACCCACCACCCACCCCCGAGATGAGATTCTTTTCCTTGTTGAGTTACTTCATTGGCTAATGCATTGGTTCTATAGAATTTGAGTAGGACCTCTGACTTCATGTTAGGATGAGGTTTACTTGTTGTTTATTGATCCCAGCCATCCTATGGAAGATATTATTCTTGTTAAGGGGATGCAAAAGCTTTCTGCTCAATGTCTCTGATGCAGCACCTGTCTTTATATGTACTGATAATTATATACATTCATCAATACATATGTGCCCTTATCCTTATATCCAAAAACAAGCAAAAACAAATGTATCATAAAACAAATCAATCCAGAATCCTCAAGATACAAATGCCAGATGCAAAGCACCATATTTGGACAAATTAGATAATGAACTAATTACTAGATAACTAGGTTATCCTTGATAAATCCATAATGCAAGGAGAATGAAAAGGAGAATGACCAGAATCAAAGCAGTTAGACATGATTGCAGTGGCAATGGGTCCACCATTGAAAGGTCAGAAGATCAAGTTGGGGGAGATCAACTTAGAGAAGAGATATTTATGTGACTGTGAAGAGTTGACATCAACTTGATGGCACATCATCCATCCATCCATCCATCCATATTGGACTTTGGTAAGAGCTAAAAAGCATGCCCAGGCTGACTTGTTACTCTTTGACTAAAGTGAAACAGAATCTGGAATCAGGACAGAAGTTCCTAGATAGATACTTCTCCAAATGCTACTTCAGAAAAAGTCTTCACAATTCTTCGCTTTCCAATAGATCTTGTTCTGGCTTTTCTTTCCAACCCCTTTCTAAAAATGCCAGGGATGTCAAATGCTTCAAATTTGCTAGCCTTACTTTTAGGAAAATAGATGGATGAGTGAAGTACAGAGAAAAAAATAATATAAGGGACAAATACATTATTAAGCAGGGCATCTCTAGAGAAATGGGATAGCGCTTTTGGAAAGAGAAGGGATGACATATCAGATACCTCAGATTGGGTGACATGGTTGGCAGTTGAATTTAGCCTAAACGTTCCCACATTTGCAATAAACTATCCCTGCCATTGAAACCAGTATGTTCTTCCAAACCGTAATTACTCACACACTTATTTTTTAAAAAGGACTTATTTTATTGCAACACTGGGAATTGTTTTCATTCCCAGCTGGAATTAATCTCAAACAGTCCCCGAGATAAGCACCCGCCTTTCTTTTCTGCGAAGTGCTGCCAATAACAGAAGTATCAAAGGAACTAGAAAAAAAACCACCAACATACATACAAAAAAACTTAACCGAAGTACAAAGAGTTTCAAGAATGACTTTGAACTGAATGAACTACTTTGCTTCCTGTAAAGGTTTCATCATCTTAACTTGACCTTTATACTTTATGGGGGGGGGAGTAATCACCTCCCAGACTTACTTCTGAGTCACCCCTTTTGGTTCAGCTGCTCTCGCCTTCTAGAAGCTCTGCGCACACGTGCACAAGGAACAGGCTCCCCTGGGTCCTCTGCCTCACAGCTGCCAGACTCCGAAGGCTTTGGAGGCAGCACCCCACTCCCAGATGGTCCTGGCCCCATCTCTGCATCGGATGCAGGACAGAGGTGGTCTTCAGCAGGTTCTGACCAGTTCTGGAGAACCGGTAGCGGAAATTTTGAGTAGTTCGGAGAACCTGCAAATGCCACCTCTGACTGGAGATTTTACAGTATCCTTCCCCTGCCACGCTCACCAGGCCACGCCCACAGAACCTGTAGTAAAAAAATTTGAATCCCACCACTGACACAGGACCCTTGTCTGAGTCCTCTTCAGACTCTCTGACGGGTCCCTGTTCTTCCCCACTGTCCGATTCTACTGCCAGTTGCATTGGCTGCCAACAAACCACAACACAGTCATCAGAAATGATTTTTAAAAAATGGATCAGCTAAGAATTTAAAAACAGTTACAAAATGTTTAGTGCAATCTACAGACGATGTCAAGGTTATTTTCCAATTCTGTTTAATGGAGTTACACACCTGTACTATCTTTCATCTGAAAGATTTACAAGGTATCTTAGGACTTTAAATTTAAAATAACACCACATTTTAAAAAGAGGTTTCAAATCCCTTAGTAGTTTATACCGTGTTTCTCATATAATAAGGCCGGGTCTTTTCGGGGGTGACTTAATTCCCCCCCCCTTGCATCTTCGGGCGGGCGGGCGGCGACAGCTTGGATGTTGACCTCGGCATTGGTGGGGCACTTCGTATCGGGGTCAACACAGGCAGCACCATATCCGGGTGTGCAACAAAAGTACTTCCTAATGGCAAGCCCCCCCACCATTCCCCCCCATTTCGCATGTTTTAATATAGGCCTTAATTTGGGGTGAGGGGCTTAATTTCATTTCATGCCTATAAAACATGCTGGGACTTCCTATTGGGGGAGGCCGTATTGTTGGAGAAACAGGGTAGGTACTGGCATCACACTGAAGACAAGCTTAGAAAAGATGTAGTTCAGCCACTGAATGACACTAAGCAATCTGGGGTATTCTAAATACTGCTTTGGGGTGTCATTTATATGAGGAGTTAATTAACTACAGTGGTTCATTAACTGCTGCTCCAGAAGAAATTTTTGTATTTTTAGTATTTATTTGATTTGTCAATCGCTTACAAGATACAGGTGTAAGAATAAACATAGTTTTGAATACATGAGATAGATACTTATAAGAAAAATAAAAAGAAACAATAGGACAAGGACAGTAGACACGATTGGTACGCTTATGCACGCCCCCTACAGGCCTCTTAGGAAAGGGGTGAGGTCAATAGTAGACAGTCTAAGGTTAAAGTTTTGGGGGTTTGGGGAAGAAACCACAGAGTCAGGGAGAGTATTCCAGACATTGACCACTCTGTTGCTGAAGTCGTATTTTCTGCAATCAAGTTTGGTTCGGTTAACCTTGAGTTTGTATCTATTGTGTGCTCTTGTATTGTTATAACTGAAGCTGAAGAATTCATTTGTAGGTAGGACATTGCAATGTATGATTTTATATACTATATTTAGATTGGACCGGAGGTAGCATAGTTCTAGGTTTTCTTGGTCTAGAGTTTCAAGTCTGATGGCATAAGGTATTCTGCAATGAGTAGAGGAGCGGAGAACTCTTCTTGTGAAATATTTCTGGACTTTTTCAATTGTGTTAATATCAGATACATGATATGGGTTCCAGACTGATGAGCTGTATTCAAGTATAGGTCTAGCAAAAGTTTTGTATGCTCTAGTTAGCAGTGTGATATTACCAGAGAAGAAGCTACGTAGGATTAGATTAACAATTCTTAATGCCTTTTTGGCTACGTAGTTACAGTGGGCTCTAGCACTTAGATCATTAGAGATGAGTACTCCAAGGTCCTTGACAAAGTTTGGATCCTCAACAAGGTCTTGATTATTTAGCTTGTATTTTATTTTTTTATTTTTTTTGCCAATATGTAGGACAGAGCATTTATTTGTTGAGATTTGAAGTTGCCATTTGTTTGACCATTCTGATACATTGTCGAGGTCTTTTTGAAGGGTAACAGTATGTGGTGTTGAATAGCTTTACATCGTCAGCGAAGAGAATGCAATTGCTCTTAATATGATCACAGAGGTCATTTATGTAGAGTATGAAGAGAGTTGGTCCTAGAACATTGCCTTGGGGGGACACAACTGTTGACAGGTACAGAATTTGACAGGACACTCCCAATTTTGACCATTTGTTGTCTGTTTGACAGGAATGCTTCTATCCAGTTATGTAGGTGTCCAGAGATACCGTAAGATTTTAGTTTTAGTAGTAGTTAAATTCCTTTGCCCTGGATATTGCTTCCCATTAGAAGAAATTCCTGGGATTTCCCTTCCTCTCAGAAATGAAGCCATCATGATGCCTTCCCACCGTGTCCCAGTTGCTTACTGATGTGTCGTGCAGCTTTGCCATCCTTCCACCATACTCATTGGGTTTGGTTGATTCCTTTTTCTTTGGCACTGAAAGCAAAGATGCAAGGGAAGAACAAGAATGGGGCAAGTCTGTACTAGATGCCACTTTTAGCATCTGCACAAAGAAAGAGACAAAGAGGCATGGTGGCCCAGTGGTTTAACAATGCCAGAGATGGTTTTTGCTCCAGCGGTTTGAGTCCTAGCACTGCATGGTGGGATGAGCTCCCATCACTTGCCTCAGTTTCTGCCTATTTTATCTGGTAAAATGGCAGCCAAACTGCTACTTTGCATTGTAGCCTCCTAGCTTATGTAATAACACCATATGCTAATAATAATAATGGATAGAGAGACCATTGGTAGGCCAAAAGTTGAGGAAGCTCACGGAATTATGAGCACTTGCAGCCCTGACAGCTTTATTCAAAAGCACAAAAGCAGAATCATGGTGTTGTATTGCAAACTCCAACCAATTTTAGATATGCGTTGTTATGCTTTTGTCAGGCTACCTTATTTCACATAGACACACAGAGAGTGGATTCATGGAATGCTACCTGGAGTTGTCAAAATGCTGCTAATAGTTTGGAGGCAGAGCTGACCACTGTATCAAAATGGCCTAGTTTTTCATCAGATACTTTACTTTGAAAATAGATGGGTCATCTTAATCCCTTATGGATTTTTGGGGGCAAAACATAAAAACAAATGAATTTAAGATTTATGGTTTGGATGATTAGAATGGATAGTTTATGGAAAGAAGAGAGTCGTGTTGTAACCTAGAGTAAGTGGTACATTCGTAACTGTATTTATAACTGCTGCAAAAAAATCAGAAGTCATTTCTTTGTATCTTTCTTCTTTCTTTTCTATTTTACTTTTATTTTTTCTTTCTTCTACTCTTTGATTTCCTTTTTCTTTTCTTTTTTCTTTATATTATTTTTACTCATTTATATTCCTTTATATTCCTTTTTATATATTCCTTTATATTCCTTTATATTCCTGGTCTTTTTTTTTTTTTTGATAGCCCTGAGTTAATCTATATGGCCACTATGAGGCTGACACAAACTGAACATCAGATTCTGTGGTCTTGACTCTGTCATGGTTATCTTGATCTTTAAAAAAAAGCCAAAACATAAATCATTGACAGACTAATCATGGTCCATAAAAAGGAAAAAGCTAAAGGCAGACAATATCTTTATGAAAATCAAATGTGGTCAAAATTATGGGCTAAGTTTCCTGATTTGCTCATTAGGCAAATTACTACAGTAATTTTGGTGCTACAAGACAGGGAAAGGCTTACTTGATGCCAAATTTATATCTCTACTTGGTCAGGATTTCAGAACTACATAGAGAGAGAAGCACGCCCCTAACAAGGCTCTATACACGCCTAATGACTGAGAATAATGAGAGGTTGTTGACTGACAATCAAGCAAATGAAAATGTACAGTGTAGGCTTTCGAGACATAGTTAAAGCAGTTTGTATTCAAGAGTGGAGGGAAGAGCCAATATACTGTAGCTTTCTAAAACGTGTATGTAATTTTTATTACTAAATTTGCACAGTGCCAACAACATAAACCTATTAAACCCAACAAATTCTCAGAACTCACGATCGGAACATTATTATTCCGGTCACAACAATTAAACATTTTAAATGAATGACAAAATTGCTATGATTTCTTCAGAGCAAATTATGACCCTCACCCTATCAATGCTCCCTTCTAAGTCTTAATGTTTCTTTCTGCTATTTATTCATTGCTATGCTAGTCTCATCTAGTCAAATGTTAGTCTGTCCAACTCAACATGACTGGTGTAAGTCACAATAATAAACCTATTTGGAGAAAAAAAGGGAGGGAAGTGCACTGGACATGCCATGAGATTATTGCTTCATTTATACGTACACATGCATCTTCTCCTGTTATTGTTTCAATTTCTGTGGCAGTTACTTCATATCTTGATATGAGACCAATACCATGTTCTCAAATATCCATTTTATTTGGATCGATATTTCAAACTGGTAGAGTGTTGTCTGGACAAACAAAGAGGATTTTCTATAGGTAACAAATAACAAACAGATCATCAGAGTTCGAAGGGACCTTATAGGTCATCTAGTCCACCCCCCTGCCCAAGTGGGAGACCCTACACTATTTCTGACAAATGGCAGTCCAATCTCTTCTTGAAAGTCTCAAGTGATGAAGCCCCCACAATTTCTGAAGGCAAGCTGTTCCATTGGTTGATTGTTCTCACTGTCAGAAAATTTCTCCTTATTTCCAGGTTAAATCTCTCCTTGTTCAGTTTCCATCCATTATTCCTTGTCTGGCCTACAGGCACTTTAGAAAATAGCTTGACCCCTTCCTCTCTGTGGCAGCCCCTCAAATATTGGAAGACTGCTATCATGTCTCCCCTGGTCCTTCTCTTCACTAGACTATCCAAACCCACTTCCTATAACCGTTCTTCATATGTCTCCAGTCCCCCAATCATCCTGGTTGCTCTTCTCTGTACTTTTTTAGAGTCTCAATATCTGGATGCAGTACTCTAGGTGTGGTCTTACTAGGGCTTTATAGAGGGGTATTAGTACCTCACTTGATCTCGATTGTATCCTTCTGTTAATGTAATTTAGGATTACATTAGCTTTTTTTGGCTCCTGCTGCATACTGCTGGCTCATATTTAATTGGTTGCCCACTAAAACTCCAAGATCCCTCTCACAGTTACTGCTATTGAGCCTGGTTTCACCCAGTCTATATGTGTACTTTTGGTTTTTCTTGCCTAAGTGTAGGACTTTACTTTTCTCTACATTGAATTTCAGGTAATAGCTTTATGGCTGATTTAGAGATGCTGCGACTGCCGGTAGCTGTTGCCACACACCTAAACTGTGAAGGAGTTGATGAGTAAGCATAAGTCACACATGAACTAACACAAATACCTCCCAAATCCCAACAGTGCATTGTGCAGAGGTGTGTATCCTCCGCGCTGACTGGTTGATTCAACTTCCTGTTCTGTGCTTTGCTGCTAGCCAAAATGTTACAATTTGCAGACATATGAATGCGACAGCTATGGAACCATCTACAAATGACAAGGCACTTATGTTGCTTCACGTGCAATGCTAGAGAAATCTGTTCATCCCCTTATTCTTCAGCATTGGAAAGTATACATGGCCCCAATTACTGAAGAGTCTGCAGAGGCGATGTTGCTACCAATTGATGAATGAATTAACTATTAATATAGATTAACTATGGGTAACTAAAATAGAATATGTCTACTGTTTGTTGAAATATAATGTGTGGGTATGTGTATCTATTCATAAATATATGCCCTCTATGCTTTTGCTTCTATTTTCTTTTAAATTGGTCCAGGTTTTTTTTTTCTTCCTTCTTGTTCTGTCTTATTTATTTTCTTTGTCATTTTTTGGTACTCAATCAATATAATAAGTAATCAATAAAATTATTCAGTCCCATTGATTTTAATTTCCGTTTTGCTCCATTTTATCTATTGTAGTCATAGAATATAGTAATTCTGCTTAGAAAGTTCTATTTTGGCTGCATAAAAATTGGTACTCAAAGAAATAAGTATTAGAATATCTGGTGGCCTAATAATAAAAGTTCTACTCAGTGGTGTGATTCACAAAATGTTACTACCGGTTCTGTGGGCATGGCTTGGTGGGCATGGCTTGGTGGGGCGTGGCAGGGGAAGGATACTGCAAAATCCCATCCCTCCCCACCCCATTAACCTGCTTTCCAGCTCCATTCTCCTGTGCAGGGCAACAAAAGAAGACCCAGCTGCTCAGATGGGACTTGGGAGACAGAGAATAGATGGGGGTGGGGCCAGTCAGAAGTGGTATTTGCCAGTTCTCTGAACTACTCAAACTTTCCACTACTGGTTCTCCAGAACTGGTCAGAACCTGCTGAATACCACCTCTGGTTCTACTTTAGCTATGAGCTAAGATAATCTACTTTTTTTTTTGTAGGATGCAAGTATTTAGAAATATTGATATTAATTTATTTTAAGTGATCACAATATCTCATTGTAGTCCAATATCTCCCTTTTTCACTTTCTGCTTTTTCTTACCAATATTCTGTTATTTGAGAACCCAACATAAACAGGAAAAAATAACTGGTTTATTGACCAGTTATTAAACAACTGGAAATCAGAATACACTGCAGATAGACAGTGAAGCATAAACAACTCTGTGATCATCCAAACAAAAAACTATGAAGCAGAAATATAGGAGGATATAAGAGAGCCAGTATGACAAACTGTGTAAGATGCTGAACTAAAAGTAGGGAAACCTGGGTTCGGTTGTCTTTTGGAAAAAAGCACCTTTGGGACATCTGTCTGTCTGGTTGCTAAGAGTCAACATTGAAATTTGTGCCACAAATCATTCATTCAATCAATCAAGCTTGATTACAGTAGTGAAATTGCAGGATACGGCTTCCTTTTGTACTCAGTCTACTTTTAATATTTGATTTCAAATTAATTTTTGATTATCCTGACTTCCTCTCTTATGCTTAGAAATCCATGCCTGTGTTTCCAACAGTGCAAGAGGCTGGAGTAACTGGATCAATGGTCTGACTGGCTATGAGGCTGGTTTCTCTTTCTCTATGCCTTTCCCAGGAGTCCTTGAAAATATAAATGTATTTCATGCGCGCATAACCCACAAGTTATAATGAGTGGCCTTTTTGCAAGTGACAAATGCCAGCAATTACTGTAATGTGCATTCAAAGTGATTTCAGATAAAATATCTTTTGTAGTCAAGACCCAGGATTTTATAAAAAAAAAAAAAGAAAAAAGTTTCTGCAAGCAGAGTGCTTAAGGCAAATCTGAAATCAGATTTGTCATCCGCTGACTATTGGACGTTGAGACATTCTTTGGGACAGAGGGCTGTTCTTGGGAGCAGAATCTAAACTGAGCAAGAATTTGTGAAGCAGGTTTTATAACTATAACAAAAAAAAGGATATGCTGTACAGAGGTGGTATTTGGCAGGTTCTGACCAGTTCTGGAGAACCGGTAGCAGAAATTTTGAGTAGTTTGGAGAACTGGCAAATACCACCTCTGACTGGCCCTGCCCCCATCTATTCTCTGCCTCCCAAGTCCCAGCTGATCGGCTGGGTCTTCTTTTGTTGCCCTGCACAGGAAAATGGAGCTGGAAATCAGGTTAATTGGGGTAGGGAGGGAATAGGATTTTGCAGTAACCTTCCCCCAGGAGTGGGGAGGGAATGGAGATTTTGCAGTACCCTTCCCCTGGAGTGGGGTGGAAATAGAGAGTTTGCAGTTTTTAACAACCGGTTCTGTGGGCATGGCTTAGTTGGTGGGCGTGGTTTGGTGATCATGTGACTCGGTGGACATGGCTTGGTGGTCATGTTATTGGCTGGGCATGGCCAACTCAACATCACTCACATTGAGGCATGTATCTCTTCGCCTGGCCTCTCATGACTGTGGGGATGCTGCAACAGTCGTACGTGTGAAAAATGGTCATAAGTCACTTTTTTCAGTGCCATTGTAATTTTGAATGGTCACTCCACACAAGCAAAGTACCAGCAAAGAAGGGGGGAAAAAACTCCAGAGAAGTTCCTGAGACAGGAAGTCTAGTCCTGCCAAGAATGTAATAAGGGTTAATGGAGAGGCAATTTCTGTAAGCAACACCAGAATGTTTCCTTCCTGTCTTCCTTACAGGATTAGGCCAATAATTTCTTCTAACAACCAGTTCTCCAAACTGCTTAGAATGTTAACAACCGGTTCTAGCAAATAGATGTGAACTGGTAGAATCCCACTCCTGGGCCCATGGGCCAGATCTAAGCACACTGCAGGCCGCATCCAGCCTGCGGGCCTTGATTTTGACACCCTGATCTATTGCTACACTATCTCATCTTCCGGGGTCTTGTTTCTTCAAAACATTGGCCCACATTAAGAGAGAAAAGAGGATATTCTATTTTTTTTTTTCATGTACGCATGTATCAACCATTAGCACTTTTGTATTCATTTCTGTAGTGTAGGTATTCAGGGTTTTGTTTTGGAATTTTTTTCTCCCACCTAATCATTTTTCAAGTTAGTGATCAGACCATCTGGCTGAAATTACACATCAGGGGGCAGTGTTAGGTCTGGAGCCTCTTGAATCTTTGAACAACAGCTGCAGAATGGTGAACTTGGGAACTCAGCTAGACCAGGATGTTCTGGTTTTATGTTCTGAATCTTTCCAGAGAAGCAATATCATCAGCCTATAATAACCTTTCTGTCCCCGACTGTTTTGCTCATACACAGACAAAACACACACTTTTTTTTTGTAAAGCAAATGAATTTAGTTTGGAAAGTTGAGCTAGAACGAACATTCCCTTTTTTACAGTGTTCTGATGAACCTACATTACTATTATTATTATTTTTACTTTTTAAAAAACGAATTACAGAAGGATGGATATTGGAGGTGGACTGAATGCAAAAGTGGGACATCAGTACAAAAGAAATACATTGAAGTGGTTTAATATGTTGAGGAAGAATCAGTGAGAACTGAATTAAAAAAAAACAAATATTTGAAGATCAAGAGGAAGAAGGTTGAGAAATATGTGGTAAGATAGAATTCATGATGTTCATTAATGTAGAAAAGAGCTGGAGGCTAAAACTTATAGTTGCAGGAATTGGGTTTGTCTCGTTTAATGAAAAAAAGGACTAGGGGAGACATGATAACAGTCTTCTAATATCTCAGGGGCTGCCCCAAAGAAGAGGGAGTCAAGCTATTCTCCAAAGCACCTGAAGAAGCCATGGGTGGAAACTAATCAAGAAGAGAAGCAACCTTAGAACTAAGGAGGAATTTCCTGACAGTTAGAACAATTAACCAGTGGAACAACTTGCCTCCAGAAGTTGTAAATACTCCAATACTGGAAGTTTTTAAGAAGAGATTGAACAGCCATTTGTCTGGAATGGTATAGGGTCTGCTTGAGCAGAGGGTTGGGCTAGAAGACCTCCAGGATCCCTTCCAAATATGTTATTCTGTAGTTTTTTTAAAGCAAAAAATGGGAAATGAGAAGTTTAAAGAAAGGAAACAGCATCAACCTAATCAAGGAATTACCCAAGTGGGGGAGGGGGGGGACAGACACTCACCAACATTGGTAGGGCAACCTATTGAATATAAACCAAGAGCAAACCCCACTCACTTCTAATACTGATGATGTTATCTGGTCAGGTAATGAAACATCTGCAAGAAAACACTCAAACTCTCCACCAAAGGAAATAGTAATTTGTGATTTGTGATTTGATTTGATTTATGAGGCTACTCATCTCAGTGCAGTGAATCTGGGTGGTATTTGTTAAGTCTGGAAGGATGGGTCCAAGAACGGAGACGAGACTCAGATAGCAACAACAGCTCTTTATTAGTGACTTCAGATCTGAGCGAAATATCTTAGCCGCAGCAGCCCCTTTTATAGAGCTGGCTGCGGCTAAGCGGCCAATGACAGTGATTTGAGCTTGCAGCTTGGTTTGCCCAATGCAGCAGCCTGTTTACTAGCCAATCGGATCAGTCTGGAGCGACCAATCACGACCCGCTGTTAGCGGACCAATCCGCTTGCAGGCTTTCAAGCCTGCTAGTCGGAGACACCCCTCCCCTCTAGGTTCCGTCTAAGGGGTGGGTTATGTAGTCTCGCAGGTAGGCGGGTCTTCGCACCTGTCTACCTGACTTGCGCTGTTCGAAATGTCTTTGCTCGGTCTCGGATTCCGACGGACTGCTCGCCGGAATTGCCTGGAGCGGTGAGCCGGTTCCCGTAGCTGTGACTCCCTTCAGGTGACCTCGGGATGACTGACACGCCTCCTTCGTTGCTACCGCTTGGGCTCTCAGGAATCGCTGAACCTGTTCAGTTGCTGCTACTAGGTGAGGCAATCAATTGCCAAGGCTCCTCATCAGCTGGTGAGTATTGTAGGCTTTGATGTGGTGATCGTGGGGTTAGTTCTTCTATGCCAGATGTTGGTTCAATTTCAGAACCCCGGTTTCCCTTCCCCCTCTGGTTTCGTGGTTGGGGTCACTGATGGGAGATGTGGTCAGCCTGGATCGCAGCTGGTCAATGTGGTGTTCCACACTCTCCCATCTGTGGTTTCTAGCCCGGTAGGAGCGGGGAGCCTGTAATTTGAGTTATTTTGACAGGGATCCACAATGGGTCACCTGAAAAGTTCTTTGCAAATACAGGGTCTCCTACCTTAAAGGCGTGGTGTTTACTGCTGGAGCCCAGGGGTTTTTCTGGGGTGTAAGCAGGGTGTAGGCGGACTAGAGGCGATCTGAGTTTTTGGCCATCAGAAGTTCAGCTGGGCTTTTGTTGTCGTACTGTTTGGTGTAATATGCTGGAGAAGGAGCAACCTGGTGACTTTATCGTGGATGTTGCCTTGGTCCATTTTTTGTAGAGTTCTTTTTGTGAACTGAACCATTTGTTCAGCTCTACCATTAGCTGCCGGGTGAGCCGGTGATGTCAATCCGTGTTGTATGCCACGGTCTGCTAAGTATTGTTCAAAGGCTAAGGCGGTAAATTGAGGACCATTGTCGGATACCAGGACATCCGGTAACCAGTGCGTTGCAAAAAGTCTGTTCAATTTCTTGATGACTGCATCAGTGGTGGTAGTCTTCATTTTGTTAACCTCGAGCCAGTTAGAGTATGCGTCTACTGTTATTAGGAAAGTATGCCCTTTTGTAGGTCCCGCAAAATTGATATGGATGCGCGACCAGGGACCCCTGGGCATTTCCCATTCGGCTGGTGAGGCTTTTGGTGGGGCCGAGCGTGTCTCTTGGCATTTGTTACAGGTGGTGACCCAGGTTTCAATTTGTTTGTCCATACCTGGCCACCAGGCGTAGCTCCCGCCAGCGCTTTCATACGTACTGATGCCCGGATGCCCATCGTGCAGTAATTGTAGAACTTTTTTTGTAGTTTTGCTGGTATGACTACTCGGTCTCCCCACAACACGCACCCTTTTTGTGAGAAGAGTTCTGTTTGTCTGTTCTTGAAGGGTTTAAAGGTTTCGTTGGGTTCGATTTCTGGCCATCCCTCCACCCACCCGCCAAGAACTCGTGCCAAACGTGAGTCTTTTTGGTTTCCAATGCGATGTCTTGAGCTGTTAGTGGAGGTGAGGAAGTGTCTCAATTTGTAGTGTTGATAGTGTGGGATCCGGTCATCTTGAAGTTCTGGCAATGGAGAGCAGCTCAAAGCGTCTACGTGGGGAATGGTTTTCCCGGTGATGCCTCAATTAGTAGTCATAGGTGGCTAGGAACTCCGACCATCATGTCATTCTAGGGGATAGAATATGTGGAGTAGGTTTGTCGCCTGCCAAGATGCCAAGTATTGGTTTATGATCTGTGATGATGGAAAATGATCTCCCATACACGCTTTTCGTGGAACCTTTTTGATTGCAGATACAATAGCGAGGGCTTCCTTGTCTAGGTGACTATAGTTCCTTTCTGTTTTTGACAAAGTTCTTGAAAAAAATGCAATAGACGCCTCTGTGCCGTTTGGTAGGACGTGGCTCAGGATGGCTCCTACCCGAAGGTGAGGCGTCACAAGTCACAGTTAATGGAAGTGTTTCATTATATTGGATGAGCACTGCATCTGAAGTTAAAAGGTCCTTTACTTGTTGAAAGGCATGTTCCTCCCGTCGTCCCCAAATCCAGGATGCCTTTTTATCGAGGAGTCTATGAAGGGGTTCAGCGACGGTCACCTTCTGGGGTAGGAAAATGTTATAAAAATTAATGAGTCCCAGGAAGGCTTGAAGGTCTGTTTTGTTTTTGTGGTCTCGGGGCATTTTTGATGGCAGCCAATTTCTTTTCTGTAGGGTGAATTCTTGTTTGTCAAGGAGGTAACCAAGAAATTCAACCCTTTCAGTGCATAACTGGCACTTTTCCTTCTTTTACCTTGAGGCCAGCATCTTGGAACTTCTGTAGGACTGTTCTCAGTCATTTTTCTAACTGACTCCTTGTTGGGCGGCTATTAACACGTACGTCGTCGAAGTAGGGCACGCACCCCTTTAATGCCCTGCAACAACCTTTCCATCAGACTTTGGAAGATGCCTGGTGCTACGCTTACTCCAAACTGGAGTCTGTTACATGTGAACGTGCCTCTGTGCGTAACTATGGTATGGGCCGGCGCTTTCAGCATCTACAACTGTTGATAAGCTTGGGCCAGGTCAAGCTTTGCGAATATTCTGCCACCCCAAGTGAGTGAAGGAGATGCTGGACCACGGGTGCGGATAAGGCGCTCTGCTGTAATGCGTGGTTGAGGGTGGCCTTGTAATCCCCACAGATTCTCAAAGATCCATCAGGTTTTATGGGAGTTACAATTGAGGTCTCCCATCGGGCGTGATCAATGGGTTCTAACACGCCTTGTGCAATTAGTTTGTCCAGTTGCTGCGTCAATTTTTGGTTTGAGAGCAAAAGGGACTCAGCGTGGTTTTAGGCGAATGGGCGCGATATCAGGCGGAGATTAAAAAGATAGGGGACCCCTTGTACTTGCCTAGATTTTCACTAAAGACTTCTTGGAAGTCCTGGACGAGGGCTGCTTCCCAGTCTTCGCTCTACAGTCTGATTGATGCCTGCCATTTCGATTCCTAATGGCGCGAACCACTGTAGACCCAGTAGGCTGGGTGGGTCTCTGTCAATGATGGTGAGAGGTAGTATTGCGGTGTGGTCCTTGAAGGAGACCTGGAAATGACTGGAACCAGCGACCAGAATCCGATTGCCCTGGTAGTCCTTTAATATAAGCCTCTGAGTGCTGAGGTCCTGGCGTGATGTTGGGAATCAGCTGCTTCAGGATTTTCCAGGAAACCATGGATAGGGAAGACTCGAGTCCACTTCCATGATGCACGGTCGATTTTCAATGGTGACCTCTACACGGATCTTTCTGGTGTCTAAGGATGAAGCGTGGCGATGGTGATAGTCTGATGTGCTTCTTCCGTCTGGGTGCGCCAGTAAACTTCGGGTTCTGTTGTACTGGTTCCACTGGTTGTTTGGGTGGTCCTGATTTGTGGTGGGGGTGCCATCCGTTTGTTAGAGACTGTTTTCTTTCCGTTTGGGACTGGATCCTCTTTTTGTTTCGGCATACTTTAGCAATATGCCCTCTTTTTCTCAAAAACGACAGATGGCGTCTAGGAATCTGCATTCGGATCGTGGGTGGTTTCACCACATCTGGCACATTGAAATTCGATTACGACCCCTCTGGTCTCGTTGTTCGCTCTGACCGGAGTCTGTGGACTTCTTCCTCTTCACTATCTGATGAGGATTCGATGTCTTCATGATGGGTAGCTGACGCATTATTTCTGATGGCGTTGCCGTATCGTTGGTGGGTTGGCGGCTGGCCCCATTTGTCCGGCGCATTCATGCTGCTGATTTACGGGTGGCTTCAGCTGCAGTGGCGTCGGCTATGGAATCTGTGAGGGAGATGTCTCCTTTGGCCATGATTTTGCTTTTGGACCGTTGGGTCTCTTAGGCCAAGGACAACTCGATCCCTCATGGCTTCTTCTAGATTTGCAAACACACAAACCACCTAAATTCCTTAGGTCAGCTACAAAATCCCCAATGCTCTCACCTTCACGTTGATCCCTTTGGTAAAATTCATGTCTGCGGATGAGAGTCGGTACTGCCAGGGCGTAATGGTTGCGAAGGATGGGAGCAAGGGTATCCCAGTCCATTGATTTGACTTCGCCGGTTTTGCAAGCGCTTTGGCCATTTTAAAGATGGCGGGTCCGCAATGCGTCAGGAAAACTGCTCGTTTTTGCTGGGAGTGGCATCCTTCAGATTGTTGGACTCTAGGAACATTTGAAACCTGTCCATGTATGAGTCCCAGTCTTCGCTGGCTGGATCGAGCGGGGTGGGTGGTATAGCGCTGCTGGCCATTCTGCCCGGCGCCTGCGCGCTGTCAGCCACGTGCTCTGTTGATCTTCGGTGAGTGCTCAGTCAGCTCTGCTGTCTCCGTATCCCATCCTCGTCGCCAGTGTTAAGTCTGGAAGGATGGGTCCAAGAACGGAGACGAGACTCAGATAGCAACAACAGCTCTTTATTAGTGACTTCAGATCTGGTGAAATATCCCTAGCCGCAGCAGCCCTGGCTGCGCTAAACGGCCAATGACAGTGATTTGAGCTTGCCGCGCTGGTTTGCCCAATCGCGGCAGCCCATTACTAGCCAATCGGATCAGTCTGGGCGACCAATCACGACCCGCTGTTGCGGACCAATCCGCTTTGCAGGCTTTTAAACCTGCTAGTCCGGAACAGCATTCAAGGTTTAAAAACAACCATTTAAACAATTATTTATTATTTATTTGATTTGATTTGTCAATCACTTACAAGATAATACATATAACTATAAACATGAGTAAGAATACAGGAAATAGGTACAAATAAATGGGGACAATAGGACAGAGATGGTAGGCACGATGGTGCACTTATGCCCAAACTTACAGTATTAATTGATGGAGCTTAACTAACCTCCAGACCATATGATTGTGGAAATAGCCATGTCCTTAATGCCTCATGTAAGGCTGATAGTATCAGGGCCCGGTGAGAGAAAGCATGATTCTTGGGTCCTATAAGATGACACATTTTAAAAAACAGGCTACAAGATGTAGGATGGTTCTACTAACTCCCACTGCTAAATCTGGTAGAACAAGCAGAGGTGATGGGAGAAAGGTAATCAAAGCATTATATGGATATGGGGAAAGCTATAGAGATTAACAAAAAAGGCCCTGGTGAAGAAACAATTGTATAGAAAAAAAAATTGCTGGGGTAAAAGGGGCAGAAGCATTTTTAAAATCTAGAACAACTAGAACTGACTTAAATAGATGTCTCCCTAATTCACTAAATGATAAGAAGGAGGAAGAAGTCCAGTGTATCAGACATGCACGGTTTTGTTATTATAGCCAGTCTCAATTAAAATAATAGTTTAAACCTTCGTGTAAAATTGATTTTTTCATTTAGATTACTGAGAGGGGCTGACAGAAGCAAGAACATTCTCAAGGAGGGAAAGGTGTGAAGAGATATGTTAATGAGGTAAGTTGTATCTAATTTCCTTCCCTTCCCTTTCCTTTTGTCAAGCATGGGAAATCAGGAAAACCAGACAGTTCAAGTGAATGTAAAGGTTTATTGCAAGCTTAAGCTTTCTACAAGAATCTGAACTACTAATGGCCAAAACAAATTGGTGGTTGATAAGATCAAAATGGGCTGAACTTAGATCTCTTGTGAGCACAAAGTGACTCAAAACTGATGATGCATTTGACTCCTCCCCCGGGCTCAGCCTGTTCATCTCCTACATCAGGGGTCACCAACCTTTTGGACCTCAGGAACCACCAAGCTGATAATTTTAAATCCCAGGGACCACTAACCAGTTCTGTGGGTGAGACCTAATTTGTGGGTGTGGCTTGGTAGTCATGTGACTGGCTGGGCATGGCTTGTATGTAAATATTATAAATATTGATTTTTTTTTATTAAAAAAGAGCAACTTTTACCCAAAATCAGGCAAAGCAGGCAGGCAGATTGAGTTGCTCACAGAATCACAGATTCATTCAGAAATCTATCTATCTGCTATTGGTTAGCTCAGTCTGTCACATAAAATTTGCTAGCAAGCAAACTCACAAAATTAACTCACAAGATACCATGTATGTAAATATTGAATTTTTTATTTAAAAAAAAGAGCAACTTTTACCCAAAATCAGGCAAAGCAGGCAGGCAGATTGAGTTGCTCAGAGAATCATTCAGTGATCTATCTATCTGCCATCGGTTAGCTCAGTCTCTCATATTTGCTTGCCGTGAGTCTGCACTGAATAATAGAACCTTCAGTCCTAAGGGAGGTTTGGCTGTGCTTAAAAGCAGAGCCGAAGATCTAAAGACTAACTAGAAAGTAAGAAATCCAACCATTTCCTGCTTCCTAGCTAATCTCAATCTCCCGGCACAGCAGAACAGATGATGGTCAGAAAAAGGAAAAACAGCAATTTAGCAGGCAAGTTTGCCGTGTAAGGAGTGAGTGGGCAGGGAGGGTTCCTGTGGGCCATGTGGGCGGCACAGCCTTGTGTTTCTGCGCAGCCTGGATTAATTGCTTTGGGGAGGGGTGTTCTGGGGTGAGATTTCTCTGCGGCCCACCAAAATTTTCTCATGGCCCACCAATGGACCACAGCCCACTAGTTGGCGACCGCTGTTCTAGTCCACCCCCCTGCTCAAGCAGGAAATCCTATATCATTTCAGACACATTGTTATCCGATCTCTTCTTTAAAACTTCCTATCTTTGAAGCATCCACAACTTCCGGTGGCAAGTGGTTCCACTGTTTGATTGTTCTCACTGGCAGGAAATTTATCCTTTCTAGGTTGGTTTTCTCCTTGTCTAGTTTCCATCCATTGCTTCTTGTCCTGCCTTCAGAAAAAGAGAAAAGGAGACTTGAATCTCCCCATTTCATTTTTTCTATCAATCATAGACTCTCAATTTTGAGGTGATCCTGAGAGATTCTTGAAATGTGTTTTCTGTAGCATCTTAACTACCACCCCGCAAGAGTATTCAAAACTAAATGAGACAAGCAAACCTGAAAGTTTATTTCTACAGCATATTTCACAAGAGCTCCCCAACATATGCTGGGCAAAGGCAAACAGATGCTTTGGGTCCAAGCAAAAGTCCTACCACCATTAGGATAAAAACGTGGACAGAGCAGCATCATGTTGAAGATATCCATCCTGAATGCAAAATCCTTTAAAGGGAAGCCTGGCTGACTGAACAGATGGGCCTCTTTAAAAACATGCACAGATTATACACATATTGATTTGATAGTTGCTTTATTAACAATGGATTGAAACATAATGTTTTATCAGCATGAACACCGAAGGTCCTCGGTCCCTGCTAATTAGTCTTGACTGTTGCACAAATGCTTGTTTTTCTGAAGATGAGGTTCATTTCTACTCATCTTTTAGTAGATTTAAATTCCGTTTAGTAGATTGAAATTCCTTTTTCCTCTGGAAGCTCAAAGCATAAGTGTTTCCATTTTATCTTGCGAACAAAAATCCTGTAAGACAAGCTGGGCTGAAAGAGAGTCACACTAGGCAAGAGTAGCAATGGCACTTAGACTTATATACCGCTTCACAGTGCTTTACAGCCCTCTCTAAGCTGTTTACATAGTCAGCCAGTGGTGGGATTCAAATTTTTTTAACAACGGTTCGGTGGGCGTGGCTTGGTGGGCATGGCAGGGGAAAGATACCGTAAAATCTCCATTCCCTCCCCACCCCACTAACCTGCTTTCCAGCTCCGTTCTCCTGTGCAGGGCAACAAAAGAAGATCCAGCCGATCAGCTGGGACTCGGGAGGCAGAGAATAGATGGGGGTGGGGCCAGTCAGAGGCGGTATTTGCTGGTTCTCCAAACGACTCAAAATTTCTGCTACTGGTTCTCCAGAACTGGTCAGAACCTGCTGAATACCACTCTGGAGTTAGCATATTGCAACAATCTGGGTCTTCATTTTACCAACCTTGGAAGGATGGAAGGCTGAGTCAACCTTGAGCCTGGTGAGATTCGAACTGCCGAACTTGCAGTCAGCAGAAGTAGCCTAGTTCTGCATTTTAACCACCAGACCACCATGGCTCATACGTGTAGTTATCCTTTGAGCTTCTTTGGTTGAGGGTAGATTTGAACCTATATTTAGTCCACCACCCTCACAACTACACTACACTGACTGGGGTAGCACCCTATTTAAAAAGTACTTGCAGATACAGATAATCAGATTTGGAAGAGACCTTGTAGGTCATCTAGTCCAACTCCCCCCTCCCCACTTAAGCAGGAGATCCTATACCATTTCTGACAAATGGCAGTCCAATCTCTTCTTAGTCTAGTTTTGCTTTTTTATTTCAAAAGACAAATTAAAGAAATAAGAAGTGTTGAACATACCAAAACCAGTCAAGAAATTATGACTTCCTCCAGATGTTGAAAGACTCCTGAGATAATGATAGTGATTCTATATATTTAAATAAATTTTAGCTAATTGTAGAATTTTATCTGGGTTCAGGTCTGTTAATTATGAAGATCTATATTGATTTAATAGAGAACCAGTTGAACTAGTGGTTAAAGGCATTGGGCTACATGCTAAAAGACAATGAGTTCCAGTCCTGCTTGAGGCTGAAATGATGCTGAATGACTTTATGACATTCTCAGCTCTAGGAAGGAAGCAATGGCAAACCACATCTTCAGTGTCTTCTCTACTTAGATATTAGGAGTCAAGACTGAAGGCACTCATTTAAAGCTAATGCTTGATAGTAACTTTGTAGGCAGACTATAGTTTTTGCAACACATAGCCAATGAATGAGTTTGAAAAGCTAAGCAGGATCATATCTGGTTAGTACTTGGAACACCTTCAGAAAGTCCCAGACCTGTACCTAGAGTAGGAAGAAGAAAATGTGTGATAATCATGCAATTATTATGTTTATATTTCCCAGCGATGTTAATACTAGTCAAGGAGCAATGGATGGAACCTGACCAAGGAGAGGTTCAGCCTGGAAATAAGGAGAAACGTTCTGACAGTGAGAACAATCAACCAATGGAACAACTTGCCCTCGGAAGTTGTGGGAGCACCATTACTTGAGACCTTCAAGAAGAGATTGGACTGCCATTTGTCAAAAATGGTGTAGGGTCTCCCGCTTAGGTGAGGCGTTGGACTAGATGACCTACAAGGTCCCTTCCAACTCTGTTAATCTAATCTAATCTAATACTACTTATATACACTTTCCAGTGGTATTAATATTATTACTACAGTAGTCTCCCTGACTTCCCTGGCTTCCATTCCATTCTGAAGGGAGACCAGGAGGAAACTTCTGATTTTTGAACGACTGTTGCTGCTTTAAGGGGAAGGGGATTCACCTCTGAGGAACTGGGATAGAATTGTCTTCCTTCTGGAAGGAAAAGCTCTCTTAGGAGTCTCAGGACTTCACCAAGACAGGTTCTATAAACCCCTGCTTTACAGAGCCCCAACTGATGACCTGATATATTCCTCAAGAAGAGAATGACTGGACATGCTTAAGTTTCTTTAAATTTTAATGTTTGTTGTTATTAGTTGCAAAGTCATGTCCGAACCATCGCGACCCTATGGACAATGTTCCTCCAGGCCTTCCTGTCCTCTACCATCCCACAAAGTCTATTTAAGCTCACGCCGACTGCTTCAGTGACTCCATCCAGCCACCTCATTCTCTGTCATCCCCTTCTTCTTCTTTTGCCCTCAATCTTTCTCAGTGTTAGGCTCTTCTCCAGTGAGTCCTTCCTTCTCATTAGGTGGCCAAAGTATTTGAGTTTCATCTTCAGGATCTGGCCTTCTAAAGAGCAGTCAGAGTCGATCTCCTCTAGGACTGACCGGTTTGATCGCCTTGCAGTCCAAGGGACTCGCAGGAGTCTTCTCCAGCACCATAGCTCAAAGGCCTCCATTCTTTGGTGCTCAGGCTTCCTTATGGTCCAACTTTCACAGGCATACAACTGGGGATTGCAACTGGGAAAACCATAGCCTTGACTATACACACTTTTGTTGGCAGGGTAATGTCTCTGCTTTTTTAATTTTAATGTAAGGGGAGCTAATTCTCCAATCTATGTTTATTTCTTTTAATAAGTTTTTTCTTCTCTTTCTAAGTATTATAATGTGATTTGTTGAAAGATGAAGCTGAGGGTCCCTCAGCAGGCAAACTCAAGGTGAAGCCAGCATGCAGCAATTCTCCCCATAACTGATAGGTTTGTACCAATTGCCTATAGCTTTCTTACCCTGTTTCCACAGAAACCATAGGTTTGTGGTTGCTATAAACAGCACTGCTCTGAATAATGCAGTGTGTGCTCTACTTAAATACATTTTACTTTGGTAAAGAAGCTGCTAGCACGTTTAATTATATCTCATGAATGTTCTCCCTCAGTCTTGTTTTAGACGGCGACATTTTTCTATGGCACGTTAAAGCTAATTAGATGCGAGCCAGATACAGATAACAGTACTGGAACTTCTAAAGTATTGAGTTAAATTCCCAAAGCTGAATATTAGTCATTTCTAAAATATTGCAGGCTAAGATAATTGGTAATTGTCAAACTGCCCAAAGGCACTCTCCTGAAAGAATGAAAGATGGCAAGATGTCAGCTACAACTATGTGCTTTCTTTTTATGTCTACCTGTGACTCACCTATAAAAAGAGTCAGGGCTTAAACTACATGGTTGTGGCCTCCCTTTTGACATTTTTCACCCTACAATCTGTGGACACCCCTAAATCTAGCCATTTGTCATGCCCCAAGAATGACATACTGAGTGGTTTATTTCTGAGTGGTTCCTTTATTGTTTTCCACCTATAGACAGAATCTTGCCAGACTAAAGCAACATAGTACATAGAAACATAAGGCTGGAAGAGACCTCAGAGGTCTAGTCTAATATCCTGTTCAAGGCAGGACATCTTTTACCATCCCAGTCAAATAATTGTCCTTTTTTAAAAAGCCTTCAGTGATGAAAACCTAACAATTCCAGGAGGCAAGCTATTCCAGTGATAAATTGTTCTCATTGTCAGAAAATTTCTCCTTCCTGGAAGGATCTGCCTTTCCAGGAAGGACAAATTTTCTGACAATTGCTAGAGAGGAGCCATCTTAACCCTCTTCCTGTTGACCAAACTTTGCAAACTCTGCAATCTCTTTGCCCTTTTGAATGCAGCCCATCCATCCTGGAAGTCCAGCCTATAGTCTACCACAGAATGGTCATAACATAACAATACAAGAGCACACAATAGATACAAACTCAAGGTTAACCGCACCAAACTTGATTGCAGGAAATACGACTTCAGCAACAGAGTGGTCAATGTCTAGAATACTCTACCTGACTCTGTGGTTTCTTCCCCAAACCCCCCAAAATTTAACCTTGGACTGTCTACTATTGACCTCACCCCTTTCCTAAGAGGCCTGTAGGGCGTGTGCATAAGCGCACCAATCGTGCCTACCGTCCCTGTCCTATTGTTTCTTTTTTTATTTTTCTTATACGTATCCATTTCATGTATTCATAACTATGTTTATACTTATACCTGTTATCTTGTAAGCGATTGACAAATAAAATAAAATAAAAATAAATTTCTATTGTTTGCGCCTATTACTATTTCTCACAGGCTCATGCAGCTACTAGGGCCCTGTGCATTTTGCAGAATGATTTGAAAGAAATGCTTCAGCTCAGTTTGAGCTTGGCACTTCTTCTTTATTACAGCAGCTCCTCTTTGTTTAAGGCTTCTGTGCAAATCTGAGAAAAAGGTTAAGGCTGCCATAAAGAGCACATTCATTAAACTTTAGAACAACTCGTAAAGCCGCTAAAACTCTTTTCCAGGCCCAAACAGAAGGAGGGGAAAGGAGGAGTTACTTTAATCAATAACAGACAGGTGAGTGAATTGCCACAAAGTGGTTGTCACAAGTAGGAGTTTCCTATTGTGTAATTTCAGTTAGAAGGCAAAATTGTGCAGTGGGAACAACAGAGCTTCCTTAAGTATCATTAATACAAGAGCAGAAACACAACCAATGGTTAGGGGTGCATGTATGAACTGAAGTGAAAGCCTGCATCCGATGTGCATAAAATCTCTACCTAAAATGAGCAGATAAAGTTTGGTTTTTATGCATTACTCAGTCCCTCTTAGAATATTTTCCCACTGATATGAGCTGTTTTCAAAAACCTATTTCTCTTTGTGTTGAATTTCTTTACAGATATATGGTTTTGCTTTTCATTGTTTTTCCAGTGGGAACACAATGCTGATCCTACTCCAGACAAAATCCTTGGCTACATTCTTTTATATCCCTAACTCCAGCTAAACAACAACAAAAATGTTTATCTTTATTGTTTATACACCCAAAACAATAATTGTGCAACAATGGCAAATTTTAGATAATGTAACCTAGTATAAAAACTGAGTTGTGGATTAGAAAAGCCTTTGCCAAAATAGAAAAAAGAAAAACACAGTTAAAGTAATGAGATCTCAGGAAGCAGGAACCACAGTTGGATCAAACTTGGCTGGAGTTTATGATTTACCTCAATACCAATAAATTACAATCTGGTGTACTCTTTATATATGATAAATTTTCACCTGTACCTGTCTTTTTATTTACATAGTAGGGTTAATTTGCATTTTCTATTTTTCTTCTGTATGGAACTTAAAGTTGTGTTTAAATAGTTGGCGTGGGTCACTGAACTGGTAGTAAGTTCTGGCTGGCCACACACCCCACCTGGTCGCCCTCCCGCCTAATGCTCGCTCACCCCGCCCGCCTGCCTGACATTCATCTAAGGTATTTCTTTCTTTTTTTCCCCCTCCTGACAATCAGCTGTAGATAAGATCAGCTGTGCTGGGATTTCTCTTGCTAAGGCCAGGAAGGCAAAAAATGGAGGGAGGAGCTCAGCCCCCTCCCTCCATTTTTTGCCTTCCAGAGCCCCAGAGGAGCCTTAGGGGAGCAAAAACGATCCCCCCAGAGGCTCCTCTGTGGCTAGGAAGCTCCCCAAAATGGTTGGGGGCTGCAAAAAAAAAGCCATGCCCACCCAGTCACATGACCATGCCCACCAAGCCACGCACACAGAACTGGTAGTAAATGTTTTTGAATCCCACCACTGGTGCTATTGTTGTCAGCGTTCCAGGGAAAATCCATTCCTGTCAGTAGCTGCAAGACAAGCATAATCTCAAAGTACTTTGATTAGATTAGCACCTGGCACATTCTGTGGAATTCTGAAACTAAAAGTTTCCTGGCTTCCCACAATATCCCAATCTACAAACTGTTCTGTACAGTAATTAACATACTCGTAAACCCCGCGCCGTGATTGGCTAAAGCGCGCGGCGACTGGATTGGCCGAGCGAGCCGCACTGATTGGCCCGTTAAGAACCTCCCGCGATTGGACAAGCCAAGAGCGGGAGATTCGAAGCGATGCCATTGGTCGCAGCCACCGCGGCTTGGGAATAAATAGCCGCAGTTTTCCCTTCCACTTTAAGTTGTAGCTGGAGCACAATAAAGAGCTGAACTTGTCACTGACTCCGAGCTTCCTTCCTGCGCCGGACACGACACTGGCGACGAAGGTGGGATCCAAGGAAGAACCACCAAGCACGTGTCCAGAGGAAGACAAAGACCAACTAGATGGCGGCATCACACCGCCTGCACCATTCAACCCGGCTACCGAGGACTGGGAATCGTACACAGACCGATTCCTGATGTTCCTCGAGAGTAGCAACTTGAAGGACGCGAACGGACAGAAGAAAAGGGCCGTTTTCCTGACACACTGCGGGCCCGCAGTGTTCAAGATGGCAAAAGCCCTCGCGAAAACCCGCAGATGTAAAGGCGATGGACTGGGCCGACCTTGCGCCATTACTCCAAAACCACTACGCTCCCACCGTACCCATCCTCATCCGGCGGGACGAATTCTACCGGCGGAACCAGCAGCAGGACGAGAGTGTCAGCGATTTCATAGCCGATCTGCGGGACCTCGGGGCCTGTGCGAGTTCCAGGAATTAGATGACGTCCTCCGTGACCGCGTGGTCCTAGGTCTCTGGGACCAGGCACTGAAGAGCTCGCCTAATGGCGAAGGGCGACATCGATCTCGTCACCGCCATGGCGGAAGCTTCCGCAGCCGAAGCCACCAAGAAATCAGCGGCCCGATTGCGGAAGGCAGAGAGCGGGACCGCGCCGACAACCCGAGGCAAACCGCCGAGAGACCACAACACACCACGGCGACCTGGACTCCGCCTCGGACACCCCGGAAGAAGAAGAAGACGTCCATCGGCTCCAGACGGGACGAGACTGACGAGAACAACGGGGTCGTAAGTCGGGGACCCAGTGCGCGGTGCGGGGGCAGCCATTTCCGAGCAGAATGCCGTTTCATCGACGCCGACCTGCCGGCATTGCAATAAGAAGGGCCACATCTCCCGAGTCTGCCAGCTCAGAAAAACTTACAGCCCCGACGCTGAGAACCGAGCAACCGGAGGCGAGACGACACCCCCAGGCACAGAGGCGCCAAGCCGACAATCGCTGGAACCGAGACAACCGGGGGCGATGAAACGGGAAGACCGCCAGAGGGAGGAAACCCATCAGACGGTCACCATTGGCCATGCCGAGACCAACGATGCCCGCAAGGTCTACGTGGAAGTGAACATCGAGGGCGAGTCCTGCCGGATGGAGGTGGACTCCGGGTCCTACCTCTCCATGATCGCCTGGAAAGAAATCAAGCGGCTGGTGTCAAACATCCAAAAGGCAGGACTGGAGAGCCAAAAATTGGTAGTCAAGGACTACCAAGGGAACTGAATCCCCGTCATCGGGACCAGACAGTTCGAGGTGACCTTCAAGGGCCGCACCGCAAAACTTCCCCTGACAGTCGTGGACTGGAACTGACCCAGCCTCCTAGGACTCCAATGGTTCGCACCACTGGGCATCGAGGTCACCGGAATAAACCACATTGAGGAAGCCGACTGGGGCAGCAGCTGGCTAAGGACTTCCAAGAAGTATTCGACGGCACCCTAGGCAAGTACCGAGGGCCCCCATCTCTTTCAGCCTAGACCCAAACATCGCCCCCATACGCCTAAAACCGGGCGGGTGCCTTTTGCACTACGGAAAAATAGACGAGCAGCTTGACAAGCTCGTCAAACAGGGGTTTTGCAGCCAATTGACCACGCCCGGTGGGAGACCCCAATAGTCACCCCAGTTAAGCCAGATGGGTCAGTAAGGATCTGCGGGGACTATAAGGCCACCCTCAATTGCGCCTTGCAACAAAGCGCCTACCCTGTCCCAGTAGTGCAGCACCTACTTCACTCACTGGGGGGGGCAAAGTTTTCGCGAAGCTCGACCTGGCGCAAGCCTATCAGCAACTGCCGGTCGACGAAGAAACCGCCGAGGCACAAACTATAGTCACCCACCGGGAGCGTTTCGTTGTAACCGACTCCAGTTTGGAGTCAGCGCGGCTGGGATTTTTCAAAGCCTCATGGAGAGACTACTGCAGGGGATAAAAGGGTGGTCCCTTACTTCGACGACGATACTAGTATCAGCAGCCAACCGGGAAGAACTAGAGGGTCGCCTAAGGGAGGTACTTGAGAAATTCAAAAGGGCCGGTCTAAAAGTGAAAAGAGAGAAATGCCAGCTTTACACAGAGCAAGTCGAGTTCCTGGGGTACCTCCTAGACTGACATGGCATCCACCCGACCGGAAACAAAGTAAAAGCCATCAAGGAAGCTCCCATCCCCAAGAACAAAACAGAGTTGCAGGCATTTCTGGGACTGCTCAATTTTTACAATGTATTCTTGCCCCAAAGGCGACATGCGGCGGAGCCTTTGCATAGGCTCCTGGACAAGACGGCAAAATGGACCTGGTGGACACGTGAGGACGCCACATTCAGGAAAACCAAGGACCTGCTAACCTCGGATGCCGTCCTCATACAATACAACGAGACTCTACCCTCGCTCGTCACATGCGACGCCTCACCTTTGGCGTCGGCGCCGTCCTCAGCCATACCCTGCCGGACAGAAAAGAAGCACCCATTGCCTTCTTTTCGAGGACACTAGCAAGCCAGAAAGAAACTACAGCCAACTGGACAAGGAAGCCCTTGCCATCGTTGCAGCAGTAAAGAAATTCCACGAGTACCTTTACGGCCGCCGATTCACCATTATCACGGACCACAAGCCGTTGCTAGGAATCCTGGCAGGGAACAAGGCCACCCCGAACATCCTATCCCCCAGAATGACAAGGTGGTCCGAGGTTCCTCGCCGCCTACGACTACCGGCTCACACACCGCCCGGAAGACAATCACCCATGCAGACGCACTGAGCCGCTCGCCATTACCCGACCTCGGCGACGACCCGGCCCCACGACGACCACCCTCAGCATAGAGGCATTGCCCGACCTACCCATAACCGCGTCAGACATTGCCCGAGAGACAAATAAAGACAAACGTCTGGCGTGGGTATTGCATTGGGTAGAAAAAGGGTGGCGGAAAAAGACAATGACGAATCGTTCAGGATATTCCGAAACCGCCAAACAGAACTGTCGTTGCAAAAAGGTTGTTTGTTATGGGGGACAGGGTGGTCATACCAGAAAAACTACAAGGGAAAGTATTAAAACTTTTGCACGAAGGGCACCCGGCATCGTACGAACAAAAGCCTTGGCCAGAAGCTATGCTTGGTGGCCAGGCATGGACAAGGAAATTGAGGCTTGGGTGGCCAGGTGCTCACGCTGCCAAGAAACCAGACCAAACCCCCCTGCCGTGCCAATACTAGAATGGGAGACCCCAGGGGGCCATGGTCCAGAATACATATAGATTTCGCCCGGCCCCACAAGAGGAAACACATTCCTCATCACGGTGGATGCTTACTCCAATTGGCTGGAGGTAAGCAACATGAAAACCACCGCAACAGAAGCTGTCACCAGGGTACTCAACAAACTGTTCGCGACCCACGGTCTCCCGGATGTCATCGTGTCAGACAACGGGCCCCAATTCACCTCGCTGGAATTCGAAAAATTCCTAGCGGAACGGGGCATACGACACGCACTGACAGCGACGGCACATCCGGCGGCCAATGGTAGGGTGGGAACGGATGGTTCAATTTACTGAAAAAAACCATCCAAAAAATCGAACACGGGGACATACAAGAAAAAATAAATAAAATGCTCCTAATACAACATATAACCCCTAATACAACAACAAACAAAAGCCCAGCAGAATTACTGATGGGGAGGAAACTAAGGTCCCCACTTGACAGACTGCACCCCACATACAACCCGGAAAAACCCCAGACTCATCAAAAACACCGGGCATTTGCACCAGGCGATGCAGTCTATGCAAAAAACCTTACCGGAGACCCACTATGGGTACCGGCAACCATAACCCAACTAACAGGCCCCCACTCATACAGACTGCAAACAACGGACGGACAATCATGGAAACGCCACATCGATCAGTTAAGATCAAGGACAAGAAACACAACCGACACGCAAGCAAGCACAGGCAACCCCATTAACACAAACCAAGGGGGAGGGAAGATACAGGGGGCCAAGAAAGAATAGAACATAACCAGCAATACTCACCAGGTAACAGCCAACTCGAAGCCTCACCAGGGAGAAGCAGCCAGGCCAGTTCAACCAGCCCGGAAAGACCAGGCGGGAGCGGCGAAAGTCGCAGCTCGACCAACCCGGTAGACCGGGAGGGAGCTGCAACGACAGGCCAGGCAACACCTTCCAGATGATTCCATCGAAGAGGCCAAGAGACAAAAAGACCCCACCAAACAGGTCGAAAGCCAAAGAACAACTGACCTGCGCAGGTCCAGTAGACAGGTACGAAGCCCCGCCTACTTACGGGACTACGTTACGTAGGAACGAACCAAGAGGGGAGGGTGTTCTGTACAGTAATTAACATACTGTAAACCCCGCGCCGTGATTGGCTAAAGCGCGCGGCGACCGGATTGGCCGAGTGAGCCGCACTGATTGGCCCGTTAAGAACCTCCCGCGATTGGACAAGCCAAGAGCGGGAGATTCAAAGCGATGCCATTGGTCGCAGCCGCCGCGGCTTGGGAATAAATAGCCGCAGTTTTCCCTTCCACTTTAAGTTGTAGCTGGAGCACAATAAAGAGCTGAACTTGTCACTGACTCCGAGCTTCCTTCCTGCGCCGGACACGACACAAACCATCCCCTTTTTTCTCATCATCACATCACATGAACCAATCCCAAAGTAAGTTCCAATTTTTTTTGTGCCACACTCTTTAACCTTGAACTATCAAAAGAATTATATTTTGTCTACTAAGAGCTACTCAATTCACATCACTCCCGCTCCCACTTTCTCCAGCTATGTGGCAGCGATGAATCACGATTCCATAGCTGATATAGTAACTTTGAATAGTCACTAAACAAATCGCTGTAAGTCAAGGAGTGCCTGTGTTGGTTGTAGACTTTTCTTGGTATGACAGAAAGGAAGTTCAGGCTAATATGCCCTGAATCTTCTCCCTTGTTTCCTAACAAGAGATCAATAAATATGTTCTACAGAGGAAAAGGCTGCCAAAAAATAGCCAGTGGGGTTTAATTATATTTTGTAGAGTCATTCCATATTGCTGCACACAAATCCTGCCAGCACCTTTAGCAAACGAATGGGAAATAGTTGTGTTTTGTACTACTGCCAAAGCAAGTCAGCGCTGGTTAATTAGTCTGTGATGCCTGAAACTCTACAAGGAGGGGATGTTTTCTGTCGAGAAACCCTCATTTCTATAAAGGAGTTTACAAACTGAGCTGTAACCTCTCCAGTTAAAACTTTACCTCTGCCATGAAATCACTTAGGTCACTTAAACCCACCTCTTCATTTCATCACTATTCTCTGCCTGTGGCATGGGAATAGTGAGCCTATCCTACCATGTAGGCTTAGTAAAATAAAATGTGCAGAGATATTATGTTTTATGTCAATATTTCACATTCTCTAAAGCATTCTAAAAGTGCCAGGTACAAAGATGTTTGATGGTTGCTTAGCTGTAACCAGTGGAAATATAAAGAAGAATTCATATCGCAACAAGAATTGTCAACTTGGGGCAAAGGTAGACAAATCCTAGCTAGTCCTTTAATATCAGTGGTGGGATTCAAAAAAATTTATTACTGGTTCTGTGAATGTGGCTTGGTGGGCATGGTGTGACTTGGTGGACATGGCAGGGGAAGGATACTGTAAAATCTCCATTCCCACCCCACTCCTGGGGGAAGGTTACTGCAAAATCTTCATTCCCTCCCCACCCCACTAACCTGCTTCCCAGCTCCATTCTCCTGTGCAGGGCAACCAAAGAAGACCCAGCCAATCAGCTGGGACTAGGAAGGCAGAACCTTCTTACATATAGGCAAAAAAACAAAAAAAAAAAAAAACATAGAATAGATGGGGGCAGGGCCAGTCAGAGGTGGGATTTGCTGGTTCTCTGAACTACTCGAAATTTCTGCTACTGGTTCTCCAGAACTGGTCAGAACTTGCTGAATAACACCTCTGTTTAATATATGGTTGAGCATAGATGAAAGTTGGAAGATGTTCTTTTTGGAGATCTTCAGAATTTGACTAGTCCTAACTCTGATGGGTAAAAAGGTATGTTATGCAGAAAAAAAATGACCATGGGGAATATTCATTTCACTCTATTCTATGTGGGTCAGATTCCAGTTCAAGTACTATGTTTGGATCTGGGAATCACATTTTAAAAGGAGGTAGAGAGATTGAGCATTCAAAGGGCAAGGAGCGTGATCAAGGAATTAAAAATTTGGTCCCATGGGTGGGTGGGAGGGAGAGAAGGAACTGAGAAACGTTTATGGGGGAAATCATCAGCACCCATCAAATACATGAAAAGATGTCACATCCAACAAAAGCAAGGCCTGTTCTCTCACATTCCTGAATGCATGACAGAGAATAATGAATTAGTGGAAAGCACATTCTAAATTGAGTGTTTGGAGGGAAAAAAAACTTTATAACACTAACAGCAATTCAGTAGCAAAAATTATCACTAGAGTAATCATTTCCTCTTGATTGAATGTGCTGAAGCTCTCTGTTTGTCTGTTTGCTTCAATTTGGATTCCTGCAGGAATGTGGACTCTGAACTCAGCAGTCCTTCCCACTCCATAATTCCCTAATTCAAAGCAAAAAGTGAATCAAAGCCCTTGAAGGACTCTTTTGACTGAGCTTCAGAACTGGAGAACCTATGTGCATGTCCCAGAGTCGAAGCAATTAAAAAGGCAGGCTCAGGGGACAGTTCTTCTTCTTCTTCTTCTTCTTCTTCTTCTTCTTCTTCTTCTTCTTCTTCTTCTTCTTCTTCTTCTTCTTCTTCTTCTTCTTCTTCTTCTTCTTCTTCTTCTTCTTCTTCTTCTTCTTCTTCTTCTTCTTCTTCTTCTTCTTCTTCTTCATTTTAGTCATTGTCTATCCACTGCAGGATGAAGGCCTCTTCCACCCTGTTTCCAACCTATATGATCCTGAGCTTTCTTTTGCCAATTGGGCCTGCAATACTTGCTGATGTTGTCGATCCATCTTTAGGTCTCTTCCATGGATGCTTTTTATCAAGTGGAATCCATTCTATGACTGCTTTGGTCCACCTGCCATCAGTTCTTGCTGTCAGGGTTCTGGCGATTGCCCTAATTAAATAATGAGCCTCGAGCCAAGCTTCAAAAAAATTCAAAAGATTTATTAGGAGCATTAACCTAAATGAAGCCAACTCCGACATACGTAATTTACAGTCACCTGTGACCCTTTTTCCCTCCCTTCCCCCCGGGTGTATCATAAATCAGATTCTCCAATGAAGCACATTCCCGGGTGGGTGTCATCAATCACATTCTCCAATAAAGGATTTTCAGGGGCAGAAGATCCAGTAGCCTAGCTACAAACTTTGTAGACAAGGGTGGAATGTGCTTCTGGTTTTAAACAGCTGTAATGGTCCTTCAGATTTCCCCCTCCTTTGTTTATGGCAACTCGAAAACAGGCATAGGAATGTTTTATGAGTTGACATTTGTTATGTGACCAACCATTTCCAGAGCTTTATTTTAACTACTACTACTATATTCAAGTCGGAAGACCTCAACAAACACTTCCATTTGAAAGGATAAGCCATGACATGAATCATTGCCTGGGGGATATCTGGTTAAGGGCTCCATCCCTGTAATTTTTCCTACCAGGATACCTACCTGTCACAACACCTACCTATCTACTTGCCAATGCACATTTTCAGACTACTAAGTAGGCAGAAGTCAGAGCAAAATACAGGAACTCAGCCCATCACACAGTAAAGGTTGGGTTTAGAGTGAAGGCTTACTGATCACCAACCCAGAGATCTAACAACATGAGCAACCACACTCTATTTTAACTAACATCTGGTTGTTACCAGCCTTCAGAGAGTCACCTTAGCCTACAATTCAATTATGACTTTATATGGTTTAGTTTTGCAACCCAACAGGACAGATTTCAGAGAGTAATTAGGACTGCAGAAAAAACAATTACTACCAACCTGCCTTCCATCGAGGACCTGTATACTGCACGAGTCAAAAAGAGGGCTGTGAAAATATTTACAGACCCCTCACATCCAGGACATAAACTGTTTCAACTCCTTCCCTCAAAACGACACTTTAGAGCACTGCACACCAGAACAACTAGACACAAGGATAGATTTTTCCTAAATACTCTGCTAAACAAATAATTCCCTCAACACCGTCCAACTATTTACAAAGTCTGCACTATTATTACTATTAATTTTCTCATCATTCCGTATCACCCATCTCCTCCCACTTGTGACTGTATGACTGTAACTTTGTCACTTGTATCCTTACTATTTACATTGACTGTTTCCTAGTATGATTTGATTGCTTATTGTACCCTATGACTATTATTAAGTGTTGTACCTTATGATTCTTGACTCACACTTGGCCAATAAAGAATTCTATTCTATTCTATACTGACTTTTTGAATGTGTTATGGAGTTACTGGTTGAGATTATTAATTTGATTCTATTACTCTTTTATTCATACTTTCATATATATTTTGTTTATGTTGTTATGCTTCTAAAGCCAACAACTGCATCAAAACATTTGGGATGCTGCCTGATTCAAAGGATAAGTTTCTTTTGATCTCTATCTTAGTCAGAAAGCTTGGATTTGTTTATGAGCATACAGTGATTGATTGCATTTCTCCCATTCATAGTATGCCCAGCCTAAATGTACAAGTCAAATTAATTCACAGGAAAGGTTGTTCAAAAACAGATTTGACATCTTTTCTTTCGAGTATCATAATATTTTGATAAACAACCAGATGAAACATCTGAATAAAAAAAAGTACTTCTGCTATATATTTTCATCCCGCCCTTCCCTCAAGCCCTTGCCAAAAACTGGCTTTTAAAAATATGTTGCCCTGTTCTGAGAAGTAGCTATCTTTCAAACTACATCACTATGCATATTCTTTTCTGGGCTTTTTGCTGTTTATGATCAAGTGACTTCTTCTGAAGTATCAATCAACAATGAGATGTGGAGTAATAAAATGCAAAAATATTTAGTGCAAGGAGAAATAGGTAAGCAAGGCCACTGATCCTACTTATCATCTCTGGTTACAATTAAGTCTTGCCCTTAGAATTCTCTAGAAGCTTTCTTGAAAGTAAATGTTGATGTTGATTCTCAGGTGGAATTCTGACAAACATAAATGAAAAGCAAAAGAGTTTTGAAAAGACTGAAAGCAAATCTTGAGGGAAGGAGGTTTCTCATATTCCGAGATTGTCATCCATTTTCCTCACAGTAGAACTGGATGCCAATTTGTAACTGATTCCTTAAGCAAAATATCAAGAATGTCACCATAATAATTTCACTAAGCTAGATCCCAATGGTTCCCACTAAACTTTGCTTTAAGCAAAAATTCAAAACCAATTTTGAGATTCTTCCCCAGGCAGGGAAAAATAGTTGAGGAGGAGATTTTTAGGAAAAGCCAAAAGAGTGCAAAATATTAGGGGGGCAGAAATGCTCATATTCTTAGCATCGTTACAGTAACTATTTATTTATTTATTTATTTATTTGCCATAAGATGAGAACATGACAATAGAGAAGTAAAGACACACAACCCACATAATTATATACAAAACTTTTATGGGGGAATGGTAGTAGTCTCATAACTGGATATCCAATTCAGCTATCCAGGTGATCTGCTATAAAATAATGTCATTCAGGCAGTTCAAATGGGTATAAAAATGTATAGCAAGCTTGAGCTCTCTACAAGAATCTGAGCTACTAAGAATCTGAGCTACTAACAGTCAAGGGAAATTAGCAGGAGTTAAGAAAAGCTTTCAAGATGGGTTAGATCTCTTGTGGAACTCATGACTGATGACACATTTGACCTTTTCCTCAGATTCAGCCTGGTCATCTCCCACAGTACAATTGATTGTAGATCTATAGTATCTACAGCATGCATATCTATATCTTTATCCATATCCATATCCATATTGATAGAGAGATAGAGAGATAAAGAGATAGATGATAGATAGATAGATGATAGATAGATGATAGATAGATGATAGATAGATAGATAGATAGATAGATAGATAGATAGATAGATAGATAGATAGATAGATAGATAGATATTCTCTAATTCAAAGCAAGAAGTGAACAATAGATTGTAGATCTACAATATACACTACATTGTGATCTTGCTTCTTTATAATTATGTAAAGCATAAGAGAAAAGCTTTAGCATAGTAGCCAATGATTGAAAATAGTACATATATGCTATTGTTTGTAAATATAGTTCAGGATAATTTCCAGAGGCCTGGGAATTACAGTGGACTAGATGGAGGAGGAGGAGGAGGAGGAGGAGGAGGAGGAGGAGGAGGAGGAGGAGGAGGAGGAGGAGGAGGAGGAGGAGGAGGAGGAGGAGGAGGAGGAGGAGGAGGAGGAGGAGGAGGAGATGACCAAAGATTTTGTGCTCTTTTTCTTTCTTTTTTTTATATATTTTTTATTTCAAAAAATAACTATCCCGGAGTCAGATATATACCAACATAAATATAAGGACTTATAGAACTGCAAATTATAAAAACATTACAGTGATCACAGAAAGAGCTGCCATCCAGAATACTTTAAAGGTAGTCCTTGACTTACCATTGTAATTGATTCCACAATTATAAGTCACAAATCAAAGCTGTTGTAACTCACTTGACAGAATTAATTTCCTGGCCTTTTTCACAGTGGTCATTCAGTGAATGCCATGGTTGTAAAGTGAACCCATTCATCTGAATGGGCATTTTTTTGATGAAAACCAGAAAAAAACATGGCAAATTGCAGTCCTATCACCACAATGATCAGTTGTAATGTTGATCTGCTCAAATGCCATCATGCAGTCACATGTAGATGGACTGCAAGGGATTGGCATGACAAGTTACAATGGCCATAAAGCACCCATTCCATGGCTTTTCAAACTTCAAATAATTGTAAAATGCCCAGTCATTAAATGTCATACATTAATCTGCTTTGGTAGGAACAGTAAATGGGAAATCAGGAAATTTCACACGGGATGGTTATATTCATAATATTTTGTCTAGGGTTGCTCAATGAATCTATGGCATGCCTGAAACCTTCCAGAAATGTTTGATGTCAATGGTCAGTACAGAAACTGATCAACCAGATGCTTAGATTTCAAGGATTACAGGCTTTTATGTCAATAAAATCATGTTGGATTTTGTTTGATGAAAAAAGAATAGAGGGAGGGAGGGAAATGATCTGCAGCAAGTGGCTATTACAGTAGCTAACTCCATTCCTTCTCCCCTGTTGATTTAGTTTTTCCTTTTGTTATTTCTCTTTCATTTTACCGATCATTGTTTTGTTATTTTACATTTTAAACACCAGGCTTTTTATCTATTGTTTGGACTTATTGAATCTGTTTTAATATTCATTGGAAGTACAGAATGGGAAGAGAAGGAATGAATGAATCCATGCACTCCTTCAAACAGATAGAAAATATTTATAGTTGGGTCTTTCTGCACATTGGCTCAGTGGTTAAAGACGCTGAGCTTGTCTGACAGCCCAGGTTTGAGACCTGAGTTCTGAACAATGGGGTGAGCTCCCATTCCTTGCTCCAGCTCCTACCCTCCTAGCAGTTCAAAGCATGCAAATAGATATAGCGAATAGATAAATAGGTACCATTTTGGTGGGAAGGTAACAGCATTCCATGCTCCTTTGTCATACAGCCATGCTGTATATAACCACAGAAAATGTCTTCTATCAAAGCTGTCTCCCTCAGCCAAGAAACAGAGATGTCCTGGAGTGGGACATAGCCGAGTGGGAAACCTTTATCTTTTATCTTCTGCAAGAAGGCAGCTCTGTGCCATTTTGCAGTTTCTAATCCAGGGCTCTTGGCCTCCTAACTTACTTCCGCTACTGAGGTTACTCTAGATCACTCTTCACCTCAGGCATAATCACCTGGAAATGCCATGGACCCTGCTGAAACCAAGTAATCACTAAATGAATAATCCTTACTTACCTGAAATTGCCTGAATTTCTGGACCCTAGAGCAGGGATCCCCAAACTCCAGGCCAGGGCCCATTACTGAGCTGTGGCCTATTCAGAACTGGGCCGCGTGACCACCAGGCCAGCACACACGAACACGTGTGCAGCTTGATTGCACGAGCAGCGGGTTGGTGCACATGCACACATGGGTGCAGCTCAACTTATGTAAGTCAAGCTGTGTACGTATGCATGCTGGCTCACTGCTCATGTGGCCTAGTTCCCCTCCCCCAGCCAGGCTTCCAAGCCGTAAAGGTTTAGGACCGCTGACCTAGAGAGTGTTCTCTATCTTCTCTGTCTTGGAATCAAGCAGAAGATAGAAAGGATCGTACGGGGCCTCCTTCAAAAACAGAAAAAGATGTTTTCTTGCCCTCTGTCTTTTCTTTTTATGCCTCTGTTTTTCATAGCATGTTTCAAACAAGTTCGAAAATGTGCTTTAATCTTCAGAGAGATAAAAGATGGCGGAGGAGGAAAGATGAAAACCTGGGCTAATAAGACGTCAGAACAGCCTGAGGGAAACAGCAAATGTACGAGAGAACAGTAACTTCAACAAAGGCAGAGTTGTAAAAAGGGATGTAAAGCTATAAAGTGAAATTAACCAAGTCAGGAGACTATTGAGGAAAATGTATGAAAGAGCCCAGCTTGAAACTGAGGAAGAGCTGTCTGTGAGGAGATGTCCCCAGAGCACTGATTTTGTACCGGAAAGTGCAGAAAATGTTTGACAAGACCCATTTTCCAACAACAGAGCACTTAGTAGCGCTATTTATTATAATCTCCTTAAAAATGATTGTTATGAAAAAGCGAACGGAGAACCCTGAACATAAAATTTAAATGGTGGTAAAATTTATTTACTAGCTGCCAATGTAAACTCCACATCGTCTCCAGATGGGGGGAAAAATGGCAGGTGGAAAAAGAACAAAACCTGAAGCAACATTCTCTGATCCGTTAAAACAGTGGGGTTTTTTTTTTCAACCTTGGCAAGTTTAAGATGAATGGACTTCAACTCCCAGAATTCCCAATCCAACACTTCTGCTGATTCTCTGCCCTGGATTGGACAACCTGCAACTGGCAGCCCTGAAGCCCCTTTAGAGCCCTCAGGCTGCTAATAATGGCAGCCTGTTGTTGTTTTTCAGAGAATTGAAAATTTGGAAGGATAGATATAAACTGAAATTCCTTACAACAATTAAAAATAAACTAAGAAAACATTCTCACCCACTTATGTGATGCATCGTCACTTATCTGCCCACCTTCAGCCACAGAGATACCAATTAGTAGGATACTTGGCTATGGTTTGCTTTCTATTCCTGTAGAGGTGGGAAAGCTTTCCATGCATTTCTTTTTATTTTAACTAAGGAATACAGGTGACAACAGTCAACCAACATTATCTGGATTCTGAAGCTACACAGAGTTGGAGCTAATTCATGCTTGGATGAGAAGCCACTAAGATGTAGTTATCTAGGCCATGGGTTGTCTGCAATCCAGGATTGTGGGCTGCAAAGTTTAAAAAAAAAATCCCAAAAGGAAGCAACAGAATGTTCTCAATTATAGCTCAAGGGCCTATGCACAACACAACAGTAAATAATGTCTTTCTTGGGATCAGAAAGTGCCTGCTGAAAATCCTTCTATCACAAGGTGTGAGGGGATGATGGCAAGTCTTTTCCTTTGGAAATGCTCACACACAGACACACCCAATGGGTGAGCAATGGGACTCTGGTTATGGCTTGCTGAAAGCTAATTTCAGAAGGCCTTTGAAGACTGAAGATTCCGGCAAATCTTCTTTGTTTTAAAAGGAACCTGCAGTTCTTTCTGGACATTGTGTGAATATAGAGGAGTCTTTTCAATACAATATAACTAAAAAAGAGGTTATTCTGTGCATAGCTTTGCAACCCATGTCTGTAAAGGAGCTAGTATGCTTCTATAGCTTATCAAACTAGCTTATGTTGGAAAGGAGAGGAAAGGGGAGGAGAGGGGAGTGGAGAGCAGAAGAGAGAGAGAGAAGAGAAGAGAAGAGAAGAGAAGAGAAGAGAAGAGAAGGGAGAGGAGAGGAGAAGGGAGGAGAAGAGAGGGGTAGAGAGAATAGAGGAGAGGAGAAGTGCAATATCAAGAGATTCATTTTGTATGATGAAAAGAATGATGAAAGAATTGATTCAATCACAATTTCATACCTTTATTTATTTACCGTTTTCATTAACTGCCCCAGTTGCACAACTTTTAGCACTGTACCATTGTGTAAAACAACAAAATATACATGATATTAAAAGGTACCGGAACAATGTAAAATAAACCACACAAGCAGATACACTGATGACAACCTCAGGGAAGCTGAAGGCCACATGAAATAGTAGGTTTTACCAATTTTCTGAGAAAAAAGGATGGTGTTGGAGACTCTGTGAAGCTTGTTTCATAACCATGAGGGAAAATCTGACACCTCAAACAAGACCCATGAACCTCATAAAGAAAAGGGACTTGCATCAGGGCTATTATTTACTGTACATTTAATGTAAAATCTGTTTGGATGAGGGGCCTTTGGCAGCAGGGATCAATAATCAAAATGGCAGCTGCAGTTGGGCCACTGAAGCCCTGCCTCTTTTGAATGTCCAGAGCTTCCATCGTCTGATTGCATTTGCCATTGTGTCATCATTAACAACCTCTGTGGATCAGTGGTGGGATTCAAAAAAAATTTCTACCAGTTCTGTGGGCTCAGCTAGCTGGGCGTGGCCATGTCATTGGGTTGGTGTGGATTTTTTTGAAGCACTACCCCCACCGCATTTTGGGGCCTTCCTGGCCTCGGGGGAGCCTCTGGGAGGGTGTTTTTGCTCCCAGGAAGCTTCCCTGGGGCCCAGGAAGGCAAAAAATGGAGGGGGAGCTGTGCCCCCTTCCTCCATTTTTTACCTTCCTGGGCCTCAGGGGAGCCTCCCGGGTGAAGCAGTAAGAAGTGAGGGGAATCCTGGCACAGCTGTTCACAGGAACAGCTGATTGCCAGGAGGTTAAAAAAAACCATAAGTAGCGACTGGGCGGGCGAGCATCGGGCATCGGGAGGGCGGGGCAAGCAAGCAAGCAAGCAAGCAGAAACCGGTGACCAAGTTGGGGGTGTGGCCAGCCAGAAGTTACAGAAGTTTTGGCAACCCATGCCAAATCCTTGCTACCAGTTTGCCCAAATCAGTGCAAACCAGCTGAATACTACCATTGCTGTGGATGTTTTTATTTTGTCATGCTGTGAAATAAAATGGGAATGTTTAAAAATCAGTGGAGCAGAACTGGAACTATCACTATTTTTAATGTGTGATTTGATATTTTTGAATGCTGCAGAAAAAAATAGCCTGAGGGGATTCCTTCATTGTGCTTACCCACATACAAAAAACCCAACACTAATTATGGATTAGGCTGAGGCTCACGCTTTTTCTTGGAATGGCATAAGGAAAACTTTATTATCCCAAAAAGCAATGTATGGAATCAGAACAAGAATTACATTTCATTTATGAAATGATTTATACTTAATCAACGCTTGTGAAAGAATTCAGAGCTGATCTTGGGGATGAAAGGAGTGAACTGTTAAGGATTGACTTCATAAAGAGATTACATAATCCAGAGACTGAAGGAGACATTAGAAAGAAATTTAAAATTTTCCTGCTTTAATTTTGCTTAATATAAAATGTGAAAGAAACTTGGAGAAGTTTCCAAATAAATAGAGTCACATTGATGAAATCCCTGAGAAGTCTGTTCCCTAACCTGACCTACTTAAAGGGCCAAGAACAGTAAAAATAATCAATATGATTAATATGATTCATTAAATATTGTAAACTGATAACAACTCTTGAGAACTCTGACAGCCTCTTTCAGATATATTAGGAGATCCTTGCCGCCCAGGCCTTAAGGTTCTGTAGTTTTATTCTAGCATTTTTGGTGAACTTAGCTGTAGAGTTTTTTTGGGAGGATGGATACAGAATCCTGTATTTATTTATTTTTACCTGTAAATCCAGATAACTACTATCATGGATTTTGAAAAAGCAGACTAGAAAGAGTATTGACACTTTGAATTTGATGTTGGAGAAATTCTTGAGAATAATTAGGATAGCCAGGAAAGCAAACACGTGAATCACAGAACAAATCAATTCAAAGTCCTTACTCCAGGCACAAATGATCAGACTCAAATGATCGAATTTTGGTCCTTTCATTCAAATACTTGGCATCTTTGAAAAGTCCACAATGCTGGGGAAAGTGGGAGAAAGAAGACCATGACAAGCAGCAATCAATGGACCCAATTTAGCAGTGATGATTATACCTTAGAAAATCTGAAGGAACAAATTGTCTTGGATAATGTGTGTTTACGGGGTCACTGAGAGTCAACACCAATTTGATGGTACATAATCAATGGCTACATCAATCACTAAAATGGTAAAAGGAAAACATTTTATGGATTGGCTTTTTAAAAAGAACACAATTTAAAAGAGAGATTTTATAAACCCCACACCCACTTTTCGATAACTGTATGAAGTAGCACCTCCACTGTTTTTAATATTGTAGATGTTGACCATCATAACGTCATAGGATTCCTCATTTACCATCTCAAAGTTTGCATATCATCTTGTTTTGGGGTATATTTTTTATCCCTATATTATGAATTATGTTTTAGTCAACTTAGTCTATGACTTTCTGCTCAATCATAAAATTCTATTCTATTCTGATAGCATTTCATCCATTCTATTGACAAGGAAAGAGAGCAATGTTTGATTTCTTTCCTCTTGTTCATCAATGGGGAACAATAGGTTATGTCAAATCTGAGCTATCTTTCAATGTTCCATAATAATAAATCTTTTGATAGGCATGCATCCATAATATATTATCTACAAAATATGAGTGATGACACTCTTCATTTAAACTTGGGTAATATTTATGATCTTCATCAAGTTTCCTCTTACATAAGGCAAATGGCAGCTACAAAAAAAAAAGTATCCCAGGATAGAAGCCATTCCAACTAAAGCTGCCCTTTGCAACTCACTGCTGGTGATTTTATTAATGCTGACGTGTTCAAGTGGTTTTCCAAATGTTTTGGAATTGCATCCAAGATGCCAATTACTATTTGTACTACCATCATTTAATTTTGCAACAGTCACTCTGCTTCTGTTCGCAGGTTTTTATATCCTGTGATTTTCTTAAGTTCTTTCTCTTCTATTCTGCTGTCCCCAGGTATTGTAACATCCCATATCCAGACTTCTTATTATGCTTGGTCACATAATCAACCAGGCTTATTATTGTGGTTGGTCACATTGTCAACTATTTGACATTTTTATCCACCTATTGAGTCCTTTCCTGGTATAGGCAGATGTGGTTTGGTGGTGTTAAAGGTATCTTCGTAGGATGTAAGCTGTTCAACTAAAACTGCCTTTTGCAATTATTACCTCTTTCTGAGCTATTTGATCACCAAGTGTTTCTTTGTCTTTCAGAACTATGCGAACCTATTTGGAGATTTACAAATTGTAGTTGTTTTGCACCTAAGACTCATAGGAGCAGAACTGCTACCTTTTAAAATGGAACCTTTGAATGTGGAAGGCAGCTTTGACAAAGTAAGAGGCTCCCTGTTTGCAAATCTAAAGCTACAGGTTGCCCATCACATTCCCATATATTTCTCACTTATTAGATTTATCTCTCAGCTTTTACTCAGGAACTCAAGGTGGCCTACTAAAAAAACCTCTCACTTTCCCCCCCACAGCAACTAATCATTGAGGCTAGGAGGGGCAGTGACTGGTCCAGAGACCTCCAGGGAATTTCTATGGCTGAGGATGCACAGTATATACAAGAGGTCTCCAAACTTGGCAACTTTAAGACTTGTGGACTTCAACTCCCAGAATTCTCCAGCCAACTATGCTGGCTGAAGAATTCTGGGAGTTGAAGTCCACAAGTCTTAAAGTTGCCAAGTTTGGGGACCCCTGGTATATACTGTAAGGTTTCTGTGCTCTGTGTTCCTAGTCTAGTACCAAAGCCACTGCACCACAATATTCAATGGTGACTATTCTTTCCCAAAGATTCAATGAGTGAAGGATCCTCACAATAGAGGTATTTCTTTTTCTCCTGCTCTATGGCAACAAAATCGTGTGGATAATATTTGATTTAAAAAACAGGAGTACTACAGAAAATGTTTGATGCTACAGAAAGTTCTTTTTAAGTATCCCCAAGTCAACGGGCTCCCAAACCCCAAGAGAGCCAATATAACCAAACAGGCAACAGACACCCAATCACTCAAAAGTTAGCACTTACTGCTCATTATGGCTCCGCTATTCCACTCCTCCTCCTTGTGAATCGTACTGATAAACAACAGCATCTTTTCCTTAGGCTGCTTCTGGTTTTATTTCCATAAACCAACACAAATCACCTTCCCTCTCACACCAACACCACTGCTCCACCAGTTGCTATATACTGTCTAAGGAGAGGTCTTAAATGGACAGGGCAACAGCAGTCTGGATGCTGGCCATTTTGCAGGCAGTCTGCCCTTTCACAAAAGGAAATATGATATCCAGAAAAAACAAGTTGCCAAAAACATAAAATACCAAGTAGTCAAATGGCACACGGTGTTGCCACATAGTTAACATGTAGCTTTTTCCTTCCTCATCAAGTGAACCTCCTGTTGGTGGTGGTGATGTGTTTTTTTTTTCAACAAGAAGGTGCATTGCAAGGATTTTTTTTTTAATGCTCTTGGAAAGGGCACTTAACTTTTCTGCGGTCAGAGACGGCACTTATGAAACTGCCTTTAATGGGCTTTGCGACCGCTGGACAGTCCTTACTAAATAGATCGAAGCTCTGTTTGCAAAAACGCATTGCATTAAATAGAAATGGATCAGACAGATCCCAAAAGTCTCCCCGTGCCAGACAGTTTAGACTGCTTTCCAAAGTGGTTTTGCAGTTGTTAATTAGCTTTTTGCTATAAGAAAAAAAGCAAGTTAACTTTAATGGAAAAAAGAAATCCAGTTGATTTTCTTTAATGCTGGGGAAGAGATATACAGATAAACTACTATTTCAGAGCCATTCCAACTGGATTTCTCAACTTATGACCTCTACTTGCCCCTACTAGCTATGAATTGAGGTTGAATGCCTGCTAAACCACCATATGACTGCGGTTCTGGAATAGAAATAATGTTTTCATTTTGACTGTCTTCATTGACTGTATCCCTGCTTTTTGTTCCTTAAAGAGAGGCACAATGAGTTAAAACATTTATTACATTGAAACCTTTGCAGATATCTAATTGAAGCTTGGCAGGCTTAATATATATATAAAGCATCTAATATTGTCCCTATTTTCATCCTTACTGATGAAAATGCAAAGCAGTTACCTGGAAGCATTTTGATGCTTCTCTATTATAACCCATTGGCATTCACCCTCCCCAAATAAGTTCTTAAGTTGGCGCAGACTGAATTAACTTGCCTTCGACTGCCAATTCAAATAGAGACTCTTCTCTTCAAATGTCAAATCTCTAATTCAAATGGAATCCAGGCTCATTTGCCCTGGCCAAGCACACATTTCATATTGGCGTCCCCTGACAAAATAGTCAACAAGACAGTGCTTGCCATCACTAGGACCTTTGTGACACAGCATCCGGATCCAAGACATTAAATCATAAGAAATTAAAAATGCTAAAATCTTAGGAGATGGCCAAATCTCATGCCATGTCAATAATTGAACAGAATAACCAGGTTGGTAGGGGCCTTGGAGGTCTTTTAGTTCAATCACTTGCTTAAGCAGGAGACCCTATTTCAGACAAGTGGCTGTCCAGTCTCTTCTTAAAAACTCTAGTTCCTGGACCACCCACAATTTCTGGAGGCAAGCTGTTCCACTGATTAATCGTTCTACCTGTAAGAAATTTCTCCTTAGTTCTAGGTTGCTTCTCTCCTTGATTAGTATCCATCCATTGCTTCTTGTCCTGCCTTCAGGTACTGCTCTGACCCAAGCCTCATTCAAAGCAAACAAGCACCAAACAGAGATAAAAGCAAAACCCTTTTAATGCTTCTCTGTGAATTCCATTCATTCACAGTAAAACACTATTAAAAACTAATTGTCCCAGTTAAGAACAAGCCTTGCCAAGGTTGTGCAAGTCTGCCAAGAACACTAGATTAAATTGCAAGGAAATAATCAAAACCAAAAGTCTCCAAACACAAACCAGGATAGCCCGAACTTCCACAAGACTTGAAGTGCAAGAACTTCTTTGCTTCCTGCAAAGAATCCCACCTCTGAGGGCTGGCTTTTGTCCCTTAAAGGAGGGGCCATCATCTTGCGGGCCTCCTGGAAGTTCAGTAAGGCCGGAAATGGAGGCTGTTTTCACACTCCTGGAGGCTCGAGGAAAGCTTCTGGAGCCCAGGGATGGCAAAAATATCCCCCACCGTGGTGCAGGAGGCCAACTAGGCCACGTCGACCATGGCCACACCCACCCAGCATCTGGGCAGAGAATTGCTTAAATTTTTGAAGCTCACCACTGGATTTATATTTATTCTGTAATGCAGGTATTCACAACTTGATTCTGACCATAGAGTGCCAACAGCCTAGAGAAGCCCACTACAAATGAAATAAAGAGCTTTGTTTTGCTGTTCTTCTGATATGATGAAAATGAGGAGTGAAGGCAGAAATGCTATCAAACTTCAACCAGGATACAAGCCAAGGCTAACCGGGTCTGATGAATTGCAAGTTGTGCAAATCTGCTGTAAAGCCGAGATTCGACAATATTTGTAGTTTCTTCCAAGAGATGAAAATTGGATACACTCAGAGTTATTACAGGTTAGATTTTATTGGCAGATTGACCGCTTCCTCAGGAAACACACCAGTTGCTATACATCTGTTGTAAATGTGCTTACTGCTGTCACTGTACCACGAACAGGAGAAGCAGGTTATTTGTTATGGTTTGCCTCAGGCATATGTAGTTGGTGCGACTATTATAAAAAATGTGATATTTTGCCTGCATCAGTGAATGTTCATCAAGAGACAAAAAGAAAAGAGCCCAGAAAAGTTCAGTTTACAGGTATAGTTGCTTTCGTATATTGTACACATTTGTCAACAATTTCTGGAAAAAGTGAAGATTTCAACACATGCACGAATTCAGGAAATCAAAAACAGGTGTATTGATAGTGATTATGTAAATTTCTCATCCATTTCAGTCAACCTTGTATCCTCTCTGGCAGTCTTGTTCTCAGAGAGAGGGGGGGGGAAAGGTGATTTAGTCCTTATTACCCAAGGGAAGCTTAATGTCAAATGGAGGAGATAATAGCAATGAAATTTAGAAAGCAGGTTAGGCTCCAAAGATATAGCATTCATTTGAAGGTCATGCCTATAGAAGAAAGTATTTGTAGCTCAAGGTTAAACTGTGGGGTCCTTGGTTTCTCTGAGACTGATGGTTTTCTTACAAAAAAATTCATTACCAAACTAGGTAAACTCATCAGTGCTAGAAAGGAAGTGGGGTTTGGTTTTCCTTTTTTTCAGAACAAACCCCACTCTTCTCTAGCTCAGATGATTTTACCTAGTTTGGTAATGAAATGTCTGCAAGACAACCATTAAGCACAGAATCACTAAGGAGCCCACAAGAACATACATGTACAGAAATAGCGGTTGGGATTGAATCCCACCACTGATATGCTTGTAATTCTAGACATCAATCATCTTTTATTTTTCACTTGGATGATCTTCTTTTGCTGTTTACACACTTTTTTTCTTGGCTTGGTCTTGGATTCTTCTTATGAAAGCTATGTTGGCTATCTTATAAGCTATTGACTTTCTGGACATCTAACAAATCACCAATAAGATTAGTAAAAGATGGAAAACTAAACCTCAACAAAAATGAATATATAGTGGTTAAAGTGCTGGCCCAGCTCAACTCACAGGATTGTTGTTATGGATAATGTAGGAGAAGGAAGGAATATTGTGTATGTTTGCTGTCTTGAATTACTTATGAAGTAATAAAGGAAGAATAAATAAATAAATAAAATAATTAAAATTAAATGAAGTAATTAAAACAAAACAAAATAAAATAGAAATAGAAATAATAAAATAAAATAAAATTGAAATAATAAAATGTAATACAGTAAAATAAAAAAAATACCTTACTCTTTATTTGAAATAATTTCCATATTAGGGTGGTACAAGTTTTAAGAATCTGGGTGACAAATTGTACAAAATCAGGGCAATGGAATAGAAGCTGTGAAACAGTTGAACCAAACTCTTTAGAAGGCAATTATTGGGTTTCTTGGACCTGATATATGAAGACAAACCCCTAGAACACTCTCTCACTAGTTAATAGGAAAATGCCTTCACTTCCAACATTCAGAAAACCTTTGAAACAACATTCTTCAGAAAGGTATTGGACTGTTGACATTGGATGTCAACAACAAACAAACAGTAGTTCAACATATCTCTGGATTATTTAAAAAAGAAAATTAATCAAAGACATGCTCCATTTTTGTGATTCCATGATTGCAATCATGCAACAGACTTGATGAATCCAAAGTGGGGCTAAATTTAAATCTGTGGTTTGAGCTGTGGGAACTCAGCTCAGCATGTACCATAAACCTGGCTGTACATTAAGCCAATATATAGTTCAGGTTTTTTGACGTAGTGTACCCTTCAAACCAAGTAATTGTCTTTTGTTAACCCAGGTCTGGATAAGTGCCTGAACATGGATGCTGGTTATAAAAAGCAAATATGGGAAGATTGCATCAATAAAACAATCCTCAGCGATAAGAGTTGAAGTATTTGCAGGAGGGGCCAGAACAGTTGAGCTGGCAGTCATGATTCAGTCCCAATCCTTCTTACCTATGTAACATAGAGGCAAGGTTTCAATCACATGACCATCATCATCATCTTGACTTTTTCACTCTCCTCTAGTGTCTAATCCACTCCTTCAGAAGGTACTAACAGGATTGAGAAGATTGCAACCTTAGCTGATCTTCATCAGTTAACATTTAGGACTTGTTTTGTTAATAGAGCAGCAATATATTTTCATCTCTCTTTCTTTTGTACTACTTCATACACCTGCCAAAGTCTATACCACAGTAAAACCCACTAATCTTTAAGGTTTAAGTCATTTATTTATTTTATTTATTTATATTTGTCAATTGCTTACAAGATAATAGGTATAAGTAAAAACATAGTTATGAATACATGGATAAATATAAGAAAAAAATATAAAAATATAAAAGGTACAATAGGACAGGGACAGTAGGCATGTTGGTGCGCTTATGCATGCCCCCTACAGACCTCTTAGGAAAGGGATGAGGTCAATAGTAGACAGTCTAAGGTTAAAGTTTTTGGGGTTTGGGGAAAAAACCACAGAGTCAGGTAGAGTATTCCAGACATTGACCACTCTGTTGCTGAAGTCGTATTTCCTGCAATCAAATTTGGTGCAATTAACCTTGAGTTTGATTCTATTGTTTGCTCTTGTATTGTTATGGTTGAAGCTGAAGTATTCATTGACAGGTAAGACATTGCAATGTATGATTTTATATACTATACTTAGATTGGACATAGTTCTAGCTTTTCTAGGTCTAGAATTTCGAGTCTGGTGGCATAAGATATTCTGCAACAAGTAGAGGAGTGGAATATTGTGAAATATTTCTGGACTTTCTCAACTGTGTTAATATCAGATATGTAATTCCAGACTGATGAGCTGTATTCCAGTATTGGTCTAGCAAATGTTTTGTATGCTCTAGTTATTAGTATAATATTACCAGAGAAAAAGCTACGTAAGATTAGGTTAACAACTCTTAACACCTTTTTGGCTATGTAGTTACAGTGGGCTCTAGCATTTAGGTCATTTGAGATGAGTACTCCAAGATCCTTGACAGAGTTTGGATCATCAACAAGGTCTTGACTATTCAGCCTGTATTTTATTTTCGGATTTTTTTGCCAATATGTAGGACAGAGCATTTATTTGTTGAGATTTGAAGTTACCATTTGTTTGACCATTCTGATACATTGTTGAGATCTTTTGAAGGGTAACAGTATGTGGTGTTGAATAGCTTTACATCGTCAGCGAAGAGAATGCAGTTGTTCTTAATATGATCGCAGAGGTCATTTATGTAGAGTATGAAGAGAGTTGGTCCTAGAACATTGCCTTGGGGGACACAACTATTGACAGGTACAGAATTTGACAGAAAACTCCCAATTTTGACCATTTGTTGTCTGTTTGACAGGAATGCTTCTATCCAGTTATGCAGGTGTCCAGAGATACCATAAGATTTTAGTTTTAGGAGTAGTTTGTCGTGTACCACTAAATCAAAGGCTTTACAGAAGTCTATGTAGACTGCATCTATTGCTTTGCCCTGATCGAGTTGTGTAGTCCATATGTTTTGCAGTGTAAGAGTTGCAGATTACATGATAGTTTTTCCTAAACCAAATTGTTTATTAGAGAGCAGGTTTTTTGTTTCTAAGTGGAGGATGATGGATTGGTGAATAATTGATTCCATGACTTTACAGATGATGCAGCATAAAGAGATTGGTCTGTAATTTTCAACTAGGCTGGAGTCTCCCTTTTTGAAGATAGGGATGACCGTGGCTTGTGACCATAGTTTTGGCAAGGAGATGGTCCTGAAAGATTTTTCAAAGATTATGCTTAGACGTTCGGCTATGGCAGTGGGTAGCTTTTTTAAGAAGTAGGCACATATTCTGTCTGGTCCAATAGATAGAGATGGTTTTAGATTGCGTAGTGCTTTTTCAACATTGTCTTCTGTAAAATCAATATGTATTAGATCACTGTAGTTGTCTGTGGTTCAACTAGGAAATACTGGGCATGATCTATTGCTGTTTACAAATACTGAGCCAAAGAATGTGTTAAAGAGGTTGGCTTTAATAGTGTCGTCGTTGCAGCCTTTACCATTAGGTTCTTTCTGGGGTGGGATGGACCTTGAGTCTTTTAGTTTGTTGTTTACAAAATTGTAGAAAGCGCGGGTGGCATTGGTGCATAGAAGGTTTTCTTTTTTAATATGATAATTGGTGCATTCAGTTTTTATCTGGTGGCATAAATTTTTGTATCGGCTTTTGAAGTTGGCAACGTGACCAGATTTGTTTTTCCGCCAAAGTGATTTCTTTTTGAATTGAAGCTTCCTTATTGTTTTGGGTAATTTGTTTTTTCTGGTTTTGGGAGTTGTTAATGGTACATATAGTTTGATGACTCTTTTGACTTCAAGTAAAAATATGTTGTAATGGTCTTCTACAGCATTGCATCCAGAGAATAGAAATTGCCAATCAAGGGATGAGAGATCATTATTTATAAGATCATAATTGCCTTTTTTGAAGTTATAATTGGGGATTCCATCGTTGTGATGATTTTTGTGTGGACGTATGTTGAGACAAAAGTCAATCATGTTGTGGTCACTGTTGGAAAAGGGTTCTTTAATTTGTATTCCGTAAGTTGAATTCAAACTATTGCAGAAGATGAGATCGAGGCAGTTGTTAAGTCTAGTGTTGTTGGTTACTAGTTGTTCTAGTCCCAGATTTGTTACTGCATTGTAGAAGGTTGCATGTGTGGGTTCAGTTGTACATTCATTAAGGGTCCAGTTAATATGAGGTAGATTGAAGTCACCAAGAAAGATAAAAGCGTGTGGGCAGGATGCTGCCCATGTTAGTAGTGTATTTAGCTTGTTTGCATGTTCGATGTCATAATCAAGGGCTCTGTAACATAGTAAGAACAAAAATGTGACATTTAAGGACAATTCACAGACAATGGTCTCAGGAATAGCAAGCTCCTGGGTAACTTGGATGTTTTTTAGATGTAGGGACTTTTTACAGAAGATAGCAACACCACCTCCTCTACGGATTTCACGATCTGATCAGTAAACATGATAGTCTCTTACTGTGGTAATGGAGTCAGGGAGAGATGCGTTGAGCCATGTTTCACAGACAAATATAATGTTGAATTTTGCCGTATTTAGTAAGAGGAGAAATTCAGGTATTTTATTTACAAGGTTTCTTGCATTGAGTAGCTTGCATTTAAGGCCAGTTGTGGTTGGAATAGAGGTAGTTAGGGGCATGCATGCCTAGTTTTGAGTGATGTTGGATTGGATGGGGTGGGGTTGGATTTGTCAATTTGTCAGTATTGATGCTGATACAACACACACAGATTCAATGACATTCTTGGAATATATTCATGAACCCTTTTAAGTACTCTATATATTTTCTCATCTCTTCTTTTCCTGATTGAATTAAGTATATATAATTATGTATACAAAATATGTAATTATGTATAGTTTTCCATATGAACATGAATCTTTCTTGCTCAGGACAGTATGACAATTACAACATCAATACATTGTTTAATTACTTATCTTAATTGCTTATTTATCTCCATGGATGTTGATACACATTTAGCTTCTTAATTATATTACAGACATAGCGTATAACCCAAGAAAATTTTAGAGTGCAGTGATTTTAGAGTTTTATCTTGTGAAAGTATCCCCATAAGCTTTAGATACCACAATAAAACATACTCAGAACTTAAGAGCAGGGGTCTTCAAACTTGACAGCTTTAAGACTTGTGGACTTCAACGCACAGAATTCCTCCTCCAGTCATGTTTGCTCAGGGATTCTGGGAGTTGAAGTCCACCAGTCTTAAAAGTTGCCAGGTTTGAAGACCCTTGCTTAAGAGGAATATGTATTAGAGGTGGAAACAGTTGATTCAAAGCAAGTTTCCATATTCCTGGTAAGGCCTGGGCGGATCTCAATCTCCTTCGTTCTGAGCTTCTCCAAAACTCCAGTGCCAATCCATTTCTCTAAAAGAGGATTCTCCAAATTTGGCAACTTTAAGACTTGTGGACTTCATCCCAGAATTCCTCAGCCAGCCATGATCATGAGCCATGGTGGTCTAGGATTTCCATGAAATGTTAAGGAGGGCTCTTCCCAGTGAGATAACTTAAGATAAACTGCTATCCACTGCAAGATTTTCCACATAATACTAGAGTACTTAAAATGAGAGTGTTGAAAGAATGTAGTTAGTTCAGAAACACCACATTAGTTTCTGTGAAATTGTTTCATGTTGCATCCTTATAGTTTTTGGGTAAATTTCATCCTATTTTACTAAATAGCAATAGCACTTAGACTTATATACCACTTCGTATTGCTTCACAGCCCTCTCTAAGTGGTTTGCATAGTCGGCATATTGCCCCCAACAATCTGGGTCCTCATTTTATTAACTTTGGAAGGATGGAAGGCTGCGTCAACCTTGAGTCTGGTGAGACCCAAACTGCCAAACTGCTGGCAGCCAGTAATCAGCAGGAGTAGCCTGCAGTACTGCTTTCTAACCACTGTGCCACTGTGGTTCATATACATATTCATACATACACACACATATTATCCTATTTTTGAGGGGTCCTTGGTGCTCTCTGAGCTTGATGAAGTTACCTAGTTTGGGTAATGAAATGTCTGCAAGAAAACAACCAAGCTCAAGGAGCACCACAGAGAAACCTACTTGAAGCAGCCTACTCAATACTCTTTAGTATGACCTTTCTGTAGCACACCCTTCTTTCAAATCTGAAGTAGATTTACCTAAAAGAGATTCCATTAAATTCTATTTAAGTAGAATAGATTCCATTTAAGTTCATTAGTGAGATTATTCTTTCAGACAGATATGATCTAGGCTGGCTTATTAACCTTGTCCCCAACCCAGAATAATCATAGCTAATTCACTCAATGTTATCAGGGAAAGGATATTTTAGGCAATTGGTCTTGCCAGCTGGTAAAGCAGGAAATAGGACTTTAATGTTCACTGTGATGGTATTTTTAGCAAGAGAAGGACTGATAGATATGCATTGCTATTTTCAGCAACAACAGTAGGTGACAGTTTAGAAAGATAAGCAGGGTCAATTGAGATGAGATTGGGAATGAGAACTCATCAGAAAATTTGAGGGTTAGATAGTCAAAACAACATACAGCAGTTCTTCCTCCTCTTGCCTTCCTCCCCTCTTTCTCTCTTCCTTTTTCTCCTCCCCTTCCCCTCCTTCTCTTTTCTCCTCAAAAACCAAATCGACATATCCATAAAGTCACCAGGAGCTAAGCTATTCAGTAGTGTTTACTTTTACCTATCTAACTGTGAACTGTTCCAATCATTGATTTAATATAAACAAGCGGGCTCATTAAATGTACTTTTCATCTGAAAAAAAAAAAAAGCTTTCTGCATAAATACTGTTTACTTTCTAAATTTATTTGTAACATAAATTGAAAAACTTGGAAAAGGATACATATGGAAGACTATTGGAAATGTGACAGGCTTAATTGGAATTCTATGTATAGGGTTGTTTTTTAAAGAAAAAAATCCACCAGCGTATTGGTATCCAATTAAGGAGGCATATTAAATTGGAGGCATTAGCAGGCTGCAGTCTCTTCCTAATTCAACTTTTTATGGGTACTATTGGAAAGTTTTATTTCTAACAGGTGGCATATATAAATTACCAATAAATGAAAATGACCTTAAGTACTAGTTTCTTTTTTTAAACAGAGCCTTTAAAAAGTCTAAAATCAAGGCTTGGAGAAGTCAAAATGGACTAATTTTTCAGCAACTCTATTTTATAGCTGTTCATGCCACTCTCTTGACGTATGACTAGACCTCAATCAGTAAGAAATTCCATTTGCAAGACAGTTAAGCAGCAGAGCAGTCCTAGGCAAAGACTGAATTTTTTTTTAAAATGCTGGAGACCGCAAAGCAGTTATATTTTGGCTAAACGTTTGGAAAAAATAATGATGAAAGCTTGATTTGATATTGTGAGGTGGTGGACTGTACTTCTAATTACTCTGGAGGTAGTTACTGTAAATAAAAGTCTGATGAGATAGTGGTATTTTAGGTGAAATTATCTGGCAGTCAAATCAGTTGGAGGGGGCTCTTCTGTCCTCATTACACATTAGTCTGTGTGCAGCTCGACATGCATCTAAACCCACCTATCCTCCAATAAAACAGACACTGTGCGTAGATCTGAATGCTTTATTGAAAGAACAGGATATGGTGAAACTGGGGAAAATAGGGATACATACAATGAGAACCAAATACAAGATAGACAGTATTAAGTTCCTGCTGAACATAACAATTAATAAATACAAGCAATTTAAATCTCACCAGCAATGCTCTGTGTGGGTTGGTCCTTGGATGACCATGTGCCACAGATTAAGATGGATTCTTCTTTGTGCTTCTGCCTTCTCCAAATGCTAAAGGAAATGGAGTCTGGCTTCCCAGCATGCACTTGTTTTGAGAGTGCAGGCTGATGGGTAAAAGGGTGAATCAACTTCAAACAATATACTTGGTATTTGTCTCTCCAGCCACTAGATGGGGATAGAGCAACAATAGCATATAAAGGTCATATGTTGAGGCATATTTGTCCCTCCGGCCACTAGATGGGGCTAGAGAGCAATAACAGTATATAAAAGTTATATGCTGGAGCATGACAGGGGCTATTTGATGCACTATGTGACTGGTCTCAATTACAAGTAGCCCTTGACTTACAATGGTTTGTTAAGTGACCGTTCCAGTTACAACAATACTGAAAAAAGTGACTAATGACTGTTTTTCACACAACTAGTGCAGCATCCCCCATGAACATGTGATCAAAATTCAGATGCTTGGCAACTGACTCATATTTATGATGATTGCAGTGTCCTGAGGTGACCTTTTGCAAGCAAAGTCAATAGGGAAGCCAGATTCGCTTATCAACCATGTTACTAACTTAACAACTGAAGAGATTCATTTAACAAATGTGGCAAGAAAAGTCATAAAATGGGGCAAAACTCACTTAACAAATGCGTAGCTTATAGCAATAGAAATTTTAGGCTTAATTGTGATCATAAGTTGAGGACTATCCCTAACATATACCCATGTCTCCCCAAAAATAAGACACTGTCTTATATTTTTTTTGTCACCAAAAAAGGCACCAGGTCTTTTTTTCAGCGGGGAGTTTCATCCACTGACTCACCTCACTTGCGCATGTTCACCTCGGCCTCTTTTTTGCTATTAGAGGCCTCTTTTTTATTATTAGAGCCAGATTCACTTAACAACCATGTTACTAACTTAACAACTGCAGTGATTCATTTAACAAATGTGACTTCTTCGTCTAGCAGGAACTTCTTCATCTAGCAAGGCCAGCAAGGCTTTCCTGAAGGCCTCAGTAGCTGATCTGGAGCTCTGTTATTGGCTATAGAGGCCTTCAGGAAAGGCCTCTTCAGGCAATAACAGAGCTCTGGATCGATCCAGAGCTCTGTCATTGGCTACAGAGGCCTTCAGGAAAGCCTTGCCAGCTGCAACAAAAGAAATGGGCTGAAGTATGCAAGTCCTGGCTGCAATCATCCAAAAGTAAGTAGTAGGGCAGCTGTACCTCTCATCCTCACTCTAGCTTAATTTTTACCCATGCACCCTGGAATGGGTGGGGTCTTAATTGGGTCTTATTTGGGGGGCAGGGCTTATATTGGGTGCACGTGTAAAAATCAAGCTAGGGCTTATTTTCTGAGTAAGTTGTATTTTCAGAGGAATAGGGTACATCAGAGGCCCCCAACCTTTTGGGCACTGGGGACCGGTTCCATAGATAAATGTTTTTCATGGACTGGAGGGGACGTGGTTTTGTGTGCTGCTAGAAATCAGTTTCATGGTGTTATGACCCAGGTGGTCACGGTTAGGCAAGCCTCCAGAGAGGTCTTTATTTCTCTTGGGAACGGTTAAACAAATGACTCTCCCCTGACCAGTAAGGCTCCAACCACAACCCCACAAACCAGAGGTCGCCCACTGGAGGCCCACAGCCCACTGGTGGGCCGTGAGAAAATTTTTGGTGGGCCACAGAGAAATCTCACCCCAAGAGCCCCCCACCCAAAGCAATTAATCCAGGCTGTGCAGAAACACAAGGCTGTGCCGCCCACATGGCCCACAAGAACCTCCCCGCCCACTCACTCCTTACCTGGTAAACTTGCCTACTAAATTTCTATTTTTCCTTTTTCCGACCATCATCTGTTCTCTGTGCTGGGAGATTTAGATTAGTTAGGAAGCAGGAAATGATTGGATTTCTTGCTTTCCAGCTAGTCTTTAGATCTTTGGTTCTGCTTTTAGCACAGACGAACCTCTCTTAGGACTGAAGGTTTGCTTGCAAGCAAATTCAGTGCAGACTCACGGCAAGCAAAAATTCGAGCTCCAAACGAGCGCGGCAGGATCGCGCAGCTTCGCGAATCCCTACCGCCGCGGCCGACAACCGAAACTCCCCAACTTGCCTAGACCATCATCTGTTCTCTGTGCTGGGAGATTTAGATTAGCAGGAAATGGTTGATTTCTTGAGCTAGTCTTTAGATCTTTGGTTCTGCTTTTAGCACGCGAACTCCCTAGACTGAAGGTTTGCTTGCAAGCATTTGATTCTGAAGATGAGTGAGCAACTCAATCTGCCTTCTTTGCCTGTATTTTCCTGTTTTGGAAAAGTTGCTCTTTTTATAAAAATTCAATATTTACATACATGGTGTGTTGTAAGTTAATTTTGTGAGTTTGCTTGCAAGCAAATTTTATGTGACAGACTGAGCTAGCCAATGGCAAATAGATAGATCTCTGAATGAATCTGTGATTCTGTGAGCAACTCAATCTGCCTACCTGCTTTGCCTGATTTGGGGTAAAAGTTGCTCTTTTTTTAAATAAAAAAAATCAATATTTACATAAATATTTATAATATTTACATACAAGCCAGGCCCAGCCAGTCACATGACCACCAAGCCACACCCCCAAATTAGGCCACACCCACAGAACCAGTTAATGGTCCCTGGGATCTAAGATTATGAGTTTGGTGGTCCCTGAGGTCCAAAAGGTTGGCGACCCCTGCCCCAAACCACAGTTCAAAGATTACCTAGCTGGGCCACAAGGCAAACATCCAAGCAAGGCTAGGACAAGACAAGAACAGTCCCCAAAGCAAGGCAAAGCAGTCCTTGAAGCAAGGCAAAAGCAAGGGAAAAGGTCTGAGTCAAAGCCTGGGGAGTGTAATCCAAAAACAAACACTTGTTCCTGGCAAAAGCCCCTCCTCATGGCGTCTCCCTAAATATTATTCCCCAGGTGAGCCTTCTGAGGAGGGATGGGGTGCTCTCCCCCCTTGCTCGATCATCTTGCACCTTTTCTTCCTCCCTGCCTACTCTTCCCTTGTCCTCCTCCCCAGGTCATTCCTTCTGGGCCACAGGGACTGCGCCATCCCTCTCCATTGGCCCTGCCTACATCTCCTCCTTCTCCTCCTTGGACCCGGGCTCCAAAGGGGCCGGGACACCTGATTTCTGGTACAGCATCAACAAACTTGCTTAATACAAAAACAGGTGGGTGACAGGATAAGAGGAATAGAAAAAGTATATATTCATTTCTGCAATATATGAAGAGCCTATTTCATAGGATGGCCTGTTAAGTTAATCTTTATTGTTCCTTTCCATTGTAGCAAACAAATTGATTATTGATTTTTTTGCTCCTTATATTGACATGTAGTTCAAGGCGGACGCAACTAAAAGTAGCAAATAACAACAGTCAAAACTAAATATATTGAAACTAGACAACCTATGACCCATGTAGGGCTGGTATTATTTTGCCTCCCCCCAAAACGCTTAGCAAAACCCTACTGAAGCCTTCTCTTTCTTCTACACGTCTTCCTTGGCTGACCTGTGGAACTGTTTGCCACTTTTCTAGGGTCAGAGTGAACAAGGGGAGTCATGGACCATGAGGAAAAATGCATTCCCATTCTCCATCTCAGGGATTCCACCCTCCAAGCATGAGGAGAACTCACTCACCAACTAATAATATCTCCCAAGCCAGTCCTACTAGCCCTAACAGGTATCTGATTTGTTCTCTGATCCTTCCTTTGCCTTCCATCACCGTTAAAGACATTTGAAATTTTGAGGGTGGTCCCAAAAAACCCCCATTATCACTTGCCCATCAACCTTGCCACCAACAATGGAGTGCAGGGGTCAGAAGAAGGCAGGAAAGAAGGTGGAAATACACCCCTCCCATTTTCTTTTGTACCAGGCAACATAGAGATTTCTGGAAAGTGTAGTCAACAATCATGATCATATGACTGTGGCTAATGCGAGCAATGCTGCAGCAGCACAACTTTGTGAATAAAACTGTTGTGAAGATCCTTGAACTGATACTTCAATTACACAGGAGTAAAGTATGAGATGCATTCTTTAAGTTTCCTTGTGTGAGGTACCTTGATTCGAAAACTGTTGCTCTGTGATGCATCATTTCACCCAATTGAAGGTTAGAAACAGACACAGAGGGAGACAGGAGAGTTTTAATAGTATATAGATATGGAAATTCCTGCAACCAGAACAATCATAACAGGCTCATAAATCTTCTGACAGAGTGAAGGTAGACAAGATGCTAATGAAAAGCCCATTCAGCATGACTCGTAATAAGACTCATACTGTACATACTACATAATCATTATGTCTACCGGCAATTGATAGCCTTACTCTCCAAACCATGGCTGACTCTACCTTCCCTTTAAAGACATGGATGGCTTTTTAGTCTTCATAACTATTTACCAAAGGCCCATCCATCCACAGCTATTAGTCATAACCATATGTGAGGTTTCCATGATGAGAGATAATAGTTGCAAAGTAGATTGAAATAAAATGCACACCAATAGAAATGCAACCTATCACAACAAAATCATTTTTCAGGCAAGTTCAGACCCACCTAGTCCATTTTATTTTTTCCTGGCAATCATTTGAGAGGGAGCATATGGCAGGGGGGGAAATAAGGAGTTGATAAAAATGGCAAATAATCTAAACATCTGGCAGACTGTCTGACAAACTGTAACAATGATAATAATAGCTAAATCCAGGCTAAACATCTGGCTGACTGACAAACCATAGTAATAGTCAATCAAAGAATAGAGCTGAAAGGAAGGTTGAATTCTTTTATTGTTTCTTTTATTTTTTTTTATTTTTCTTATATGTATCCTTGTATTCATAACTATGTTTTTACTTATACCTATTATCTTGTAAGCAACTGACAAAAATAAATAAATAAATAAATAAATAAAAATAAATAGAATGTCTTCTAGTCCAACCCCCTGCTTAAACAGGAGACCCTAGACTATACCAGTCTAGGGAAGAGAAGGACCAGGGGAGACATGATAGCAGTGTTCTAATATTTGAGGGTCTGCCACAGAGAGGAGGGGCTGAAGCTATTTTTCAAAGCACCCGAAGACACGGAATAATGGATGGAAACTGATCAAGGAGAGATTCAACCTGGAAATCAGGAGAAATTTTCTGACTGTGAGAGCAATCAACCAATGGAACAGAAGTTTCCTTCAGAACTTGTGGGAGCTTCATCACTGGAAGCTTTCAAGAAAAGACTGGACTGCCATCTGTCGGAAATGGTGTTGGGTCTGCTTTGATGGGTGGTTGGACTAGAATGACCTACAAGCTCCCTTCCCACTCTGTTAATCTGTATCTGTATCATTTCAGACAGGGGGCTGTCCAATATATTTCTTAAAAACCTCCAGTGATGAAGCACCTACGATTTCTGAAAGCAAGCTGTTCCTCCGGTTAATTGTTCTCACTGTTAGAACGAGTCTCCTGAATTCCAGGTTGCTTCTCTCCTTGACTGAAACATCTATTGTCTCTTGTCCTGCCCTCTAGTGTTTGGGGAAATAACTTGACCCCCTCTTCTTTGTGGCAGCCCCTCAAATACTGGAATACTGCTATTATGTCCTGCCCCCCGTCCTTCTTGTCTCTAGACTAGCCAAACCCAAATACTGTAATTGCTCTTTACAATCCTAACCTTCAATCGGCTTCTGTTAAATTCAGTGGCATTATGAAAATATTCTCTGCTGAATGCTCCCAACACTTAGAAATTAGAAGTAGCTGTTCAAAGGACATGGGAATAAATGTGTTAGTTTTTCCTCTTAAGAGAATGCCCATGGTTTTCTATTACACCGTAAATCTCAAAAAAAAAAAAAAACACCTTTGCACAGGAGGAACATAAAGTGCTTCATAAACATCGTAGGAATCTTCACAATAGCCCTACATGTGTTATTTTCATCCCCTCTTTTTTTAGCACTGGAGAAAAATTACTAAGAACTATAGTAAAAGGTAACTTTAAGCCAGAGTTTCTTGGCTGATGCCTTATTCTCTTTTCCATTATGATATGGTTTTGCTGAGAGATGCATTGAACAACAGGAACAACAACAAGCCAAATTCGGATATATTTGCATGCTTCATGTGAAAATGTCCAATGCCAAATAAACTTCTTTTTGGAAATAAAGCAAAGGCAAAATGTCATATTTAAAAGAAGGCTGGAAGCAAATAAAACAACTAATAAAATCATTAGATATTTCAATTTCTCAGTTATTCATCTGTCCCCAAATATTTGATTAAAATTGTATAAACCAATTGTTGAATTACAGGATTCTTTTCAAATTCTTTTTATTTGATGACCAAAAATTACTAAATGTACCAATCTATGTTTATTCTTTTCATGTTTTTTTAAATTTTTGAAAACATTAGAATATGAGAAACTATGCATTTGGAATCCTTCCCCTGCCACGCCCACCAGGCCATGCCCACAGAACCGATAGTAAAAATGTTTGGATCCTACCACCGGTCAAGAACATCTTGGGAACTGTGACATCATTTTCATTTCATAACTTCCCTCCAAATTTTCCCATTGCATTTCTAGTCACCTTCATAAAACTTCAACTTTCACTTTAAAAGCATATTCTATCTCTAACATTTTGGTTACCATGAAGTATAAATGTTGTATTTATTGGTTCATTTGGTGCCAAATATCTGTATATGCAAGGCAACAAAATCCTTTCCCCTGGACACATCAGCTTAAGAGTCTTGGTTGGCTAACACTTCCTGAAGGATTCCCACATGGGACAGTCATTATTTCAAAGATGAATTTTACTCATCTCTTTATCTAAACCCCTTGACATTTTAATGGCTAATCTGCCTGGTTCCAGAATTAGTAGCTCTGGAGGTTGCATTTAGGGTTGTGGGTTAGTAGAGCAGAAGGAGCTGAGGCAAACAAATGGGGAACAGGTCTATGCAGGAAGCTAATGCAGGCTTTAAAGTCCATAAGCCCTACAAGTGAGAAAAATAATCATTATAACCTTGCTACTTAGATGGCGCAGACTTTCCAAAGGCTAAGTAGCTCCACCAAAAGGCACTGAAACTTCTACCATGTCAAGGCTCCAAGTAATATATTCACAGAATAAAAATCCAATGCATCAATTTTTCTTTAAATTCTATTTATTAGGAGCATATCAAATTGGCACGGTCTTAGTGTAATTCTGACTCTGGCCAGACTCCGGAATTACACCCAGTAAAAAGTTTGAAACTTCCCCGCAGAGTCACAATCTTCAACCATTTCTCAGTCCATCAGTCCAATGACTCCAAACCAGGGGTGGGATTCAAATTTTTTAACAACCAGTTCTGTGGGCGTAGCTTAGTTGGTGGGCGTGGCTTGGTGGTGATGTTATTGGCTGGGCGTGGCCAACTCAATATCACTCACATCAAGGCACGCATCTCCTCGCCTGGCCTCTCATGACTGTGGGGATGCTGCAACAGTTGTAAGTGTGAAAAATGGTCATAAGTCACTTTTTTCAGTGCCATTGTAACTTTGAATGGTCACTCCACACAAGCAAAGTACCAGCAAAGGAGGGAAAAAAAACTCCAGAGAAGTTCCTGAGACAGGAAGTCTAGTCCTGCCAAGAATGTAATAAAGGTTAACGGAGAGGCAGTTTCTGTAAGCAACACCAGAATGTTTCCTTCCTGCCTTCCTTACAGGATTAGGCCAGTAATTTCTTCTAACAACCGGTTCTCCGAACTGCTTAGAATATTAACAACCGGTTCTAGAGAATAGGTGCGAACTGGTAGGATCCTACCCCTGCTCCAAACTCCACCTTCCTCCAGCTGCATGCACCTTCTCTGTTCCCACAGGAAAGGAATGCCAACTAGACATAACATTCCCCCCCTTATTTCTATAACCCCACTTTCAACAGCTAGAATGTGGCCAGCCTGAAGTACCCTTAAATTCCTTTAAAAGGTAAGTGGTCCCTATTTTTCTACTTGCATTTTTACATGCTTTCAAACTGCTAGGTTGGCAAAAGCTGGGACAAGTAATGGGAGCTCACTCCGTTACACAGTGCTAGGGATTCGAATTGCCAAACTGCCGACCTTTCTGCTCAACAAGCTCATCGTCTTAGCCACTGATAAATTCCTTTGCAAAAAGCTAAAGAAAGCTAAGAAAAGAATAGACAAAGGCTACAATAAAATATAGCTATACATACGTCATCTTCAGGGTCGACATAACCAATGCTGAAAACTTCCAATTGCATCTCCACTTGGATCTTGTTCCTGAAACTGGAGATATTAGATTGCCCCCAATGTATCATTCTTCTTGGTAAAGTAGCACCTATCACAACACAGATTCTCCTTTCGCTCTGCATTCTCACAAGCATAATCTTCAAATCTAATCACAAAGTCATCAACAAAAGGCATCAAGTAGTGTCCCTCTTATTCTTCTGTATCAGGTTTAGTACCGCGGTAAGCTGAGTCTCAAGCGAACAAGGATAAATGCCCTTGCAGATAAATGGTTGTAGAAAGCTTTTATGGAAAATAATCCTAAAAAATTAGCACCTTCAGTGCTGATCGCAGGGTTGAGTCAGCAAAAAACCTGAACCAGAAGTAGAAAGACAAACTTACAGCAAGACAAAGACAAACTTAAAGTAGTATCAGACGAAGCAGCAAATAGATGTAAAGAAGAAAGGGGGTGGGGAAGAGAAATGTGTGTATTTGTATGTGTTTGATTTGACCCTTGAATGTCCAAAAGGCTTTGAGTTAATGTATCTTTCTAACAATCTTCAAGATCACCGCAGAGGGGACTGTAGCCAAGAAATTAAAAGACACTTGTTCCTGGGGAGGAAAGCTATGGCAAATCTAGACAGCATACTAAAAAGCAGAGACATCACCCTGCCAACAAAAGCGCGTATAGTCAAGGCTATGGTTTTCCCAGTTGCAATGTATGGCTGTGAAAGTTGGATCATAAGAAAGGCTGAGTGCCAAAGAATTGAGGCCTTTGAACTATGGTGCTGGAGAAGACTCCTGCGACTTCAAGGCGATCCAACCGGTCAGTCCTAGAGGAGATCAACCCTGGCTGCTCTTTAGAAGGCCAGATCCTGAAGATGAAACTCAAATACTTTGGCCACTTAATGAGAAGGAAGGACTCACTGGAGAGGAGCCTAATGCTGGGAACGGTTGAGGGCAAAAGAAAACAGGGACAGCAGAGAATGAGGTGGCTGGATGGAGTCACTGAAGCAGTAGGCATGAGCTTAAATGGACTCCAGAAGATGGTAGAGGACAGGAAGGCCTGGAGGAATGTTGTCAATGGGGTCATGGTGGTTCAGACATGACTTCACAACTAACAACAACAATATTTGTCTGTTTCAAAAATGACTGGATACTATTTCAGTTTGAGAATGGCATCAAATCAAAGCCCTTTTGTGTTTGCACCAAGCGCACCACTAAGCTCCCACCCTCTGGAACATTCGATGTAAGCCACCCTTTTGTGCTGCCCCACTCACTCATACATAAACACCAGTGTGGTTTATGGAGAGTTTTATTGGTATTCCCCAGCAATTCTCTTCACCTGGATTGAGAACTGTCCCAAACAAAGCCAGCCACAAGCAAGCCCAGATGAATCCTCCAGGCAATGGCCAATTAGTCCATAAAACAAATAGCAAGCTGCTCAAACAAGTAAGTCCAAAAAAAGAACATAAAGCCCCCAGGCAAAAATTTGAGAGTATTTCCATGTTAGCTCACTGGTTGTAGAAGTTCAGAGTCTCAAAAGTCAAGCAGGAAACATGAACGAACACATGGCCACAACCCATACATGTCATTTCCGGCAATGCCTCCCTCTCTGCCATGCTAAATAGCTTCCCAATGCAGCCCATCAAGAGAGGCCTTCTCCCAAGCAATCTGGTAGACCTCCATTCCTCTGCCCTGCATGCTCTGAGATCCACCATGGAAAGCAGTTCCTCCCCCTCCTCTTCACCCGCCTGAAAGCTGTCCCCAGATAAAGCCTGTAATTCTCATTCTGCTAGCCATTCAAGGTCAGTAATTAACTCTGTTCCTGACATGCCAGGAATGAGCTCATTCTCCCTTGAGCCAGCCTCCAAGGAAGAGTCAGAGAAGTTGTCCAAGGGAGACATCACACCTTTTGACCTCCCAAGGGATCTGAAGACCTAGCCCTGCCAACTAGACTGGGACCCCAATGGGGGTGCATCATGCTGGAGGTGCTTAATGGACTAAGTTAAGATCCTACCTTCTCCCCGTTTGCATCCTGCTCCTTTCCTCCCCATTTTTGTCACTCTTAAAACCAAACTTCATGTTTCTACTAATAGCTTTAATGTGTCCTATTGGTGCTTTATTGATTGTAAGCAAGCTAAAATTGCTTCTAGGTTAGATGGGCCCAGAGGTGGTATTCAGCAGGTTCCGACCAGTTCTGGAGAACCGGTAGCGGAAATTTTGAGTAGTTCGGAGAACCGGCAAATACTACCCCTGACTGGAGATTTTACAATATCCTTCCCTTGCCACACCCACCAAGCCACGCCCACAGAACTGGTAATAAAAAAATTTGAATCCCACCACTGGATGGGCCATATATAAGTTTAATAAAAATAAATGAATAATGCATATTTTGGCGCACACACAAACACACAAACACACAAACACACACAGGCACACACAAATGCCCCTCTATCAAAAATCACAGGAGCTTCAAGATTCATTAAACTCTTCTGAACTGGATTGTACAGTATTTCACCACCACTGACACTGCCGCCACTGCCAGTCCATGGAGCCAAAAAGGTTGGGGACCACTGTCTTAGATAATGTCCACCTTTCTATACTATGCTTTGGATACATAATGCAAGAAAGGGAGACTTTTCAAACACTTTTTACTAAAATATATTTCACTATTATGGTTTGCAAAAACAATTTATTGTTGCAAGAACTCCTGTAAGTCAAATGAATTTTTAGCATCATTTGAAGAGAGGGAAACTGAGCAATCCAAGAAATGATTTGAAGAGTGATTTTCCCATATTACCACATTGTGAACCATGGTGGCACAACACTTAGAATGAAGTATTGCAGGTGAATTCTCTGACTGCCAGCAGTTCGAGTCTCACCGGCTCAAGGTTGACCATCCTTCCGAGGTTGGTAAAATGAGGACCCAAATGGTTGAGGGCAATATGCTGACTCTGTAAAACTGCTTAGAAAGTGTTGTAAAGCACTATGAAGTGGTATATAACTCTAAGTGCTATTACTATTGTTCAGAAGTACTGTTTGCCCATGAAGCCATGAAGATCCCAAAATGATGAATTTGATAGAGATGGAAAGAAATATGTTTGTTTTCACTTCAATACAAACTGACCAGTGGTGGGATTCAAATTTTTTTACTACTGGTTCTGTGGGCGTGGCTTGGTGGGCATGGCAGGGGAAGGATACTGTAAAATCTCCAGTCAGAGGTGGGTATTTGCTGGTTCTCTGAACTACTCAAAATTTCCGCTACCAGTTCTCCAGAACTGCTCAGAACCTACTGAATACCACCTCTGAAACTGACTTGATTCACATTTCTTCAGCTAATCATGACCTGGACTGCAATTTCCCTTCTTTGAATTTCGGAATTCAATTCTCCAATTAAAAAGGCTAAGCAGTCTCTTCACTAGGGGATTTCCCAATGAAAGCCAATATATTACATGCCAATTATATTATATAACAATATCCGTGGGGGACATAACTCTATTAGGGCTACCAAAGCTTATAAGGATTTTATGGCTGATTTTAATACCACTCTGCACCAGCTCATATGCTAATTGTATTGTACAAAAGTTTCTAGATGTGTAAATTATCAGACACAAATTGTGTTGGGCCGCATTAGGGACTTTTGAAATGCTTTGTGGAAAGAAGGAATAAGAAAATCTTTTTAAACTTCTCATTTCTGAAAATAAAATAAAGCACATAGTCTTCTACAGGCCTGTATTCCATTTTATTTGAGATGAACAGAGAACCACCTAATACCATAGAGTAGGCCTGTGAAACTGGCAGCCCGTGGGCCAGATGAGTCACACGCAGCCCATACCTACCCCAGCTCCACAAAGGCAAAAAATGTTCTGATACATGACACGATTGACTTTGACATCTGTGTCATAGAGGCAATACAATTGCATTTTGTACATTAAAAGAAGCTACCTAGAAATAGAGTGGGGGGGGGAAACAATGCTTTAATGAATCTGATTGCATATGAAACAACATAATCAGCATTAGTTTTCAGCTATGTTACAGATACAGGAAATCAGCATCTTCTCTATCTATGCTGCTGATAGTTGTTAATAAATTAGCCTGCTCCAATTTGCACAGAATCACCCTTTCTGATCCTGGATTCTGTTTCATTTTCATATTCAAGTCAATATGGCCTTCCATCTCTAATTATTGGCCAGGCTTGGTAGAATCAAAGAGAAATAAATTTCAACTACATTTTAAAGATCCAATTTCCCCATCCTTGAATTTTAATGTGGGAGAACATTCAGATGTGTTTTAAAATCACCATTATTATAGCTAATGATTAAAACCCAAGATAAATACAAGCGAAGTAGAGATATTCTTTGTTTACATTGTTTTCTGTTGTGTTTGTATCTATGTGCATCTGTGTCTGTGTTTGAGTGTTTTTATGAAATAGCCCATATTAGCAAATATCCATCAAGGTTTACAGACTCTACAGATTATTTCAGTCAGTACTTGGAGATTTGGTTGAAGTGAGCTGCTTTAACAGTACTAATGAATTCAAAGCAAAACATTTCTTCTTGACAGATGGTGACATGATAGTAGTGTTCCAATACCTCAGGGGTTGCCACAAAGAAGAGGGAGTCAAGCTACTTTTCAAAGCACCTGAGGGGAAGACAAGAAGCAATGGGTGGAAACTAATCAAGGAGAGGACCAACCTAGAACTAAGGAGAAATTTCCTGACAGAACAATTAACCAGTGGAACAACTTGCCTCCAGAAGTTGTGAATGCTCCAACACTGGAAGTTTTTAAGAAGAGATTGGATCACCCTTTGTCTGAAATGTTATAGGGTTTCCTGCCTGAGCAGTGGGTTGGACTAGAAGATCTCCAAGGTCCCTTCCAACTATTCTATTCTATTCTATTCTATTCTATTCTATTCTATTCTATTCTATTCTATTCTATTCTATTCTACTCTTTATCAAACCAAACCAGAAGCTTTGCATCGTTTCTGAATTCCATAGCGATGGAAATGTTTTATGAAGATAATTCAACCATTAGACATAAAATTGCAAAATGTAAACAATAATTGTTTCCCTTTAAATAAAATAATATCAAAATAAAATGCAGAGAGGGGATTGAAATTGACTGAGATTCATGCACCCATAGCTGGAGATGACAACTGCTTAAAACCCTAGAAAACCCAAGGCAACTGGGCAAAATGCAGCTGGTTGGATCAATGATAATCGTATGGTAATTGTGCAATAATCATTCCATTCAATTCTTTTTTATCAGTTTTGTGTATAAATGAGAGTAGGGGGAGGGTATGGAGAAAGCTCATTTTGAATTAAGTCCAAGGTAATGAATATATTGATCTAAAAATTAATTGAGTTGGTGGAGTTGGATTGAAGCCCCACCAGACTAGCTTTGATTAAATGTAAATACCTGAGCTATTTGCTTTATGGATGCTGGCATTTGAGCCCTTGAAAAATTCGGAACGGTTAATCCCGATTTATAGGAAGTTATTTTCCTACAGATGAGCAGCACCTCCTGAGAAGCCGCATTGTTTTTAGTCAAAATCCCCCCTTTTCCCCATTTGAAAATTTTTGATGTTTCAATTACCCAAGCAATCCCCTTACTCTTTGATTTTAATAAGACCCATGTTAGTTTGAATGTAGTCTTGGGATGTGGCTCAGAAACAAATCCACTGGAGCTTCCTCTTTGTCTATACAATATAATTAAATGAAAAGAGAGGATGGATTTCATCGTAATAGTAATGAGAATTGGAATGAAAAAAGATGTTATGACTAGTGGCTTATTACATATAATTATTATTATTAGTGACTTATGACATATAATAAACAGGTATTATGACATACAATCGTAATACAAAGGTCTAGAATCAAAATCACATGAAGTATTAGTACCACTTTATAAATCCTTAGTAAGATCTTAGTAAGATTTGAAATACTGCATCCAGTTTTGGTCACCGCATTACAAAAAAAGATGTTGAGACTTTGGAAAAAGTGCAAAGAGCAACTAAGATGATTAAAGGCCTGGAGACAAAAACATATACAAAATGGTTGCAGGAATTGGGTTTGGTTAGTCTAGAGAAAAGAAGGATAGGGGTGACATGATAGCAGTATTCCAGTATTTGAGAGGCTGCCACAAATACGAGAAAGTCAACTTATTTTCCAAAGCGCTAGAGGGCAGGACAAGAAACAATGGATGGAAACTAATAAAGGAGAGAAGCAACCTGGAATTAAGGAGAAACTTCCTAAAAGTGAGAATAATCAACCAGTGCAACAGTTTGCCTTCAGAAGTTGTAGGTGTTTCATCACTGGAGGTTTTTAAGAAGAGGCCAGACAGACAATTGTCTGAAATGATATAGGGACTCATGCTTGAGCAAGATCCCTGGGTTCCCTTCCATCTCTATTAAGATTGATAGTGTGGAAAAAAAAATGCGAGTAAAGCTCCCACAACTTACAAAACTCCAGATATATTCAAAACATTTTTAATTTCAAAAAGACAAGGCTTTTCTTTTTTGTAAAAAAAAAAAATCAGTTTTGTATATGTGGCTTTTGAGGGCATCATTTTAAAACAACAACAAAAGCCATGCTGGATGAGGACAAATGGTTATCTAATCCAGCTTTTTCTTCCCAGAGTTGCCAATCAGACACATAAAAGAAGCCCCCAAGCAGAATATAATTTTACTCATATTTCACAACAAATAGTATGGAGATACATGCTGCTTTTCATGCTGAAGAGAGAGGGTGCATATGAATAATAAGACGCCATAGAGTGTGCAACCTACATTTCCATTTACTACAGCTGCTGAAATTCATTTAGAAGTGGTGATAACACAGGGGGAACAATTACATTTCCCCCAAGGCGATCTAAGCAAATAACAAAGATTCTCTTAATAGAGGACAGTCTATTTCAGAGTAAATGGGCCCAGAAGGCAGACAAAAGTCTGCTGTAGCAATGGATTAGCAGAAGGGATTTAAAGAGAAAAAAAAAGTTTACATTAAACGGTGGTGCTAGATAGTCTTCCTCTTTTCTTTAACGAAATAGCAAAAGCATTTTAGATGTATATACCACCCCCATAGTGCTTTTGCACATTGCCTCCAACATTCTGGGTCCTCATTTTACAGATCTTGGAAAGATGGAAGGCTGAATCAAGGGATCGAACAGGTTGTGGGCAGAGTTAGCCTGCAATGCTGCAAGCTAACCACTGCTCCACCAAGGCCCTTGAAATGTTGTTACCTTATCAATAACATAGACATGAGGGTACAGCATCAGGTTAGCACAGGAACAGAAATGGTATTACAATGAAAAAACAACCAGTATTTTCTCTCTAATGCAGGCCTGTCAAACTGGTGGCCCAAAGGCCAGATACAGCCTGCAGAGGCCACGCCCACCCCAGCTCCACAAAGGCAAAAAATATAATGACACGATCAAATTTAACACGTTCGACTCTGATGGGTTGGCTAGTTCATTACAGATAGGACTTAGGACCGTAATAGTTTCTGTTGTAAATCGTGACAGTTATAAGTTGAGGCATCTCCATGTCCCGATTCAACGTTATGTCTTTTTTGTGTGGTGGTCATTAAATGAATGTGGTAGTCATTAAGCAAATTCATATGTTATGGGTGTTTGTGTCAGAAATAGTTATACACACACACACACACACACACACACACACACACACACACACACACACAATATATATATATATATATATATATATATATATATATATATATATATATATATATATATATATATATATATGTTTTCTTAAGTTTTCAAGCGGTACTTACATGTATGGTGTTCGGCTTGGTTCGGGTATTTTCCCACGTCATTGTAGTTCTTTTAAAGTTGTAGCAACGTTTCAGCAGAATCTCATCTGCCATCATCAGGCTTCTGTATTGTGTCCGTCTGTGAGTCAGACTTTTACAGTGGTTTCAGATTTGAATTTGGGGCAGCCTATTGCTGTGCCAGAATGGTTTTTCTTCATCCTGATTGGTTGGGAGTCTTGGTCTGTGTTTATTGGTCTCGGAGTTTGCTGTGTTCTGCTTGATTGGTGTCTCTAATATCTTCTGTCTGTTTTTTGGCTCTTTTTGTATCTTGATTGGCTGGCAGCATTGTGTTGCTTTAATGGAGGTCTTTAGTGCAGCTTGGCTTCGGGTAAATGGACGGCTATCATTAGTTAGGAAGCTGGGTTTCATCTGGGTGCCTGGTTGGGATGTGTTTGAGCTGGAGGTATCAGGGGGATCTGTTTGTGCCCAGGTGTTTGCCTGGCTTGTGGTGTGGAGATTTTTTGTTTGTGAGTGCAGGCTTCCAAATGATTGACAGCCTGGTGGAATCATCTCTTCTATTCATGCTTTCTGGTCTTTTTTCAATCTCTATGGCTTCTCTGATGATTCTGTGATTAGGGTTTTCTATAGTGGCCAGGGTTTTGGTGCCATTGAAGTTGATGCTATGACCTGTGGCTTCCATATGACCTGTGGCTTCCAACACATGGAAGCCACAGGTCATAGCATCAACTTCAATGGCACCAAAACCCTGGCCACTATAGAAAACCCTAATCACAGAATCATCAGAGAAGCCATAGAGATTGAAAAAGACCAGAAAGCATGAATAGAAGAGATGATTCCACCAGGCTGTCAATCATTTGAAGCCTGCACTCACAAACAAAAATCTCCACACCACAAGCCAGGCAAACACTGGGCACAAACAGATCCCCCTGATACCTCCAGCTCAAACACATCCCAACCAGGCACCCAGATGAAACCCAGCTTCCTAACTAATGATAGCCGTCCATTTACCCGAAGCCAAGCTGCACTAAAGACCTCCATTAAAGCAACACAATGCTGCCAGCCAATCAAGATACAAAAAGAGCCAAAAACAGACAGAAGATATTAGAGACACCAATCAAGCAGAACACAGCAAACTCCAGAGACCAATAAACACAGACCAAGACTCCCAACCAATCAGGATGAAGAAACCATTCTGGCACAGCAATAGGCTGCCCCAAATTCAAATCTGAAACCACTGTAAAGTCTGACTCACAGACGGACACAATACAGAAGCCTGATGATGGCAGATGAGATTCTGCTGAAACGCTACAACTTTAAAAGAACTACAATGACGTGGGAAAATACCCGAACTAAGCCGAACACCATATATATATATATATATATATATATAGTGGATCTTTGTTATTCGCCGCGTAAGATTCAGTATCTAGGCAACGTTGATGAAGTCTCATTCATCATCTTCAGGCTTGCTTCTTCGGCTCTGTGCTTCTCTGAGAAGCACAGAGCCGAAGAAGCAAGCCTGAAGATGATGAATGAGACTTCATCGAAACGCTGCTAGATACTTTGAATCTTACGCTGGAGAAAACCCGAATAACCAAAGATCCACATACAAATACCACGAGAACCTCAGAAAACATATATATATAGTATTCAGCTTTATTTGGGTATTTTCCCACGTCATTGTAGTTGTGCTTTTAAAGTTGTAGCAACGTTTCGCAGAATCTCATCTGCCATCATCAGGCTTCTGTATTGTGTCTGCCTGTGAGTCAGACTTTTACAGTTGTTTCAGTTTTAAATTTGGGGCTAGCCTACTGCTGTGCCAGAATGGTTTTTTCTTCATCCTGATTGGTTGGGAGTCTTGGTCTGTGTTTATTGGTCTTGGAGTTTGCTGTGTTCTGCTTGATTGGTGTTTCTAATATCTTCTGTCTGTTTTGTAGCTTTTTTTGTCTTGGTTGGCTGGCAACATTGTGTTCCTGTATTGGAGGCTTTTAGTGCAGCTTGGCTCCGAGTAAATGGACGGCTATCATTTGTTAGGAAGCTAGGTTTCATCTGGGTGCCTGGTTGGGGTGTGTTTGAGCTGGAGGTATCAAGGGGGATCTGTTTGTGCCCAGGTGTTTGCCTGGCTTGTGGTGTGGAGATTTTTTTGTTTGTGAGTGCAGGTTTCCAAATAATTGACAGTCTGATGGAATAATCTCTTCTATTCATGCTTTCAGGTCTTTTTTCAATCTCTATGGCTTCTCTGATAATTCTGTGGCTGGGGTTTTCTACAGTGGCTAGGGTTTTGGTACCATTGAAGTTGATGCTATGACCTGTGGCTTTCATGTGTTGGACTAGTGAGGAAGTGTGTTCCAGCTTTTTGACTGCATTTTTGTGTTCATCCAGGCGGGTACTTATTCTTCTATTGGTCTGTCCAATGTATGTGGCCAGGCATGATGCACAGGGGACCTCATATATGCCTTGGTTTTCCAGGTCAATTTTATCTTTGGGGTTTCTAAGGATGGCTGCTATTTTTCTGTCTGTTTTGAAGGCAGTCTTGATGTGATGCCTGTGTAGTATCTTACTGATTTTGTCTGTAGTACCTCTTATGTAGGGCAGGACAGCTGTTCCATAGGTGTGTTCATCTTCTAGGTCTCCATTATGTCTCAGTGTGGTTTTGTGGATCAAGCCAGTGATTTTGCTTTTGTGGAAGCCATTGGCTGTCAGTACTTTAGTCAGAGTGCATAGTTCAGTCTTTTCTTGTCTGCCAGGTGTTTGGTTCTAGCGATTAGTGTTTTGGCCACAGAGTTTATCTGTGCCGGGTGGTGGTGGGATTGGGCGTTGAGGTAGTGGTTGGTGTGTGTTTTCTTCTGGTATATGGTGTGTCCTAGTGTGCCATCTGTTTTTTTGTAGATTAGTACATCTAGGAATGGTAGTTGTTTGTTTGTTTCCGTTTCCATGGTGAACTTGATTTTGGGGTGTGTGCTGTTTAGGTGTGTTAGGAAATTGTTTATGGCCTTCAGCTTTGTTCGGGTATTTTCCCACGTCATAGTAGTGGTGCTTTTAAAGTTGTAGCAACGTTTTAGCAGAATCTCATCTGCCATCATCAGGCTTTTGTATAGTGTTCGACTGTGAGTTAGACTTTTACAGTGGTTTCAGATTTAAATTTGGGGCAGCCTATTGCTGTGCCAGAATGGTTTTTTCTTCATCCTGATTGGTTGAGAGTCTTGGTCTGTGTTTATTGGTCTTGGAGTTTGCTGTGTTCTGCTTCTAATATCTTCTGTCTGTTTTTTTGGCTCTTTTTGTATCTTGATTGGCTGGCAACATTGTGTTACTTTATTGGAGGCCTTTAGTGCAGCTTGGCTTCGGGTAAATGGACGGCTATCATTAGTTGGGAAGCTGGGTTTCATCTGGGTGTCTGGTTGGGGTGTGTTTGAGGTGGAGGTATCAGGGGGGATCTGTTTGTGCCCAGGTGTTTGCCTGGCTTGTGGTGTGGAGATTTTTTTTGTTTGTGAGTGCAGGCTTCCAAATGATTGACAGCCTGGTGGAATCATCTCTTCTGTTCATGCTTTCTGGTCTTTTTTCAATCTCTATGGCTTCTCTGATGATTCTGTGGCTGGGATTTTCTATAGTGGCTAGGGTTTTGGTGCCATTGAAGTTGATTCTATGACCTGTGGCTTCCATGTGTTGGACTAGTGAGGAAGTGTGTTCCAGCTTTTTGACTGCATTTTTGTGTTCATCCAGGCGGGTGCTTATTCTTCTATTGGTCTGTCCAATGTATGTGGCTGGGCATGATGCACATCGTATATGCCTTGGTTTTCCAGGTCAATTTTGTCTTTGGGGTTTCTGAGGATGGCTGCTATTTTTCTGTCTGTTTTGAAGGCAGTCTTGATGTGGTGTCTGTATAGTATCTTACTAATTTTGTCTGTAGTGCCTCTTATGTAGGGCAGGACAGCTGTTCCATGGGTCTGTTCATCTTCTGGGTCTCTATTATGTCTCAGTGTGTTTTTGTGGATCAAGTTGGTGATTTTGCTTTTGTGGAAACCGTTGGCTGTCAATATTTTAGTCAGGGTGCATAGTTCAGTCTTGATGTGTGTCTTGTCTGCCAGGCGTTTGGTTCTAGTAATTAGTGTTTTAGCCACGGAGTTTATCTGTGCTGGGTGGTGGTGGGATTGGGCGTTGAGGTAGCGGTTGGTGTGTGTTTTCTTCTGGTATATGGTGTGTCCTAGTGTGCCATCTGTTTTTTTGTAGATTAGTACATCTAGGAATGGTAGTTGTTTGTTTGTTTCCGTTTCCATGGTGAACTTGATTTTGGGGTATGCACTGTTTAGGTGTGTTAGGAAATTGTTTAGGTTTTCTTGTCCATGGGGCCAAATCACGAATGTGTCATCGATGTACCTTAACCATAGTTTGGGTTTGAGGATGGCATTGGCCAGGGCTCTGGATTCGAATTCTTCCATGAACAGGTTTGCAATGACAGGTGACAGTGGTGATCCCATGGGGGCTCCTTCTATTTGTTTGTATCTTTGTCCTTTGTATATGAAATATGTGTTGGTTAAGCAGTGTTCTGTTAGTTCCATGAGGTGTTTAGCTGGTTGGTATTTATTTTTGATGATTTCAAGGGTCTCTTTTATCGGGACTTGAGTGAATAGTGAAACCACGTCAAAACTTACAAGCAGATCTTCTTGCTCCACGTGTAGATCTTTGATCATTTCCAAGAAGTGGTATGAGTTTTGTACATGAGAAGCTGCTGTTTCAGCATGGGGCTGTAGTTCTTTTGCTAGGTGTTTAGCTAGGTTTTGTAGTGGTGCTCCTCTGGAGCTGACTATGGGTCTGAGAGGTATGCCTTCTTTGTGTATTTTTGGGAGGCCGTATAGTTTGGGGCATCTGGAAGATTTCTCTCTGGGTATGATCGTGTGTTGGATCTCTTTGCTTATGTGGCTGGTTATAATTTTCTTCTTGGTTAATTTTTTCCAGATATGTGGTTGGGTCTGTGTTTATGGGTTTGCATGTGGAGTCTTGGAGTAGGTCTGTCAATTTTGTTTCATAGTCTTTTCTGTCCATTACTACAGTGGCATTCCCTTTATCTGCTGGGAGGATGATTATGCTGCTGTCTCTTTTCAGGGTTTGTAGCGCTTTAATTTCATTTTGCTGCAAGTTGCTTTTGGGTGGTTTGCTTGTGCATAGGATGTTGGTAACTTGGTGTCTTATTTTATCAGCTTCATCTGTATTTAATTTAGTTAGGCTGGATTCTACTGCACATATGATGGATTCTGTGGGGATTTTTTGGGGTGCTATAGCATAGTTGAATCCTTTGGTTAGGACTTCTGTTTCTGTTTTGGTGAGTTCTCTGTTGGAAACATTGTACACTAATTGTTTCAGGTGTTGTTGTGAGTTGTTGGGGGTTTTCTTGTCATGTTCTAATTTCTTTAATTTTTTCAAGAGCTTTTCCTGTTTGTAAGTGCTTGCAGATTCCGCTCGCCAAGTTGTGAGTTGTTTTATCTTGTCCCAAAGTAGAGGGTGGATTTTGCTGCTCAATTCCAGGTGTAGTGCTAGCAAATCTTTGTTTAACTGATCTAATTGGAATCTCTTACTGTGGAGCTCATTCCTTAGTAGAGCCATTTCAGTTCTTTTCAGGATACGTTTAGTGGTTGCTGTGCTTTGATGAAATGTTAATTTGAAGCAGGTTGGTGTGGTATTGTTGTCTTTGCAGCTGCGTAGGAATTAGAGGTCACATAGTATTCCTGCTCTTTTAATTTCCAGTTTCTTGTAGGTTTTGATCTGGCTGTTTAATCCAAACACTTCAACACTAAACCGAACACTTCAACAACAGAATAATCAGAGAAGCCATAGAGATAGAAAAACGCCCACACAGCATGAATAAAAGAGATGACACCTCCCGCTTACCAGCCATTTGGAAACTCGCCCTCATGAACAGTCGAGTACCTAACATGATGAATGACACCAGACCCACACCCACGAGGGCCACACAAGATGCCACCACCACACTTCCACGTAAAAAGCATACTCACACCCACACAGAAGATGAGACACGACCACAGACCAGAAGCCGCACTGCAGCTGCATCACTACCCACTTCAAACCCCTCTGAGCCATACATGAAGCGAACTGACCCCCACCATGAAGATGCAGCACAACCATGAACTCGAAGCCAAACAGCAAGATCACAGCTCACCAGCTCACACCTCCAGCCAATCAGAACATGGCCAACCCCCCAACCAATGAGAACACACCCCCACCCAATCAGAACACAGCCAAGCCCCCACCCAATCAAGTCACACCCCCACTAGCAGTTAAAAGGAAGAAGCAGCTGCAAGCTCACATCACTCTGAGAAGCACAGAGCTGAAGACAGAAGCCTGAAGATGATGAATGAGACTTCATCATACATACATACATACATACATACATACATACATACATACTATGGTCATGTGACCAATATATATATATATATATATATATATATATATATATATATATATATATATATATATATATATATATATATATATATATATATATTTGTTTTCTGAGGTTCTCGGGTATTTGTATGTGGATCTTTGGTTATTCGGGTTCTCTCCCGCGTAAGATTCAAAGTATCTGAGCAACGTTTGCGAGGTCCATTCTTCACTCGCCATCTTCAGGCTGGTGCTTTGGCTTAGTGCCAGTGCAAGCAGTGTGTGACCGGAGCTGCCATCTCTCTCTATATACAAGTGGTGGGGGATGGTGTGCTGGGCTGGTTGGCTGTGCTGCAGCCTCTTGATTGGTTGATGGAGTTGATGTTGGTATAATGGGCTGTGTAATGGCCTTTTGTTGTGGAGATATCCTGGATCTTGTGCTGTCATCTCCTGGGTCGTTAGCCTCTTGTGTTTTAACGGCTTGGGTAATGGGTTGTGTGATGGGCTTGTGAGTTCTTTTGTTGTGGTATCCTGGGTCTTGCGTTGTAATCTCCTGGGTCGTTTGTGTTTTGATCTCTTTTCGATTAGCCTCCTGTGTAGTAACAGCTTGGGTAATGGGTTGTGTGATGACCTTGTGAGATTTATTGCTGTGGTATCCTTGGTCTTGTGCTGTGATATCCTGGGTCATTTGCTGTGTTGTGACTTCTTGAGTTCTTGAGGCTCCCGCCTCGCTTTGCCTTTGCTGCTGACTCTGTTGATTCTCACGCCGCGGGTGGACTCATCGTGGTGCAAAAAGACTCAAGAAAGACTCAAAAAAACTCAAGAAATTACACCTCAAGAACTCAAGAAGTCACAACACAGCAAATGACCCAGGATATCACAGCACAAGACCAAGGATACCACAGCAATAAATCTCACAAGGTCATCACACAACCCATTACCCAAGCTGTTACTACACAGGAGGCTAATCGAAAAGAGATCAAAACACAAACGACCCAGGAGATTACAACGCAAGACCCAGGATACCACAACAAAAGAACTCACAAGCCCATCACACAACCCATTACCCAAGCCGTTAAAACACAAGAAGCTAACGACCCAGGAGATGACAGCACAAGATCCAGGATATCTCCACAACAAAAGGCCATTACACAGCCCATTATACCAACATCAACTCCATCAACCAATCAAGAGGCTGCAGCACAGCCAACCAGCCCAGCACACCATCCCCACCACTTGTATATAGAGAGAGATGGCAGCTCCGGTCACACACTGCTTGCACTGGCACTAAGCCGAAAGCACCAGCCTGAAGATGGCGAGTGAAGAATGGACCTCGCCGAAACGTTGCCTAGATACTTTGAATCTTACGCGGAGAGAACCCGAATAACCAAAGATCCATATATATATATATATATATATATATATATATATATATATATATATATATATATATATATATATATATATATGTCACATGACCATAGTATCCTGCAACTAGCCATGAGGAGATCTGGTTGCTAAGCACCTGAAATGCACTTGAAATGCATGCAAGTATGTGGAGCATGTAAAGCCATCGGAACGCTGGAACCAGGTCCTAAGTAGTTTCCAGGGGGTCTGTCATAACTCTGATAACTGTCACTAAGCAACCAGTCATTAAGTGAAGGACTGACTGTACTAAATAAGTGGAAACCCTCTGCACTCATCCCCACCCGCATCAGAGTTATTCACTATTCTCTTGTCTGAAATAAATTTCTAAAATAATTCCTTTTTCATCACCACATGGTATGAGAAGCAAAACAAAACAGAAAGTCATCACCGAGCATTAAGTAAAAGGAACATTTATGGAGGTCTTTCAATCAAACCACAAATATGAAAGATCTCTTTTGCTAGGATTTTTCTTTTTCCTGTTTTTAGCTTGCCTTGACCGTTCTTAAAAATTTCAAATGAGAAGCAAATCCTAGTTGTTAGGGATAACATTGGTTACCTAACTTAGTTTGGGTAGAATAATATATAAACTATGTTAGTGAGTTTAAGTGTATGTATCACTTTAAACTGTAAACCAAGTTTTTGGGTGCGGTTGTAAAATCACCATAAGAGGGAGCAAGAGAGCTCACTGTTTTCCCTGGCTTATACTGGAATGCTGACAAAGATAGTTTGATGGTGATAACTGCGTGTTTGCTGAAAGAAGAAAAGGGGTTTGATTTTCTTCATATCTCTGACTGCAAAAGAGATATATCACTGGACTGATTGATTGTAAGTTTACTGACCTCTTTTTCAACACTGGACTTTGCAAACTGAATAACCCCCGGACTGACTGAACTTAGTGTATGACATATGGACTTTTTGACTATGCTATAACTCTTGCTGGAATAAAAACTATTTAACTTGCACAGTGTATCTGTCTTACTGAGTGTAAGTTACTACAACGTTTTGTCTCACATATCTGCCTGCCTGCTAGACTGCCGTTGCACGTTCTGCTAGGGTGTATATCCCTAACACTGGTTATGGGCCCAGGTGCACAGTCAGACTAACCAGGATATAACAGGCTTGTGAGTGAGAGTTTGTGTAGTTACACAATACTGTAAACAGACAGCTGTGTTTTATTAATTATAGTTTAATATCCAGAAAGATGGTACAAGTCAATTTACAAAGTTTGTCTCAAATATCCAAACTGGATGGAACAAACTATGTTTCATGGTCTATGAAATGCAGCCTACTTTTACGAAGAGAAGGTTTGTGGAATATAATACAAAACCCACCAGAGGTAGATACATGGGATCCGGCGGATGAGGATGATGCCCAGAAAATACAAGAATATAAAGTGAAGAATGAGCAAGCTCTCTGTATAATAGGACTGACTCTCTCTGACCAGCAACTTGTCCATATTCGTGGAGAAGAAACAGCTGCAAAATGTTGGGAGAATTTAAAGAAGATTTATGTTCGAGACAGTGTAGGAGCACATATAAATCTTACACGGAAGCTGTTTAGAACACATCTTCAAAAGAATGGAGACATGCTGAGTCATATAAACTCTATGAAGAGAATTTTTCTAGAACTGCATGAAAAGGAACTTATCTTCACTGAATTACACCAAGTTTATATTATTTTGTCTTCTCTGGACGAGAGCTACGATGATTTCGTAACTTCACTTGAAGTTCTGCCAAAAGATAACCTTACATTAACTGACATTGCTGGCAGATTAATTGAAGAAGCCAGGAGAAGGCTTGAAAGGGATCAACTCAGAAGGGAAAAACAACCACAATGTGAAGAAGAGAAAATATCTTCGTCAGCGTATACAATTAGAAAATGTTTTAATTGTGGAGGAAAAGGACATTTGGCTAGATTCTGCAAGAAAGCAAAAAGCCAAAAAGCCAGCCAGAATGCTAAAATGCATCAAAGGGATAAGAAATGCATAGAGTTAGCCATGTATAGCAACGAAACTGTGAATAATAATTTATGGGTGGTAGATAGTGGAGCATCACACTGCATAACGAAAGATAAGAAAAGGTTTGTTAAGATGTCCACAAGTTCACAGCAGATATCGTTAGCTAATGGATGGAAACTTAAAGCTAAAGGTGAAGGTATAGCATATTGTTCTTGCATAAAAGAAAATGTAAAAATGTTATATGTACCACAGCTTAAGTTTAATTTGCTTTCGGTTAGAGTTTTGGTTAAACTAGGTTATGTAATTACCTTTAGAGGAGACCATTGCATAATTGAAAAAGAAGATAAAAGAGTGATTGCAACTTTAAGAGGTGAATTGTATGTGTTAAATGATAATTTAGAGGTAGCTGTGGTAATATAATCTATTGATCATTTTATCATTTTCTGTAAGGCCTTTGAATACTAGCAGTAAGTCTAGGGAGATGTGGGCATTCTTGGTGGGGGTAGGAGTACCTTTGCTCAGAGTGTCTCATCCTGTTTTGATTCTGCAAGTTTAGAAGGAACAGGAAAATGGGTGAAAGTTCAAGGTACACAGTTGTGCTTTCTCATGGGACTTTCCAAACTTTCCCATGAGACTTTCCGTGGCTGTATGATCTCATCCTAGCAAGGTAACATCTGGGACTTTCCAAGATTGTGTGTTCTCATGCTGGTGAGGTAATTCTGTTGAGGTCATTGTTTTCTGAATATGCATACTGTATTTTTGCTTGTGTTTTTTCTCAATAAATACTGCTACCTGAGTTCTCTCAGGGTTGGCATTTTCTCAGAGACAGTTCCCTGTGTCTCATTTCAAATGTCAATCCACCATAAATGGTGACCCCGACGTGATAGCTTGGAAGGCTATACGTTTCCCGCATCCTATACTCATCGTCGCGGACGTCGACTGGGCCCTCATCTTCTTCGCTGGACGAAGATAGATTCTTTTCGTGAGTATGGGGGAGATCTCTCGAAGGCTCAGAAAGAGCACATCAGGGAATTGAGAGGGATCATTGGGAATAGTTTTGGGTTTGGAATTGGCAGTAGGGGTTGTGCTGTAGGAAAGAAAGAAATTGAGGACTTACTACAGTATGTTTGGAAAAATATTAAGTCATATCCGGAGGGAGGTAGTATTAAAGTAGAGTCCTGGAAAAAGATAGGGAAATTTTTGCACGAGGAACCTCGTGCCCCTTCTTCAATTTTGTTAACCTGGAGGGTGATTATGGATGCGTTAGCTACTTATGAACAACCGCTCCTAGCACCCCCCCGAAGAAGGTTTGCCGCTTTACCATGCGGTACGTTTGTTGCCGCCGACGGCACCTCCAGATAAATCTGGGGGACTGTCCGGCGCTAGAAATACTTTGTCAGAGGATAAGAGTTTACCTTTAAGGGTTCAGGTGGATGCAGTTACTGCAGCTATTCAAGAAGCAAAAAATAGAGGGGAACTATCAGGAGATGATTTGGTGGAGTTTGGAGTAGAAGTTCAACTTAATCCAGTAGAAATTGTCATGGATGCTGCATTAAATCCGCAGCGGGAGTGGAAGCCTTTACCTCTCAGGATTTTGAGGGAAGTTAAGCAAGCAGCAAAAGAATATGGTGTTAGATCGCCATATACTCAGGCATTGTTAGAAGCAGTTGGTTATGGAAATAAAATGATTCCGGCTGACTGGAAAGCTCTGTTGAATATGATTTTAACTCCAGCTCAATATTTGGTGTTAGATCAGAAATGGAGACAGCTGGCAGTCCAGAGGGGAACAGCAAATGTTACCCCAGATCAGCTTTATGGAGCTGGTAATTTTACAACAGTGGAACAACAGAGAGATGGTATGCCTGAGGAAGGGTTCGTTCTTCTCCCACAATTAATTTTTCAAGCCATAGGGGCTCTCCCTGACGGCGAAGGTGGTGAGAAGACCTTTACTAACATCAAACAAGGGAACAATGAACCTTATGAAAATTTCATTAGCAGACTGAAATTGGCTATTGAAAGACAAATTGATAATCAATTCGCCCAGAAAGAGTTGCTTTTAAAGTTAGCAGTAGAACAAGCTAACACAGATTGCAGAAAGATTTTAAATCCACTTGTAGCAAGTGGAGAGCGAGAAATCGCGGATTTGATTAATGCATGTAGGAAGGTTGGGAGTCAGTCTTTTAACATGGAGACTTTAGCTCTGGCTTTACAAGCAGGACATGCTCAAAAGGGGAATTGTTTCAATTGTGGGAAGCCTGGACATTTTAAAGCGCAATGTCGGGCTCCTGGAGGAGGTCAAAGTCAGCAGAATAAGAGATCAATGGGACAGGGTGTTCGTCCTAAATCAGTGTGCCCAAAATGTAAGAAAGGATACCATTGGGCATATCAGATGCTCCTACAGTTTTTACTGATGGAGGGAAAGTTTTTGGTGCTTGTGTTTGGAAAGATAAATCTGGAATTTGGCATACAAAAGTGACTTCAGAGCAGAAGTCTGCCCAGCAGGCAGAACTTGCTGCTGTAGTTTTGGCTTTTCAAAATTTTCACAATCAGGATTTTAATTTAATAGTGGATTCATTGTATGTGTATAATTTGTTACCCTTTGTAGCAGGTTCTTATTTGTCTCCTGGAATATCACCTGATATTTTAAGATTGCTTTTGCTGTTACAAGGATGTTTGGAGCAGCGTGTGAATGTGTGTTTTGTTGCTCACATGCCACGCTCAAGACCATGTTGACTAAATTAAATAAAAAAGGAGGGAAGCTCCTGGGGCTTCCGGCGATTCAAGATCAATTAAATCTAGCTTTATATACTTTAAATTTTTAAATTTGTCTGGTAACCCCCTGCAGCGCGGCCAGCAGGCATTTTTCTTCTCCTTCTACAGATGCGGTGAGACCTCGGGTGTTGGTGCGGTTCCTTCCAGATCCAGCATGGGTTCCTGCTGAGCTGATAACGTGGGGACGTGGTTATGCAGCAGTTGAACATCTTGGTCAAATTCGTTGGGTTCCTGGTCGGTGTGTTCGACCTGATCATTCGCAGGCACCTGTGAAGGAAGTTTCGGAACAGCAGGATGGCGCATCTGTGGTTCCTGATCCTGCTGATTCTGCCTAATCTGTCCTGGGCTGCTCGGTGCGGAGAGAGCAGCGACAGCATGTTCAGCGTGCCGGAGAATTGGGCGATGATTTGTGGACAGATAATAATTACATTAAAGATTTGCGCACAACTGCCAAAAACTTGAACATCACCAATTGTTGGTTGTGTATGCACCTTCCTGGGAGAGTGGGAGAAGGACTAACATTGCATGGAGTGCCTTTTGAGGAAAAAGATTTAATAAAGAATGCAACCTGGAGAAAACAGTTGTCTTGTGCTACAACAGAGCAATTCCAGATGTTCAAAAAAAAAATGCACACATTATAATCGGAATGTGACGGCTAAGGTCAAGGTGTCTTTAAAGGGAAGGGCGTATGTATGCTTCACCCGAAATGACTTTGGAGGAACTTTCTTAGGGAATTGGTCCAGGTGTAATGTCACTTTTCAAATGCCAACCATCTGTTATAATAGCAGTGTGCAGAATTATACCTGTCTCCCTCAGTTCAATTCTCCTCAGTGCTATATGTGTCAATATCTTGAGAAGATGAAGAATGGTTCTGAGGTAGCCCGGGGGGAGCCTTGGGCTATGGGGAATGATGTGTGGTTCCTATGTGGAGAATATGGGTATCGGGAGGTTCCCGGGAATTGGTCTGGGATATGCACATTGGGGTATGTAATACCTGTAATTTATAAACTGGATCAGTTGCCGGAAGGCAGAATCCGCAACAAGCGTGAGCTGGAATCAGGTCTAACCATGGGAGGTAATCTATGGACACAAATTTCTCGAGGTCTTATCCCGCCTTTGGGAATTGCTATGAACTATAGGGATATTCATATTTTAAATAATTTTACTGTTGCTATGTTTAATGATACTATAAAGAATATTAAGATGATTAATGTAGAAATGTCTGAAATTCAGTAAAGTTACTTTGCAAAATCGATATGCTTTAGATATTATGTTAGCTGCTCAAGGAGGAGTTTGTGCTTTAATTCATTCACATTGTTGTGTTTTTATACATAATTATGAGCCAAACATTACAAAAACTGTTCAGGACATGGAAGATCGCATTGCTCAGCATCAATCTGGAGCCGATGGGTTTAATGCATCATTCTGGGACAGTCTGTGGTCCTGGCTTCCTGATGGATCATGGTTTCGCTCCTTATTGCAAGGGGTTGTTATTATTATTGCTATATGTATCTTATTATGTTGTTTTATTCAATGTATTCCTAATCTATTACAAATGTGTACCTCAGTCTTCCGGCGTGTGGGATCAGGTCATGAGGGAACTGTGTACTATGCCACTAAAACACCCCTATCTTTGAATAAATAAAAAGGAGGGAATGTGGTAATATAATCTATTGATCATTTTATCATTTTCTGTAAGGCCTTTGAATACTAGCAGTAAGTCTAGGGAGATGTGGGCATTCTTGGTGGGGGTAGGAGTACCTTTGCTCAGAGTGTCTCATCCTGTTTTGATTCTGCAAGTTTAGAAGGAACAGGAAAATGGGTGAAAGTTCAAGGTACACAGTTGTGCTTTCTCATGGGACTTTCCAAACTTTCCCATGAGACTTTCCGTGGCTGTATGATCTCATCCTAGCAAGGTAACATCTGGGACTTTCCAAGATTGTGTGTTCTCATGCTGGTGAGGTAATTCTGTTGAGGTCATTGTTTTCTGAATATGCATACTGTATTTTTGCTTGTGTTTTTTCTCAATAAATACTGCTACCTGAGTTCTCTCAGGGTTGGCATTTTCTCAGAGACAGTTCCCTGTGTCTCATTTCAAATGTCAATCCACCATAGTAGCTAACACAGTTTATAATAATGTTAAATCTCATGATGAGTGCATACATTTGTTACACAGACGTTTAGGGCATATAAATTTTAAAATGCTTAAACAAACGGTAGAACTATCTAAGGGTATAAAACTGAAACCTTGCAGTAAGCATTTGCACTGCAATTCTTGTAGTCAAGAGAAAAGCAAGGTGATACCAGCAAATAGAGTTAATGGATTTAAAACCAAAGAGCCTCTAGAGGTAGTATTTGCTGATATTATAGGTCCTAAAAAACCAAGTGTGGGAGGTGCTCGTTACATACTAAGTATAATGGACCATTATTCCAGATATGGTTTCTGTTATCTAATGAAAAGCAAGACAGACACATATCAGAATTTCTTTAATTGGCTTAAATTCGCAGAAAGAAAAACAAAAAGGAAATTAGTAACTCTTATCATTGATAATGGTACGGAATTTATAAACAATAAATTCCAAAACAGACTGAAGATGGCAGGTGTTGAACATAAAAAGTCTGCACCATATAGGCCACAACATAATGCCTTTATTGAGAGACGGGGCCAAACATTACAAGCAATGGCTCGTAGTATGCTGTCAGATTCAGGATTACCTGAGAATTTCTGGGGAGAAGCAATAGTGTGTGGTAATCATATATTAAATAATGTTGTTAACTCAACAACTGGTGAATTACCATTCACATGATGACATGGCAGAAAACCTGACCTAAGCTACATGCAAACATTTGGAGCACCAGCATGGGTGCATATCCCTACACAACTGAGAAAGAAAGGGCAACATAGGGCTAAAAGGTTATTTTTTGTAGGTTATGAATCTAATCACAAATCATACAGATTCTGGGAAAAGGGTACATCTAGAGTTTACTGTAGCGCTAGTGCACAATTCCTAGAACATGTAGGATGGGAAAAACTGGAGCAAGATTCAAATAAGGAAGTAATTATAGAAACCTACAAAAGACCAGAACAAATCAGTAATAAGAAGAGTACAATTAAAGAGGAAGTACATGAAGAGCATATAGGACCAGAACAGGAAGAAGGACCAGAACAGGAAGAAATAGATAATCAGGAACAGGTAGAACACGAAAGTCCACCTGTAAGCCCTGTAATACCTAGACGTTCTACACGTGTAACCAGACCACCTGATAGGTATCAAGCAAGTGTAGTTTGCCAAGTTAGTAAAGTTCCAACTAGTGTTGAAGAACTTAGGATGTATCCTGCAAAGGATCAGGAGAATTGGAAAAAGGCAATGGAAAAGGAATTAAATTCATTAAAGGAAATGAAAGTTTATGAAGATGCCAAATTACCTCCAGGTGAAAAGTCCATTGGCTGCAAATGGATATTTAAGTTAAAAACTGGTAAAAATGGGACTGTTACCCATAAGGCTAGATTGGTAGCTCAAGGATTTAATCAAACTGCATGTGATTATGATGAGGTATTTGCACCAAATTTAAAGGCTACAACCTTGAGAGCAGCTTTAGTGTGGGCAGCTAAGAAAAAATTATATCATAAATCATTTAGATTTAGAAACTGCCTATCTGCATGCACCATTGCAGCACACTATATATTTAAGGAAACCAGTAGGTATTAAAGATGATAAAAATAATAATGACTGTTGGAAACTGAAAAAGAGTCTCTATGGATTGAAACAATCTGGTTATGAATGGAACCAATATATTGTAAAAGAGTTAAACAATATAGGATTTAAAGCAGGTTTAGCTGATCCATGTTTATTTAAGAGAGAGACAAATGGAATAGTATCATTATTGTTGTTGTTTACAGATGATATTGCTTTAATAACGAAGACTAATAATGAAGCTACTGAGATAATATCATTATTAAGTAAGAGGATAAAATTAAAGCATTTAGGAGAAATAAGACAGTATTTAGGATTGACAATAAACAAAAGCAATAGTGGATTTAAGATATCACAAGAAGATAAAATATACCAATTGCTAAAAATGTATAAAATGGAACTTTGTAAACCGGCAAAAACTCCAATGAGTCAGGAATTTTGTCATACTGATGCTCAAAGTTCAAAATTTGATAAGACTATTTATCAGTCATTAATAGGTAGTTTATCATATATAAGTAATTGGTCAAGGCCAGATATTGCTTATGGCATTAATCAATTGGCGAGATTTAATGCTGAACCAAATGAACGTCACTGGCAAGCGCTAAAGCGTATATTAAGGTATCTTAAAAGGACAATGCACTATGCATTGTATTTAGAGCCAAAAGTTGATTTGATTTTAAGTGCATATGCTGATGCAAGTTTTGCAACAGATATAAAAACTAGAAAATCAACTTCAGGTATGGCTATACTATTAGGTAAAACACTGATTGGTTGGAGGTCAATTAGACAGCAACACATAAGTATGTCCACAATGGAAGCAGAACTTTCATGTTTATCATTATTATGTACTGATTTAATTCTGTATAAACAGTTGTTGTTAGATATGGGAATAACTGTTAAAGATGCCATTGTAGTGTATGAGGACAATCAAGCAGCCATAAGGTTGGCTACAGATATTGCTGTAAAGACTAGATCTAAGCACACTGACCTTAGATATTTGAATGTTAGACAATCTGTAAAAAATGGTATGATAAGATTGGAATACTGCATAACTGAAGAAAATTTTGCAGATGGATTTACAAAAGCCCAAGGTGCAGTAAAGCACAAAGAAAGTTGTGAAAACTATGGGTTGAAATTGTAAATATATATATATATATTATTATATTACCCAAAAGGGGAGAATGTTAGGGATAACATTGGTTACCTAACTTAGTTTGGGTAGAATAATATATAAACTATGTTAGTGAGTTTAAGTGTCACTTTAAACTGTAAACCAAGTTTTTGGGTGCGGTTGTAAAATCACCATAAGAGGGAGCAAGAGAGCTCACTGTTTTCCCTGGCTTATACTGGAATGCTGACAAAGATAGTTTGATGGTGATAACTGCGTGTTTGCTGAAAGAAGAAAAGGGGTTTGATTTTCTTCATATCTCTGACTGCAAAAGAGATATATCACTGGACTGATTGATTGTAAGTTTACTGACCTCTTTTTCAACACTGGACTTTGCAAACTGAATAACCCCCGGACTGACTGAACTTAGTGTATGACATATGGACTTTTTGACTATGCTATAACTCTTGCTGGAATAAAAACTATTTAACTTGCACAGTGTATCTGTCTTACTGAGTGTAAGTTACTACAACGTTTTGTCTCACATATCTGCCTGCCTGCTAGACTGCCGTTGCACGTTCTGCTAGGGTGTATATCCCTAACACTAGTCCATCTCAAAATATGCGCCAATGGAAACTTCAGGCGTGATACCTCATACTGTTGGTAATATTACTGTTGTCCTGTGTCAAAGAAAAAATTCCTTTTGCTTTTTTCTCCCCCTGCCTTTTACTTTCTAATCATATTATGTATAACAGCCATCCACCAACATGTGAGTCTTTCTTTGCTTCTTGCTGACTCTAATAGATTTGAGCTAATTGATAGAGCTCAGGAAAGAGAAGAATATATGTGACAAAAAATACCACTGATGGCTGCAATTTTTACCCCCATAGTCCACTAAACCTCATCGTTTATATTTGGAAGACCCACTTCATTTACTAGATTTTAGTAAATTTTCTCTACAAACAGTGAAATATTAAATAGATAAGAAAGAACAAAGATCCTGATCTCTCTCTCTCCCTCCCTCCCTCCCTCCCTCCCTCCCTCCTTCCCCCACTCCCCCCTCTCTTTCATTACAATTTAATGTAAGACTATTTAGAATATTAGACTCAGTCCCCCAAAATGGACTTTGACCAGAAATTCAGATAAAAAGAGAAACAACTATAGAAATGCTATTATTTTAAAGCAATTATTTGGAATTTAATGTAGAATCTATTCCACACTCCACATACATATCTGTTTTATCACTAAAAAAAAATTTCTTGTTAAGAAGACCAATACATGGAACCAAAAGGACAATTTAGACAAGAAATGGCTAATTCCCATAGTTTTAGAAACCATGCCCTTCATTAATACTAGTCCCAAAGAGTGAAACGTCAACTAAAAGTGGAAACAATTCTTATGAAATTCATTTACTCTCCTCATATACTAGGGATAATAATAGATACTTGATTTTAGAGCACTGAGATACTTGATGCATTACAAGCTCATGGAGAAGATGTGGATTTATTCTTCATAGATCCTAGAAGTATGGCAAGAACCATTGGTTGGAATCACTCCAAAGGGAGATCCAAATTTCAAATAAGGATAAAATAAGACCTATTAAGTCGTGAAATGGCCTGCCTCATGGAGCCATGAGTGTTCCATCACAGATTTTCAAGAATTGATGAAGAATCTTTAATGAACAGGAGATTAGACTAGAAGATCTTCAAGGATTCTTCAAAACTTATGATTATTGGGTTTTGGTTTTTGGGTTGTTGTTTTTTTTTTTGGTTTTTTTGGGTGACCCTGTTAATTCCTTGGGTTTGGTGTGGGGTTGAGGCATCTGAGTGGAGCTGAGCGTTTACTGGCCAGATGCTCTTCCTGACACCTACAGGGTGTTTGCAGCAGATATTTTCTCTTTGCGCTCCTGATAGAGAAACATTGGTGTGGGACTGAACTCTCAACCTTCCGAGTGAGAGGTGAGTGTTCATCTCTAGGCCACTGTGCCATTCAAAACCTTATGATTTATTTATTTATATTTCACATTTCTTAACTGCCCCTCTCCCTCAGGCATGTAGGGCTGTATGTCTATCAATCTATCAATCACTCTACAAATTGGCGCAGAACAGGCCTAATCATCAAAGAAAGAAATAGTCTCTTCAGAGCGATCCCTGAAATAATGTCTGCCATGGACGTGAAAGATGGGTCACAATTCAGAAGAGGTTCAAACCCATATTATGACAACTATCAATGGATTACAGCTCACAGAACAAGAGAAACAAGGTACAATAAAAAGGTGCCATTCTTTATAGGGATTTTGAACCATACGGTGGGGATTTTCAAGGCTCTGATTTACTTTTGATGGCTTGGAGTCTATTCTCATTCCATGCAGATATGCAGTAGATGAGTGTATGTGTGTGTTTAATGAGGGAGATGTGTGTTTAATTAAAGATATTCTAATATTTGAGAAAACTGCACTTTCTCAAAGCACTAATGAGACTGGGAAGAATCATTGTTTCTGCCTACTGGTAGAATATTGATGGAATGAAGTGTGCATCCTTCAAAAACTATGGGGTGTTTGTGGCTTTACCTTGTTGTATTATGATGTTTTCCTGATTATGCAATTAGGAATGGGTAATATTTCCCTTCTCCTTGGCTTAGAAAGGCTTTGCTTAAGACTTGGACCAGTATCTTTAAGTTTGATAAGAGCATGCAAAGCAGGAAACTCAATCCAGTCGCTGTCATATTTCCAATTTTAGTAAAAGATGTCCTAGGTATTCATTTTATTACATCTCAGTTGTTACTGGGTGTTGCCATGAATATAAACTAGGGGTGGGAACATCCACATCATAATGAGATCAGCAATTAATTAAAATATAGATTTGTATTAAATCACAAATATAAAGATGATGGTTTTTGCTTAGTGCCAGGTGACATAAAATATAATAGATATGATGATAGATAATAAACAATATATAAAATGAAAGATAGAGGTAGGAATAAATGGGCTTCAAGAAGAAAAAACTACATCAATATAATCCTTGTAACCTTGAAATCTACTGACGATAACAAGATTGGGAATTTTTGTCCTTCAGATACTATTGCATAATCTCTTTAGCATTTGTAATTATTATCCATGCTGGTCATTGGAAACTGAGATTGAGTAGTATCTGGGTTTTTCAGTGTTTGAGTGCATTCTTAGCAGAAAAAAAAAATGTTGTTAGAGAATTTATGACATAATTTAGTTTCTGTAGTTGTTTCTAGAGATGCTGTTTTCGATGAACAAATTGTATAGGGAATGGCATACTTAAGGAAATCTGAATGCAGATGCTTGACCATTAAGAGCTGTCCTTGTAAATGAGCCTGTGTGACTGATAAGTGGCAATTCTGGAATCTTTGGAGTATATCAAATCATTATTGCTCTTCTTTTAGACATGTCATGTTATCTATAGAGCCTGCAAAGGAGACAAGGCCATGATTTAATGTTTTATTCAAATGATGGACAGCCTTTCCACATGGATGAGCCCTTTAATCCTTCGCAGAGTTCATTGCATCTTGTACACTGCTTGGATGACAATTTAAAGGGAGGAGTCTGTGCAATTCATGACTTCTCCAACATGCAAAGTTGTTTCCAAGATGGTAATGTTATCTGTGAGATTCCTTCCTTAAAGCTGAACTGAAAGATTTCCATCAAATTGTTCAAGCTTGAAATAAAGACTAAAGGGGGGAGATTTATGAAAGCTTTTCTTTGCTCAACAATGGGCTTCTAGATACAGACACAATTATGGGTATTCCCGATATCGATCCGGAGTCAATCTTGAGCTCCATCAGGATCGAACTCCAAGCTGTGGGCAGAGTTTGCTTGCAATTCTGTACTTTAACCACTCTGCCACTGGGGCTCTTTTATTTTTATGTCTATATCCATGTTTTTAAAAAAAGGTTGAGCCAAGATTCTTTCTTTTAAATACAAAGCCTATAACTGGATTGTGTAACTTTCAATGGGCTGAGAACCACACTTAAGCATGAACTTAATGGTTGCAATTGATTTGATTTAAGTAAAGAATTAAATTCCTCAGCCTTAGCAGTCCTCAGCTTACAACCTCAATTGAGCCCAAAATTTCTGCTGCTAAGTGAGACATTTGTTAAATGAATTTTGCCCCATTTTAGGACTTTTCTTGGCACAGTTGTTCAGTGAATCACTGCAGTTGTTAAGTTAGTAACACGGTTGTTAAGTGAATCTGGATTCCCCATTGACTTTGATTGTCAATCAGTTGCAAAGGGTGATCATATGATAGCAATAGCAATAGCACTTTGACTTATGTACCACTTCACAGTGCTTTACAGCCTTCTCTAAGTGGTTTACAGAGTCAGCCTATTGCCCTCAACAATTTAGGTCCTCATTTTACCCACCTCGGAAGGCTATTCTATTCTATTCTATTCTATTCTATTCTATTCTATTCTATTCTATTCTATTCTATTCTATTCTATTCTATATAGTACATATTTCATTGTTCTTTTCCTTTTGGGAGAAGCAGCTGGATTAATTCTAGATCAGGAGTCCTTACACTCAATCATTCAAGCCTTAGTCACATCTCACATCTTCTTCTTCTTGTTGTGCCATATCCATCATCGGACGTTGGCGATCATGTTTGGCGATCCTATTTTTATCAACAGCTGCATGGAAAAGTGCTGCTGAGTTTAGTCCAAACCAGTCCCTTAGATTTTGGAGCCATGATGTTCTTCTGCCTAGACCTCATTTGCCTTCAATCTTTTCCTGGAAGATTAAGTAAAGTATGTCATATTTTTCCAGGTGTTGCATCACATGTCTGAAATATTATCACACTGTGTGCTGTTCTTATGAAGCCATTTTGACCAATGTGGTCTCCGCCTTCAGTCAATACTGATGATGAGCCAGCTGTCACTCACCAGGCCTGTTGGTCCACGGGAGGTGTTTGATTCTCTCCAACCCACCATTACAGCATAAAAGCCATACTGGGTAGGGGGCCCCAATCCACCACCCGGAGATGTGCTTTATAGGGGTTCCAGGCTCCCCCTAAGAGATCTGGTCTCATGTCTGGACTACTGCAATGGACTCTACATGGGGCTACCCTTGAAAAGCATTTGGAAGCTATAGCTAGTGCAGAATGCAGCAGTTCTGCACACCCTACTCTCTTGGCAACTTTAAGACTTGTGGACTTCAACTCCCAGAATACCTCCTCCAGTTATGTTAGCTCAGGAATTCTGGGAGTTGAAGTCCACAAGTCTTAAAGTTGCCAAGTTTGGAGACCTCTGATCTAATGTCATGGCAATATTTTAAATTAAACCAAATTTAATAAAAGAACTAACTAACAAACAAACCTTACTTCAGGGTGTTCCACTTTAAAAATAACTTTGGAGCTCAGTTCACTGTTTCTATTTTTGTGCTATAACATTTGAATAAGATACATTGCTTGCTCTTTGTGTTGCTTATTCAGAATAAATTATTTGTCATATGAAATGTACTGTTATCATTAGTCATAAGTTGCAGGGATGCATAATATGATCTTTCAGCTTTTGGGAATTCCTGCACTTGTTTTGTTTTCAATTTGCTAGATTTATTTCTCACTGTGCTTCCTGTTGTTATTCCCAATGTATTTCCCAACAACCCAAACTCACAACAACAACAGCAGCAGCAGGACATGGAAAAAGGATCAAAGTAAAGCATTACAATTCATCATTTTTCTCTGTGCTTAGCATGGTTATATGCGCACCCAAAAAGGATGGATGGTTTGTGGTGCATTGCTTTGATTAAAAGCAGGAGCAACCTTTGGACACCATTGCATTACGCTTAATTATTTATTAATTTTATATGCCACCCAACTTGCAGTTCAAGGAAACTCTGCATAATTTGGGTTGAGAAATTGTCACTGGCCAAAGTCACTTAGAAGCTTTTATAGCTGAGACTGGACAAGCATGGATCTTCCCAACAACTTTTATAAAGGTTAAATCCTTTTATGGATCCATAGTTTTGGGGTTATCTTACCCAGTTAGAGTCTACCCACTTCATACATGCAATGATCACCAGAGGTGGCATTCAGCAGGTTCTGACCAGGTTCTGACTAGTTCTGGAGAACCGGTAGCAGAAATTTTGAGAAGTTTGGAGAACTGGCAAATACCACCTCTGATCTCTAGACCCATCTATTCTCTGCCACCTGAGTCCCAGCTGATCGGCTGGGTCTTCTTTTGTTGCCCTGCACAAGAGAACGGAGCTTGAAAGCAGGTTAGTGGGGTGGGGAGGGAATGGGGATTTTTCAGCAACCTTCCCCCAGGACCGGGGAAGAAATGGAGATTTTACAGTATCCTTCCCCTGGAGTGGGGTGGGAATGGAGTTTTTACTGTGTCCTTCCCTTGCCACACCCACCAAGCCACACCCACCAAGCCACACCACGCCCACCAAGCCACACCCACAGAACCAGTAGTAAAAAAAATTGAATCCCATTCACTGATTATCACAGTCTCCTCACTTTGAAACAGCCTTCCTGAAGTCTTGGAGGACCCATCTTCAGAAGATCAGTAAAAATTGTGCTCTTCCACAGAATTTTCAGAGAGGGAAAACAACACATACAACAATTAAGAAAAACCAATCCAAACCTTTATCCATTATAAATCTGACAAACAAATAAATAAGTGCCCACATTAGTACTGATTCTTTTATATTGGTTTTGCATGTTTATTGGTTAAACTGCCAGCCATCTAGAAACAGTTAAATAGGTGGTACACAATGTAGCTGCATGAAAAAGAAAAGAAGCTACACGACACCATCACAACAACAATTGTCTCTCAATATGGCAGGAACTGAGGACTGATATCCGCAGGCTTGATATGGGGTAGGATGATATGGCCAAAGCTGCATGCCTTCAAACCCAATTCATTTTTATTGATTTCATTACAATATGTGCTCAATTTATCTCCTTTAATAAATATAATTTATATTATAGTATTATATGAGATGAGATCATTAATTCTATTTATTGTAGTTGAAGGCCACAGTCACAAGATGTCACAGAGATGAATGACCTTGTTTTCAAAGCTGTGGGCAACTAGGGTTCTTTGCTTTGAATACAAAACAAGCCACATCTAATGCTTGTTGTCAAGAGCCCCACTTTAAAACTGGATGGAATTGCAGAAAGTCATCTTGAAACTGCCCCCCCCCCTTTTTTTTTTCCTTCTTCTTCCTATTCTTTTATTGGAGCCCAATGAAGACTTCTGGCTATCTTGAGAAATAGAATATATGACTTGAAGAACTGAAATAAGCAACCCAGTATCTTCTCTTTATTACATAACAAGTTAAGTTCTAGTCTAAAGAAATGGCTAAATACCAAATTGGTGTTTCCTGTGTGTGAAATGAACAGCTCAGATTGTCAGTTATGGACTTTAAAGTGAAAATGGCTGAACGAAAGGATGGATTTGTGGGATACAATTACCACAGAAAGGTCATTACAAAGTTCAGAAGATAGGGGCAGAAGAAAAACTATGATTGCTATTATCTACTGGTAGAAGAAGAAACACATAAGAAATGAGAATATAGCAAAGTGACATAAAATATGTAGTAAGTTACAGCTACCATATCCAGCCCTCAGAAATCCTCATTATATGACACAAAAGAGTGGGTGTTTATCTTTTTGTTGCCATTTAGTAGTCACATATATTTTTGGAGTAAAGAGATGGTAGCACTACTTTATTGTTTACTTATACAGTTAATGATACAGGAATGTGTATCATAAGGTTTAAACTAACCAGCTAACTGACATACAAGAGGTATCATTATCCAGATAGGCTGAACTTCAGTTTTTTTCAGGCCCAAACATTATGATCAGTGACAGGGTTTTCTGGGAATTGAAGTCAAAATCACTTGATTTGACCTGTTTGGCTGCTCTGAGCAACAGCATCCATATAATGTTTTAGAAAAGCTTTCTTAAAGGTGTTAGATCAGGTCAGATGTGAAGGTCCAATTAAACTGATTTATTACTATACATGTCTATGCATAGGAATAATTTCAACTAATGGCTAGCACCTGCTAGGAGTTAGTTAAATGTTAGCAGAATTCAATTAAGGTTAGACTTAACTTGCTTGCAGCTATATAAAGATTCTAGGCTGATCCTTCTTTTAAGTCTTTCCTCAGGTTCTGCCATTCCTTCCCCTATACTTACACATCTATAGAATCATGGACATTTGTAATTACAATCCGAGAAAGAAACCTACATTAGATAGAGAAAATTATCTATAGACACACTATATTCTCCACAACCTTCCCACTCTCGATGAATATTCTGAAACTACTTCCTGAATCAGGAGGATGTTTTCTATGTTTATTCTGCAAAACATTGATTCACCAAGCTAAATTTATTTTCTCCTGCATAAAAAGTAAATGACTTAAGGAACCAACCTTGTTCATTTTTATCTTGGGCAATATTTTACTTCTTTTTTTATTGGATATAAGAAACCAGTAAACAGTTTTGGTGCACATAAATTGGCTGTATGTTATTAGAAATCCTCATCCCTATGAAATGTAGGCATAAATAATGGCATTCGTGTCCACCATCTTAATCATAAATTTGAAAAATTTAGCCTTCTCCTGTGCAAGTCTAAACTTGAACAGAGGTTTACTTTGTGAGTATGCAAAAAATGATCATTTCTATAATAAGGGATATGGGATCTCAGTGTTGTGGCCCACCAATGTTTAGCAGAGCTGGCAACAGAGCTGGACAGTAGTGAGGAGGTTGGGGAGGAACACAGGCATTCCTGGCGGCTGAGGAAGGCTCAGATGAGGGCTCTGCATCAGAGGCAGAGATGGGGCTGGCAGTCATCAGCTGCCTTTGGACTCGGACAGCAGTGAGGCAGGGGAGCTTCTGAAACCAGTTCCCAGCCTGCGCATGCACAGAGCTGCCAAAAGGAAGGCAGAATTAAGAACTCATGGTCGACATGGGACTAAGGCCACAGATGGATGATGAATGCCCCCTCCCATCAGAATTAAAAGAGAAGCAAAAGGGGAGGGGGCTTTTGCAGAAAACAACTCGTTCATTTGGTCATTTGTTTGTTCCAGCCATATGGATATTTGTTTGTATAATCCACCCCTTTCCTGCCAGCACTGAGTGTGGAACTATTTACCGGGCAGCATTCCAAGATTGATAAAGGTCTGAGCTCATTAGTCTACCTTCACAAGACTGTTTGCCAAGCCGTTGGCTGACTGTGAATGAAATAAATTCACATTAATGTAATAAAAGAGATTTTTGCTAGGACTCAGAATTGACTTAGTGCTTTTTGGGGAGGCCTAGGACAGAACAGTCTTTTTCTTATTACCAAGAGAGAGAAAATTCCAATGTTATTAACATAGCTAGATTTGAAAATGTTAAAGATGCTTCCCAACATCTGTCCAGTTCTTAGAAAGAAAATTTAGTGAACTGTTGCAGAAAATTATTGATGTGTGTTGCTCCACCTGCAAGTGGGAGTTGTGTCAACAGCATAGAACAATTAAAAATGACTGCAGTGCATGTTATGGGAGGAGTCTAAGCGACTGAATTCTGAAATGGCAGCATCTGCTTTAATGATTTCTCTTTCATCCAGTTTCATGTCATAAAATGCCTATGGCTGGAGATGCAGTTCATAAGAACTTAACAATCGAGCTTACAGGTAATTCGCTACTTTTGAAGGGTGTCTAACCTTATCTGTTAAGATGGTGAAATGTACTGGCTCATATATTCTAAAAAAAAAAAAAAAAACACTCTGAATTTAGTAATCGGAGGTGGGGAGAGAGAATAGCAATGGAAATATAAACACCAAATGTCTTTTGGGAATCAATGAATTAAACAAAATGATTACTGAAGACTTCCAACTTGGTGAAGAATAAATAAGCATAACATGTAAAGCCAGCTCCTTAAAAGTAAGATAAAAAGGAAGAAGGCTTACAGAAAGAGTAAATAATAAAATTAATATTTACTACTTATAGAAAGAGTCGCTGCTGTGCCCCATAGTTGCTCTGGACCTTGGAATAAGCTCTCTTTGAGATCCAGAGAACCTACCCTCTATTTGTCTTTCTGAAGGCCACAGAGACCTGGCTCTTCTTCCAGGCATTTGGTTAGTATGGGAGTCAATTAACCAAATGTAGAGTTGACAGGAAGTTGAGGTGCCGTGGTTAAAAGTGTGCTTTTTCCCCCAGAAGGGTACATGATAGTGGGGGCTTCTATTTTTTTAATTGGCTAGTATATCCATCCAGAATTATGATGTAGATAACAGGTCCTATAAGTCAAATAAACAAATCTTGGAAACAATGAATAATTAAATTACAGTATATTTAAATTATTACATGACTTCACTCTTTAATTACCTCCTATCTGGATTACTGCAACATGCTCCACATAGGGCCACCCTTGAAGATTACTCAGAAGCTACAGCTGGTCTAAGAACACAAGGGTATCATCCAGTACAGGAAGGCACAGGAACACGTAGTAGATTTAGGAAATTTGTACTAGAAAACAGTCACTACCATGTTCTCCGCATATACAAATTCAGAAGCAAATTCTCTTCCTTCAAACTTCATGCAAACTATTTACATAGTTGAATTTCAAGACTATCCAATTTCTCTATTGACTCTAGGCAGCTTGCAATTTTTTAAAAAAGGAAAAAAATATACAAAGAACATAGCCTACCAGAAGAACAAACACTGAATCTAACTAAACCTGACTAGACTAGACTAAATAACTCAACTCAACTAAATTAAATTAAACTGGACTACATTGCCAAAGGCGAGGAGAAAACCATGTTTTGATAAGTAATGGAATAGCATAAGCATGGAAGCCACGTGTTACTTACACAACACTGTTCTAAATGCCATGCTAAATTAATGGCTACAGGTGTGAGTCGTAAAAACAAGGTTAATGGTTTCTCGCTCTCCTTTCTATGGATTTATACATAGATATGGAGAAATGGTCTAAAATAAAAAGTGTTTTTAATTTCATTATATTTGACTGTATGTGGCATGGTAACATTGTCGTGTCCGTCACAAGGAATGAGACTCGGAGCCAGTGACTTGGTTCAGCTCATTTATTTGATCTCCGAGATCGGCTCGGCTTCCGAAAGAAAGCGGCGGCTTTTATTCTTTGGCCGCGGCGGCCGCGGCCAATGGCACCGCTTTGAATCTCCCGCGATTAGTTTCCACCAATCGCGGGAGATTCGCAGCGGGCCAATCCGGGCGGCTCACTCGGCCAATCAGTTCGCCGCGCGTCTTGTCCAATCGCTGCGCGGTTCTACAAGAATGGTAATGACCGTACAGAACACCCCTCCCCTCTTGGTAGGGTCCTACGTAACGTAGTCCCATAAGTAGGCAGGGCTACGTACTTGTCTACTTGACCTGCGCAGATTTGTTGGTGCTTGGCTCCCGACCGGTTCGGTCGGGTTCTGTGTTGCTCCTTGTCTTGTTGATGGAACCGTCTGGAAGGCTGGGCCAGGCCTTTCGTTGCAGCTCCCTCCCGGTCTACCCGGGCTGGTTGAGTTGCAGTTGCCGCTCCCGCCTGGTCTTTCCGGGCTGGTTGAGCTGGCCTGGCTGCTTCTTCCTGGTGAGGTGTCGAGCTGGCTGTATGCTGGTGAGTATTCCTGGTTTCTTTCTAGTGGGGTTTGGTCTTTTGGGCTTTCCCTCCCCTCTTGGTTTGTGTTGGGGGGGTTCCCTTCTGTGTTTGTTTCTGTTTGCGTGTCGGTTGTGTTTCCCGTGGCTGTTCTAGACCTTAACTGGTCGATGTATCGTTTCCATGCTCGTCCGTCGGTTGTCTGTAAACGGTACGAGCGGGGGCCTGTCACTTGGGTTACGGTTGCTGGTACCCAGAGTGGGTCTCCGGTGAGGTTTTTCGCGTATACCGCGTCGCCTGTTTTAAAGGTTCGGTCTTTGCTTGAGGAGTTTGGGGGTTTTTCAGGGTTGTATGTGGGGTGCAGTCTGTCGAGTGGGGACCTTAATTTTCTCCCTATCAGTAATTCTGCCGGGCTTTTATTGGTTGTTGTATTCGGGGTTATGTGTTGTATAAAGAGCATTTTGTTTATTTTCTCTTGGATTTCCCCGTTTTCTATTTTTTGGATAGTTTTTTTGGTAAATTGAACCATCCGTTCCACCCTCCCGTTCGCCACCGGATGTGCCGGCGCTGTTAACGCGTGTCATATCCCCCGCTCCGCTAGGAATTTTTCGAATTCCAGCGAGGTAAATTGGGGCCCATTGTCGGATACGAGGATGTCTGGGAGGCCGTGGGTTGCGAATAATTTGCTGAGTTCTTTGGTGACGGCCTCCATGGTGGTAGTTCTCATGTTGCTTACCTCCAACCAGTTGGAGGAAGCGTCTACCATGATGAGGAAGGTGTGGCCTTTTGTGGGCCTGGCAAAATCTATGTGGATCCTGGACCATGGTCCCCTAGGGGTTTCCCATTCCAGGATTGGGGCGGCGGGAGGGCTGGGTCTGGTTTCCTGGCACCTGCTGCACGCTGCCACCCAGGCCTCGATTTGTTTGTCCATCCCTGGCCACCAGGCGTAACTTCTGGCCAAGGCCTTTGTCCTAACGATGCCTGGGTGTCCCTCATGCAATAATTCCAAAACCTTTCCCTGTAATTTTTCCGGAATAACAACCCGGTCCCCCCAAAGTAAACAACCTTTTTGCAATGACAGTTCTGTTTGTCGGTTTCGGAATGTTCTGAAGTTTTCGTCGTCGTCCCTTTCGGGCCACCCCTTCTCTACCCAATGCAATACCCGCACCAGACGTTTGTCTTTATTAGTTTCCCGGGCAATGTCTGATGCGGTTATGGGTAGATCGGGCAGAGTCTCTATGCTGAGGGTGGTCATCGTGGGTGCTGGGTCGGTGTCGAAGTCTGGTAGCGGCGTGCGACTCAGGGCGTCTGCGTGGGTGATTGTCTTACCGGGTCGGTGCGTGAGCCGGTAGCTGTAGGCGGCAAGGAATTCGGACCACCTTGTCATTCTAGGGGATAGAATGTTCGGGGTGGCCCTGTTCCCTGCTAGGATTCCCAGCAGCGGCTTGTGGTCGGTGACGATGGTGAAGGTTCGGCCGTAGATGTACTCATGGAAACTTTTGACGGCGGCAACGATGGCCAGGGCCTCTTTGTCCAGCTGACTGTAGTTCCTTTCCGGTTTGGTGAGGGTTCTTGAGAAGAAAGCGATGGGCGCTTCTTTTCCGTCGGGGAGAGTGTGGCTGAGGATGGCGCCGACGCCGAAGGGTGATGCGTCGCATGTGACAGCTAGCGGTAGGGTCTCGTTGTATTGGATGAGGACGGCATCCGAGGTGAGTAGGTCCTTGGTTTTGTTGAAGGCGGCTTCCTCGCGTTTCCCCCAAGTCCACAGAGCCACCTTGTCTAGGAGCCTATGCAAAGGTTCCGCCGCGGTCGCCTTCTGGGGCAGGAAAACATTGTAAAAATTAAGCAGTCCTAGAAATGCCTGTAGCTCCGTTTTATTTTTCGGCCTGGGGGCTTCCTTGATTGCTCTGATTTTTTCCTCGGTTGGGTGAATTCCATGCCGATCTAAGAGGTACCCCAGGAACTCGACCCTTTCGGTGTGTAATTGGCATTTTTCTTTTTTAACCTTCAGCCCCGCATTTTTTAATTTTGTTAGGACCTCCCTCAGGCGACCCTCTAGCTCTTTTTGGTTGGTTGCCGACACCAGTACGTCATCGAAGTAGGGCACCAGCCCCTTGATTCCTTGCAGGAGTCTCTCCATGAGGCTCTGGAATATCCCTGGGGCCACGCTGACTCCAAACTGGAGTGTCTTACAACGGAAAGCCCCCGGTTGGTTACTATGGTTTGCGCCTCGGCCGTTTCTGCGTCGACCGGTAGCTGCTGATAGGCTTGTGCCAGGTCGAGCTTCGCAAAGACCTTGCCTCCCCCAGTGAGTGCAGGAGATGCTGCACTACTGGGATGGGGTAGGAGCTTTGCTGCAAGGCGCAATTGAGGGTGGCCTTATAGTCCCCACAGTTCCTCACCGATCCATCGGGCTTGATGGCTCGAGGACCCCTTGTTTGATGAGCTTGTCTATTTGCTCATCAATCTTTGGCCGGAGTGCGAATGGTACTCGCCGCGGTTTCAGGCGAATTGGGGGAACGCTGGGGTCTAGGCTGAACGAAATAGGGGGCCCTCGGTACTTGCCTAGGGTGCCATCGAACACTTCCTGGAAGTCCTTCGCGAGTTGTTCCTCCCAGTCGGCCTCCCCGATGTGGTCGATGCCCGTCACCTCGATTCCGAGCAGCGCGAACCACTGAAGTCCCAAAAGGCTAGGGCGGTCTCGGTCCATGATCGTCAGGGGGAGCCTTGCTGTACGCCCCTTGAAGGTTACCTCGAACTGGCCTGTCCCGACTACCGGTATGCGATTCCCTTGGTAGTCCTTGATGATTAGGCTTTGGCTTTCCAGCCCTCCTCTGTGGATGGCAGGCACCAGGCGTTTGATTTCCCGCCATGCAACCATGGAGAGGTAGGACCCGGAGTCCACTTCCATCTTGCATGGCTCGCCCTCGATGCCCACCTCCACATATACTTTCCGGGCGTCTGTGCTGGAGGAGTGGCCGATGACGACCGTCTGGTGGGTTTCCTCTCTCCGCCTGTTCCCACCGTCTCGTCGGCCCCGTCCATCTTGGCTCCATCGGCTTTCGGCTTGGCGGTCTCTGGGCCTGGGGGGGGTGCCATCTCGTCTCTGGTCATTGTCGTCCCGCCGGGGACTGTAGTTCTTTTTGAGTCGGCAGACTCGGGCGATGTGGCCTCTCTTGTCGCAGTGCCGGCATATTGCATCGAAGAATCGGCACTCCGATCGAGGGTGGTCGCCTCCGCACCCGGCGCACGGTTGCCCCGACTTACGACCCCGTCGATCGCGTCGATCTTGGTCCGTCTGGAGCCGATGCACGTCCTCTTCTCCGTCAGTGGTGTCGGAGGTGGAGTCGAGGTCGCCATGGTGTGTGGTGGTCTCTCGGCGGCTCGCTTCGGAACGCATCTCGGTTGCCGTGCCTACCTCGGTGGTCGCATTTCGGTCCCCGGTGTCGGGCCTCCGCATCCGGGCCGCTGACTTCCGGGTTGCCTCAGCTGCGGTGGCGTCTGCGAGGACGTCGGCGAGGGCGATGTCGCCTTTTGCCATCAATCGGCTCTGGAGAACTGGATCTCTGAGTCCCAGGACGACGTGGTCTCGGAGTGCCTCGTCCATGTCCGTGAAGCCACACATGCCTCCGAGATTCCGCAGATCGGCCACGAAATCGCCGATGCTCTCGCCCGCTCGCTGGTCTCGTCGGTAGAAGTCGTGCCGCCGGATAAGGGTGGGCACGTCGGGGGCATAGTGGTTCCGGAGCAATGGCTCGAGATTGGCCCAGTCCATTGTTTTCACGTCCTCTGGTTTCGCGAGGGCTTTCGCCATTTTAAACACTGCGGGCCTGCAGTGCGTGAGGAAAACCGCTCTTTTCTTCTGCCCGGTTGCATCCTTTAGGTTGCTACTTTCGAGGAACATCAGGAATCGGTCGGTGTACGATTCCCAATCCTCAGTAGCTGGGTTAAAAGGTGCGGGCGGTGCGATGCTGGCCATCTCGTCAGTCTCGTTTCGTCTGGACACGTGTACGATGGGGATCAGTTTTGGGATCCCACCTTCGTCGCCAGTGTCGTGTCCGTCGCAAGGAATGAGACTCGGAGCCAGTGACTTGGTTCAGCTCATTTATTTGATCTCCGAGATCGGCTCGGCTTCCGAAAGAAAGCAGCGGCTTTTATTCTTTGGCCGCGGCGGCCGCAGCCAATGGCACCGCTTTGAATCTCCCGCGATTAGTTTCCACCAATCGCGGGAGATTCGCAGCAGGCCAATCCGGGCGGCTCACTCGGCCAATCAGTTCGCCGCGCGTCTTGTCCAATCGCTGCGCGGTTCTACAAGAATGGTAATGACCGTACAGAACAAACATTTTCATTTTTGCTGAAACCATGTAAAAACTCTGAGACTATTCAAATTTCAAGGAAACTATTAAGCATTAACTTGAAAACACCTTAATCATCATTTGCTAAAACCTCTACCCAGCAAGCCTTCTAACCAAATATAATTATATTATATTTAGATAATTATTTTTGGCAAAAATTTTGTTGCTTACATTCTGGAAAGTTTCTAGCAGCTTACACAGTTAAAGAACTGCAAGTTGCATGGAGAAAAAAGAGAAAGAAAGAATATCAGAGAAGTACTGTAATTTAATACTCCATAAACAACCTTTTACTTCAAATATTCATGTATAAGCATTAAAGTTAAATGCTCCTCTTTAACTTTTTTGACTGTAGGCTGCCAGAAAACTTATGTGTGATTCATTTTTATCAGTAATTCTGCAATAAGTGGCAGTTGCGTTTGTATCCCAGTAAATCTTCATTATTTACTTTTGCTACATTATTAACTTAGGTGCTGCAAATCAAAATGTTGAAGGTAGGTGTGGAGAGGAGGGGAATTAATAATGAAAAAAAAATCCCAGTTACTATTAAAAGCCTTTTTTTCTCCCATAAACAGCTCAACTTTGATCTTTACTAAAATCAGATTATTCCGAACAAAACAAAGCAAGAATCCATTGGAAAAATAGGTAGAAAAGGTATGGTGGCCTACAAAAATTAGTATAGTAAAGATTTTCAACTGACCTACAGAAAGGTGGGAAGGGAAAACGTCATGTGCAATATTATATAGCTTGTAGAATGTCTTCACAGAAATTTTAGCATTGGGTGTTACACAGAGATTAGATAAAATCAGTGGGTTGTAAGTTCTGATAATGTATGGGATTCAAAGGCCCCTGAATCTCATTTGGGAGATTAAATGGGCCATTAATTCAAACAGCAGGGCTCCACTTACATAATATTGTTATGATTTTCTTTGATAATATTGCAGGATAAGCACAAAAGTACTTCTCCGTTTACCCTGGAAGGGGATTTATTTATTTAATGGAATTCTTGCTGGCTTGTAAGATAAAGATAGGATCCCACAACAGGAAACAGTCAACCACATGGTTGTTTAATACCAGTAATGGAATTAGACCCCAGGACTCCTAAGTATCTTCAATTGACAGGATTCTTCAACCTGTTTTAAAATGTTTTTGAATGGTTATCAATATGTTTTTTTACAATTAAGGTGACTTAAGTGTTGCTCAACCACATTTTCTGTATAGAATTATTATTGTTATTATTCAGTCATTTTGACTATAAGTGTGATGATTGACACTGAGGTTGAGCTAAAGTGTAACAATTAGCCAATCTTTGATTATTTTGATCAGTGCTTCCTTAGGAGACTTGTACATATAACTGGAATGAATGGTCTTTCACACCTTAAGTTCTTACCAAAGATGCAATCCAACAAGCAATCTGAGGTCTTGGGATCTCATCCTTGATCTCAGCAAAGAAGATAGTAGATGAATGTTAACCTTCAATTCATAAGGCAATTGAAAGGCTGTCCATATTTAACTACTATAAAAGAGGCAACCTCTCTGATTCCAGATGTTGTTAATTGTGAAGATCTCCGTCTCAGATGTTCACTACAGCACCTTTCCTTCAGTCTCAACTATTAGTCAGTCTCAACCATCAGTAAGAATTAACAGGAAGAAACAAGGTCAGGGAATATTTTAGATTAACTCCGCCTCTTCCAAAAATTAATCAGAGGTTACCCTCATGTCTTCCTTCCTTCCTTCCTTCCTTCCTTCCTTCCTTCCTTCCTTCCTTCCTTCCTTCCTTCCTTCCTTCCCTACCTACCTACCTACCTACCTACCTACCTACCTGTGGTGGGATTCAGATTTTTTTTTACTATCAGTTCTGTGGGTATGGTTTGGTGGGCATGGCAGGCGAAGGATACTGTAAAATCTCCAGTCAGAGGTGGTATTTGCTGGTTCTCTGAACTACTCAAAATGTCTGCTACCAGTTCTCCAGAACTGGTCAGAACCTGCTGAATACTACCTCTGCTACCTACTTACTTATTTAGTGCATTCAGATATAAGATAAAACACTTGTTCAAAATTGCCTGGATAGATCTAATATCATTGTTTAAAGGAAGAAACTGTTTTCAACCTGCATTTAACAGTTTCTATGAAATATCAGTTCCTTTTTCAAGTGATAGAAACTCAGAATAAATCCATAATTGTGCAGCTTCCTGAGATTGCCTACCACTACAGACCAGAACTGCTGTTGTGGCCTCAATTACAATGTAATCTGAATTGAAGTGGATCATTTATTTAATATATTCCTTCATTTAAAAAAAGGAATGGTCTTGCCATATCTCAAATCTATGAGATAAATTTGAAAAAGAACTAGGCACAACTTTAATAGTGATTATCATTGTTTTTGCAGTTTGCCTTATGGAATTTCAACTATATTGATTTAATAGCTGGATGGATACATAAATGTATAAAATATCATTCCTTCAAACAACATGTTTGAAAAAGAGGAAATAATCTACCAAAATAAAAAGGACTATATTATAAGTCCTTTGGGCAGTCCACTGCTATTCATTTTTGAGACTTTAGAAGAAAATCATTCTGAAAACCCAACCAAGTGCCCTAGATATGGCTTGAAAAGTGGTGAGGAATTAAAATTAGAAGCCCAATAGACAATTCTATTTTAGAACTTGGAAATTGTATTGTTGTATGAATATTCATCATGCTATTTTTGCTGCTTCACTTGGAAGAGATTTACAAAAGTTAAAAGGAGAAAGAGAGAGAGAGAGAGACAGAGAGACTGAATTGACAGTGGAGAAAACAGCTGATTTCTTGGAGCAATGAGGTCTGGCTTTAAAGACCTCGGTCAAAAAGCATATAAATTGCAAGTCAAGGCAGAAGGAATTTGCAATAGATAAAAAATATTCTGTGCTGACATTAACCCCAATCCCTACCCAGAGGGGAAAAAAGTACAGAAAAGAAAGAAATTTAAAAGTCATTTGCAGTGTCAAAGGTGACTAATAAGCAGGGGTGGGCTTCAAAAATTTTAGCAAAGGGTTTTCTGCCTGGTTGCTGGGGGGGGGTGGCCTTAGTGGGCATGGCCTAGTTGGTCTCTTGCACCATGGGAGGTGTTTTTGCCCTCCCCATGCTCCGGAGGCTTTCCTTGAGCTTCTGGGAGGGCAAAAATGGCCTCCCCAGGCTCTGGAGGCTCTCTGGAAGCCAGAAATTTCTGGCCTTTCTGAATTTCTGGGCGGCCGTTTTTTGCCGTCCCCGAGCCTCCACGTGCGCCCTGCACTTACCTGCATCCAAAATGGACTGCATGAGGTCTTTTGGGAGGGGAGGGGTGGTGGGTGAAGCCAGCCAGGAGTGGGATTTGGGGGTTCTCTGAATTGCACAGAATCTTAGCTTGGGGCTCTCCTGACCCCCTGCGAACCCCCCGCAGCCCACCCCTGCTGATAAATCACCTTATCAATCTAGGATTGCCAACACTAGCAAAGGTTTAAATGATCTCAGTCTTTCCAAGAAGTGGAGTGCAAAGACAACAGCAACAAGCAGTGCAAATCACCAATACATAGAAAAATCCAATTAATCCCATTTTATATCAGATCATGATTGACAATTATATTTCTGCACATCTTTACCTGGCTCTGGTGACACACACACACACACACACACACACACACACACACACACACACACTATTGCTCAGATTCCAAAACTTTCCAGAAACTTTCCAGACCAAAGTTTTTTGTTTTTTTACAAGTGTCTGGATGTTCATAAGAGTTGGAAGGATCTTTGCTTTGTGGGCAGCTATTCTAGGGAAGGAAAACTGCCAGAGATAATCCCAAAGGTGTTTTTTCAAGAGGCAACTGGACTTTCTGGTTTTTCTTTGAAGTCATTTCACTTCTCATTGAAGAAACTTCTTCAGCTGAAGGAGGAACAGAGAAGAGAAGAGAAGAGAAGAGAAGAGAAGAGAAGAGAAGAGAAGAGAAGGAAGAGGAGAAGAGAAGAGAAGAGAAGGAGAGGAGAGGAGGGGAGGAGGAGAGGAGAGGAGAGGAGAAGAGAAGAGAAGAGAAGAGAAGAGAAGAGAAGAGAAGAGAAGAGAAGAGAAGAGAAGAGAAGAGAAGAGAAGGAGGAAGGAAGGAAGGAAGGGTATACAGGCATTACAAAAATAGAGAAAATCATCAGACAGATAACTAATCTTCAGGCAAATCTTCAACATTTATCTTTCTGCAGTGATGTCTGTCACCATTACTGTGGCCAAAACCAAATCCCTTTGAAGACAAAACATAAGTTTATTTGCATGCATACAAGCAATAACGCAATATATACTGGGCCTCCAGCAAAGCTATAACACTTTGCTGATCACCCATTACAAAAGTAGAAGCAGACCTTTGTCCCACTACAGTGCAAAAGACAAGGTAAAGAAAATGTCAGACACAGTGGAAATGACAGTGTGATATTGGAATATAATTTAGATAGACCCATCTGCGTGGCATGATTATTATTTATTCCTTCCTATTATTAGGTCAACATGCTAGTCATACTATCTCTGAGATATGGTCAGTGAATAAAAACAATTTGGTTTATTGGACCACAAGTTCCTGACTGTGAATGTTTTTCTACAATGGCTCTTTGAGCAGTTCATACATATGGGGTGCGGGAATGTGGGGAAACATCTCGGTGATTTGGTAGTGAATACAGCTTACATGTCTATGAGGGGGATACTTTTTACCACCACATCATTTTAATCTTATTCCTATTATTTTATTTATCCTCTATATCAGGGGTGTCAAACTCAATTTCATTGAAGGCCACATCAGGGTTGTATTTTACCTCAGGGTGCCAGGGTGGGTGTGGTCAGGTGGGCATAGCCGGCACAATGTCACTCGTGTTGGGGGCCCCTGTGATGGCCAAGTGTTAAGGCAGGACTTCCCTCAGACCCTCTCTCCCTCTCATTACAATCTCCTTCCTTCCTTCCTTCCTTCCTTCCTTCCTTCCTTCCTTCCTTCCTTCCTTCCTTCCTTCCTTCCTTCCTTCCTTCCTTGTCTTCTATTTCCTTACTTTTTCATTATCCTTCTTCCTTCCCCTCTTTCCTTCTTTTTCTTATCTTGCTCTCTTCCCATGTTTCCTTCTTTCTCTTTGTCTTTCCTCTTTCCCTTTCTCCTTTCCTGTCCCTTCTTGGATGCTCAAATGCAAAAAGGGAAACATTTCTCCTTTTTTAATTTGCTTTGCTAGCCCTCTGCCAATGAAAACAGAGTTCTGGGGGGCTATGCATGCCCCCCTGGGCCCTGTTTTTGGCCAGGGGGGCCTCCTGCAACCCTCTGCAAGCAAAAATGGACCCCGGGTGGGGAGGGCCATGCGCACAAAATGAGCTCCATTTTGTCAGTAGAGGGCTGCAGGAGGCTGGCAGAGCTGTGTGCTGGCAGAGGCACTGCGGGATGGTCCTTTGCTGTTTCCAAGGCAGCCCTGCAGGCCAGATATAAGCACCCCATACGGGCCTTGAGTTTGCACTCCTGTTCTATATTTATCATGAAAGTAAGGTGGATATCTCCTCCAATGACAGATAATTAACTGATGGGGTGGGAGGAGCATTCTCCTATAAAGTACTTTAAATTGTTTGAATGTGTGCATATTTCCGGATGTAAAAATGACTCCAAAAACACTGATTTTTCAACAATGATCTCTTAGTTCAGATTTAAATGGGCTGACACCTATGAAAGCTATAATGATCAAATTAATGTTTTGAAGGGAATTAAAGATGGATAATTGACTTCTGTCAGTGTCTGATGCTGAATTAAGAAAAAGGTTTTTCAGCCTGTTAAGCAATACCTCCTGCAGAGCTTAATTGTGTGAAGTGATTCATTATGTAAAGGAAATGCTTACAAATCAAACTGGAAAAAAAATATATTTCATACTGATGAACAAATCAGATCCACTACTTAGGCCAGTGAAACAGGAACAATAGGCTCTACCTTTCAAGTACTAGAAGAGGTCTGATTTCCCTCTGTAATATAAATTTGAAGAAGAAATAATTGGGAGCAAGCTCAGTAGTGTGGGTTCTACAGATAACCTGCCTCAATAGCAGTAACTGTGGGAAGAATCTTGGAGTCCTAGTAGACAATCACTAGCCAGAAGTGTATGGCAGCAGCCAAAAAAGCCAACAGAATCCTAGGTTGCATTAACATGAGGATAGAACCAAAATCATGTTTAATTATTTGTACCACTTTATAAAGCCTTAGTATGACCACATTTAGAATACTGCATTTTGGTCACCACATCACAAAAAAGATGTTGAGACTTTGAGAAAAGTGCAGAGAAGAGCAACTAAGATGATTAATGACCTGGAGACAAAAAACATATGAAAAACATATTGCAGGAATTTGGTATGGCTAGTCCAGGGAAAAGAAGGACTATGGGTGACATGATAGCAGTATTCCAGTATTTGAGAGGCTGCCACAAAGAGGAAAGGGTCAACTTATTTTCCAAAGCACCAGAAGGCAAGACAAGAAACAAGGGATGAAAATAAATTAAGGAGAGAAGCAACCTAGGACTAAGGAGAAATTTCCTAACAGTGAGAATAATTAATCAGTGGAATTGCTTGCCTTCAGAAGTTGGGTCAGAAGGATTAAACTTCCTTTTTCCACTTGGTTCATTTCCAAGCCTGGAATAAACCACACCAGAAGATCAGTAGAAGTCAGAGATGGTACTGATTCCACTAGACATCACAATAAGCTTGTTTCTAGTTTTATTTTACAGATAGAGTAAGGTTGAAAAGCTCCCACTGAAATAAGATGTTGCCAGTAGAGTCTGTAAGTCTCTAAAGGTGAGCTCAGCTCAAATTCGGTAGAACTGAAGTCGGACTTCGTTCAGGGCATCAATAGAGTTTCCTAAAATCAAAGATGCATAGAATAAGGCTGCTAAAGGCTGGTTGTTGAATGCAGTAAATCTATAAAGGAAGAACGCAACCATAACGTAAGTCAAAGCAAAGGTCAAATCAGAAATTTGTTCTGAATAGCAGCCAAAAGATGAATCAGAGAAAGAGACTGAAATACTAGCCATAGTGCTTTATAGCCCCATCTAAGAAGTTTACAGAGTCAGCATATTATCCCCAACAATCTGGGTCCTCATTTTATCAACCTCAGAAGGATGGAAGACTGAGTCAACCTTGAGCCAGTGAGACTCGAACTGTTGACAGTTGGCAGAATTAGCCTGCAATACTGCATTCTAACCACTTCACCACCACAGCTCTGCGGTGTTTAGAATGAAGAGTAGCAGCCTTGGCTTCAAAAAACAATGCTGTTCTAATCCACTGCTTTAGGAAACGAAAGACACATTCTGATAACGCAGTTCTTCAAATTCTTCAGGAAAGAAATGGCTTCCAGAATGCTCCAAGCCATGTAGATCTATGTGCAAAAAAGGAAAAGACCATTTCATCTTTAGGTATACTTCCATTTTTCCAATTTTGTACGTAAGTAATTCTAGCTGCTGTTATTAAATGTAACATTAAGTATATAAGTCTTTTATTGTACTTCCCCGGTAGTATACCTACTAAGAATAGTTCTGGTTTTAGGTCTATTTGTTGTGCTATCATCTCCTCTAACCACACTTTTATCTTTAACCAATATTTTTTTCTCCGATGGACAGGAATATTCATGAACCGGAAGAGGCATGGTAACAAGGTCAGCTAATAAATAGGCATAGCAACTAAGTTAGCCAATGAGGACTGTTTGGAAACTGAAACTGGAAGTAGTCTGAGTGTGGCTCTAGTTTCTGCTCTGAGCTCTGAAACTGCTTGTGTTTTGATTGTAACTCTCTACCACGTTGGAAGGACCTACATTGGTATTGTACATTTACTTATGTGTTTATATGTATATAAAGAAGTTAATGGATCCTGCTGAATCAGTGTGTGCTTTCTGGATTTGAATTTCTGCTGCAAAATCTAACAAAGTCCACCATATATGATAGTAAGATCCCTGTGCCTATTTACATTTCCAACACTCTTGTGACATATTTGGGAACATTTTTTGCTAATCTTGCTGGTGGCAAATGCCATCTACAGAACATTTTGTACATGTTTTCTTTATGTGCTGTTGACATTGTTAACTTGTAATTTCTTTCCCATAATTTTTGGCAGTTATCCAGTTCTATAGTGTGCCCAAAAATTTTTTGCCCATACTATCATAGTTTCCTTTACGGATTCTTCTTCCATTTCAAAAATTCAATAGATAGTTATAAAATTTCTTTATCATTTTTTCATCTGCCCCTAGTAATATCTTATCCAGTTCTTGTGGTTTGCTATAGAATCCATATAGGCCTGCATCTTTCTTATATCTCATTTGAATTTGCATATAGGACCACCAGTCCAAATCAATTCCCTGATTCTTTAGTTCCTGTTTTGTTTTTTGGTTGCTGTCAGGATTCCAGCAATCACCCTAATTAAATCATGATTCTCGAGCCAAACTTCAAACATCATAGGATTTATTAGAGGCAACATACTGGCACTGCCCTGTATGAAGCCAACTCTGGCATACGTAATTTACAGTCACCTGTGATCCTGTGTTCCCCCCTCCCCCCTGGGTGTCTCATAAATCAGATTCTTCAATTAAGCACATTCATGGGCTGTGTGCCATCATTCATGTTCTCCAATTATATATTTTCATGGGCAAAAGCTCTGGTAGTTTAGTTACAATCTTTTAAAGGTAAGTGTTGGAATGTACTTCCAGTTTCAAACCGCTGCACTGCTCTTCCACATTTCCTTTCCTCCTTTTTATGGCAACTACTAAAACAGGCATAGGAATGTTTTATGAGTTGACAGTTGCCCTGTTCATTTAATATATCTTAAAGAAAAGAAAAGAAAAGAAAAGAAAAGAAACTCTTTCTTTCCCCACTCCACTCTCTCTCTCCTCTGCCTCTGCCTCTGCCTCTGCCTTTGTCTCTCTCAATTTTCCCTCCTGACACCAGCAAGATATAGAAAGGATATTTGCCAAAGGACCTTTATGGGCTCTTCTGGCTGACCACATCCTTGGGAGGCCTTCATGCCATATAATTAGTTTATGCAAGGGCATGTTACTCTCTTAATTAAAATAGGTCCAGAGGCCATCTCTTTGGGGTGCTTATGTGAATCAGGAAACATTGGTTTTGCACGATGCTTTCCTGGCCTTTCTAATTGAAACTGACAGGAATGAATAGGTTTAAACAGACCTGATACCTTTATGTCACTGGGGTCAATTGAAAAAGACTAGAAAGGTGGACTTTCTCATTCACCCCTCTCTCTGCTCTCCCTTCTCCGTCTCATTTTTCTCTAAAATGGGTTTAGAATGAAGAGCAGCCTTGGGTACAAAAAGAAAATTACAAAGCATTGTTTTGCTCCTACAGGAAGAAATAATTTAACTGTGTTGCAGCTTGCATAATGGGTACACTTCAGAGCCATTTCTGATAGGTTTTTTTTTATTATTATTAAAAATGAGCTAAATTTAATTCTGGTAATATGCTGGGTGATTTTACTAGGAGCATTACATTCTTCTGCAAGCCCATTTGGCTGTACAGATTCCCATGAGACCAGCAGATTCACCTGCAATTGATTTATTCCAAGATAGATTCATTAAAAAAACATTTATTACCTTTCATTTCCTCTCGCCCATTCATACATGTCTATGAAGAGCAATTCAATAAGTGTTGGATCCAATGTACTTTTTTTTGTTTGGTTTGCTTTGTTTTAAGAGCGAATTCCATTAATCACCTCCATAAATGAAACAGAAAATTGCATACTGACATTTTTAAAATCCATTCTTCACATCATGAACTGTTCAGGATTTTATTGAATGAATGAATGAATGAATGAATGATTTATTTATTTATTTATTTATTTATTTTATTATTTATTTATTTATTTATTTATTTATTTATTTATTTGCCAAGTGTGATTAGACACACAAGGAATTTGTCTTGGTGCATTTGCTCTCAGTGTACATAAAAAGAAAAGATGCATTTGTCAAAAATCATAAGGTACAACACTTAATATAGTCATAGGGTACAAATAGTCAATAAAATCATACTATGGAACAGTCAATATAAATCCTAAGAATACAAGTAGGGAATTATTTGTTTAGCAGAGTGATGGCGTTCAGGAAAAACTGTTCTTGTGTCTAGTTATTCTGGTGTGCAGTGCTCTATAGCGTCGTTTTGAGGGTAGGAGTTGAAACAGTTTATGTCCGGGATGTGAGGGGGTCTGTAAATATTTTCACAGCCCTCTTTTTGACTTATGCAATATACAGGTCCTCTATAGAAGGCAGGTTGGTAGTGATTGTTTTTTCTGCATGAATGAATGAATGGACGAATGGACAAACAAATGAATGAATGAATGAATGAATTTATAAGAATTTTAACTATTTAAACTTAGCTCCAGTTGTTCTGAATGTACTTTGTTGGATCAAAATTCAGTAGTTATATATAAATTCAGTTACACTTAAAAGACTAAAGTCTAAAAATAGACCCTATGTGACTAAAATTTGGTAGAACTCACTATATGTTTGACAAAGAAAGGTTCCACTCTTTTTCCAATGGTTTTTCTTCATTTCTGGCAAGATTTTTTTTTTTAGCTCTCATCAAAATCTCAGACGGAATTAGTGAAGTTAATTTGAGCAATGGTAGAGAAACACTCTCCAGAGACTACTACTGTAGTTAGATGAAAATTTAATTAGCAATCACAGTTGGAAATCATACAGAAATCATTCTTACTTCAGAACAAAAGTCATATTGTCTGGAAATTTTAGAAAGGAATAAAAGAATATTAAGTAATGAAATATTACAGAGGGGGTGGGGAGAGAGTAGGAGAGAGAGAGGGAGAGGAAGAGGGAGAGGGAGAGATTGATTCCAATAGAAAGAATATATGTAACTCTGGGATGAATCATGGCGTCCTTAGTGCTCTCTGAACTTTGTTGTTTGTTTGAAGATGTGTCATTATCTAACTAGATTACATCACTAGTGCTACCGTGATGATGTTACCTAGTTGAGTAGAGAGCAAAATAACCAAGCTCAGACAGCACCAAGGATTCCACAGATAAATATTCTGTATATTATATATTGTATTTTGTTCTATGTTTGATGTTCCATTATTTTGCAGTCCTGGCCTAATGTAATATTGTTCAGGAACACCAAAATGAATGTGATCCATATTCTTTTTATCATTATCCTTTTTTATTTCTAACTTAATCTCAACTCTGTCTTTAATTTATGGACTATTCTTCAGGTTCCGTCCATCTCACCGTTCCTTTTCCTATTACATTATGATGTTCTATCATTCGCCGTCATTTCCCCTTCCCATTTCTAGATACGGACATGATATTATATCAAAGCAGATCTCACATTCCAATTTGGTCCAGATCAAGTGTATTGGTACCTATGAATCTCAAATTCAATTTGCCTGACACCTCTGTTAGTGTGTGTCCATGTGAGCCTTCAAGCCAAGGGTTGACTCCTGATGATATCCTGGACAAGTCTCTGCAGTTTCCTTGGCCAGATTCTAGAAGTGGTTTATCAATACCTCCTTCTTTATTTTTATTTTTTTATTTATTTGGAAATTTACATTGCCACCTATTTGCACATAGCGGCTCAAGGTGGCTTACAAGAATATAAAACCGCATATAAAAACAACAAAAGTAATAAAAGAGAGAATTATATCATAAATTAATAAAATATAATAACCCCCCACCCTGGTGACAACACATCACACGATCCATTTAATGGGCTCCATTCCACTCTGCATTCCCCAGGTCTTCATCACCTTTCAGAAGAGTATTAGAGTGGGGGCCATTCTAATCTCTGGGAGAATGATGTTCCGGAGAAAGGAAGCCACCATGGAGAAGGCCCTTCTTCTGGGTTCCACCAGATGTATCTCCCTAGGGGATGGGACCCGGAACATTCCTTGCCTCCTCACTCTAGTGGGTCAGGTAGATGTGACCGGCAAGAGATGTTCCCTCAGATAACCTGCTACCAAGCCATGAAGAGCTTTAAAGGTGACAACAAGCACCTTGCACCCGGAAGCAAATTGGAAGCAAACTGGCAACCAATGAAGCTCCCGCAGGAGAGGTACACATCAAGGTCTGCACAAAACCATGTATAGGGCTGAGAGAGTGTTTCTGGCCTAAGATCACCCAGCTAGCTTTGTGTCTAAGGCAGGACTACAACTGACATTCTCCCACTTTCTAGGCTGATGCCTTAACCACTACGCCAAACTGCTTTCTGACACCTTTAATAGATACACCTACTTTAAATGCCACTTTTTTCAATACTGCTATGTGAGTGATACAGTTCAATAGAACTGCAGGATTTAGTTTACTCTTCTTTTATTATGTGTAGATGTGGACTTCCCTTGGACTATGCCTTCAAAAGCTGTATGAAAAAGGTTTATAACTAATTTCTGTGTGCTTTGTCCCACTGGTGATCAGATCACTGTTCTGATTTCACAAATTTCTTTTTTGAAGCCTGGCTTGGAGAGCGATGTTCTGCAGTTCCTTAAGACTTTTTGCCCTTTGATAATAGCAAGGTCTGATCGTTGTAGCAAAGGAAGCAATGCCAAGAATATGGCATGCTGTGATATGCTACTGGGAAGGCTTTATTAAGAACAATAAGAAAGTGTTGCACTTTTTATTTCTTTAAAGTCTGTATTGGAAAAAAAAATACAAAATGAGCAATTTCATTTCAGCTGCATGAGATGCAATCTTAGACCAGTTTCTGAACACTGCATGTATTATTTGGAAATGTGTAATCAGGGTCACTTTTATCTTAATAAGTTACATACTGGGATTAATTTTTTAAAGATTTTTTTTAATCCCACCTTTATTATTTTTATACATATTTCAAGCCAGTGAACAAATGCAATACTCCTTCCTTCTTCTTTTTTCTACACAAAACCAAACCTGTGAAGTGAATTGGGCTGAGACAGAGTGGTTGGCCCAAAATCATCCACCGGTTTTTCATGCCTAAAGCAGGACTAGAACTCGCCATCCTCCAGTGTGTCTAGCCTGGAACCAAATTTTATTTACTTATTCTGGAGATAAGTAAGCTAATCTTACAAGCTGACCTGCTCCTCTCCATCATGAATGTGTATGAGACAAAGACTCCTTGATATTACCAGGTTGACACTATTAGCTTTATTAAGTGGATCCCTTGGTACTCACTTAAGTTGCATGCATTGCAGTGAAATCCCAAAAATGTTCTTTCAAGAGGCAACTGGACTTTGTTTTTCCTTGAAGATGTTTCACTTCTCATTCAAGAACCTTCATCTGTTGGGCAATTTTTTTTTATTTTATTTTTTTTGGATATGCTATAGAATTAGATAAATGGCAGAAGCTAAATTAACAATATCGACAGCATACAAAGAAAACTTGTATAGAATGTTTTATAGATGGCACTTTGCACCAGCAAAATTAGCTAAGATGTTCAAAGATAAATCAGCTAAATGCTGGAAGTGCCACCAGACACCTGCAACATATTACCATACGTGGGGGTCTTGTATATACGCTAAAAGAAACTGGACAAAAATACACACTTGGTTGGAAAAAATGATAAAACAACACATAGATTTGAAATCTGAAATATTTTTATTAGGAATGATACCTGAAGGTTACAGTAAAGAAAAGAACATATTTAATTATACATGTATTAACAGCAGCCAGAATTGTATTTGCTCAGAACTGGAAAAGTGATAAGATACCAATAGAGGGAAAAGTAATTGAGAAAATGTGCAGAGATGAATAGGTTAACATTGGTAATCAAAGAAAAAGAAGAAACAGAATATTATATGGTACAGGATTTATTTTATCAATGGTTGGAAAATAAAACAAGTAAAATGGACCAGATGAATATATAGAGCAATAAATTAAGTTTGTTAAAAAATATATAGATATATTAAATAATAGCTATAAGAAAATGTGATTATTGATATATTGGCAAGAAAAGTATTAATTATAATTGTAAGCACAAGATATATGTACCCAGTCAACAAACGGTTGAAATGAAATGGAATTATTGTAAAATATAAAATAAAAATTTTTAACAAAAAAAAAAAAGCTTCATCTGTCAGAACTAAAGAAGCTTCTTGGATGAGAAGTGAAACATCTTCAAAGAAAAACAAAATCCAGTTGCCTTTTGAACAAAGCAGCTTTTGGACAACCATGACCTGGATGATTGAGAATCTCCATAGAGATTCCATCAAGCTATATGTGAAGCTGATATAGTGGTATGAAAGATAGGAGGAAGGACTGTAGACTGGATGACTGACATATAAAATATATCTCAAGGTATCTGAAGTATTTCAGAAGGGATCCTTTCCAGTTTTCTGGAGACCAAAATGAAAAGAAGGAAGAAATGTCTTTGGTCTTGCAAGATTCCGTTAATATAACCTTACAATAAAAATGTTCTTCAAATTTATACCAGTTGCAAACAGTGGTTATTTTATGTACTGTACTTGGAGCTTGATGGATTCCAAGGTACTGCAACTTCCTTACGTATCTTTCTAAGTCCTTCCCAATGCTTTCAAAAGACAAAGAAAGACGTCTAATTTCCTAAGTGAGTTTTATGTAGTCCTTCTATATCTAAGAAAAGTGTCCTCCACTGAAGATAATTGCTAAAGTAATCTCTGTATGGGTAGTAGTTACACAACCTTGTCACCAATAGAGAAGGTTAAGTATATATATATATTAATTAATGAAGTTGCAGCTCATCAACTTTTTGAAGTGCATTTCTTGAAATAAAGAAACTATAGCTATACTAATTAGCAAATGTTTGTCTGGTCTGCATATGAAACATTTACTCACTTTTTTCCTATCGTTTAAAGCTAAAAGTAGATCCTTGAAAGAAAGTAGACCCAAAACTCTGTGCTATTAAATAATGTGTTTATTTCTACCCTCCTCCAAGCCTGATACAATTTTATAGAAATAATGGGTGTTTGTTTGTTTATTTTCTAAAGTAAGCCATCCATCTCAACAAGTGACTCTGAGTGGCATACATCATAAAACATAAAACAATTAAAAATAATGTAAAAATATTTTAAAATTCAAAATAAATATAAATTATAATGTTATAAACTCCTTTAAAAACTAAATTATATAAATAAAAATAAACAAAATAAATATATATAAATCATTAATAAGACCACACCTGGAATAAAATAAACAATATATACATATAAGACCACACCTGGAATACTGCATCCGGTTTTGGTCATCACATTATAAAAAAGATGTTGAGACTTGTAAACAGTGCAAATAAGAGCAACTAAGATGATTAAAGGCCTGGAGAAAAACATGAAGAATGATTGCAGTGATTGGCTAGTCTAGAGAAAGGAGGGACGAGGGGTGACATGATAGCCATATTCCAGTATTTGAGGGGCTGCCACAAAGAGGAAAGGGTCAACTTATTTTCCAAAACACCAGAAGGCAAGACAAGAAACAATGGATGGAAAATAATCAAGGAGAGAAGCAACCTGGGATTAAGGAGAAACTTCCTAAAAGTGAGAACAGTTAACCAATGCAACAGTTTGCCTTCAGAAGTTGTGGGTGCTTCATCAATGGACGTTTTTAAGAAGAGACTGGACATCCACCTGTCTGAAATGGTATAAGGTCTCCTGCTTGAGCAAGGGGTTGGACTAGAAGACCTCCAAGATCCCTTCCAGCTCTATTCTGAGAGACCAATATAAAGAATCTGGGTTTCAAATCTATGAATACATAGATGGTGTGAATGTGTATGAGCAAGTTAAGTCAGATAATTACAGTTGTACACCTGCTCTGGTTCTAAGTATCCTGAAAAATACCATAAGAAATGTCAATCATAGCCCTTTCTATGAGCTTCTGTGTAACAATACTGCTGGGCCTCATAAGTGATGCTAAACCCACAATTAAATCAGTGGTAAAATTCAATTTTTTTTCCTACCAGCTCTGTGGGCGTGGTTTGGTGTGTGTGGCTTGGTGGTCATGTGACTGTGTGGGTGGATGTGGCCAAGTCGACGTCTCTCTCTCATTTCATCTCTCTCTTTCTCTTCTCTCTCCTCTCTCTTTTCTCTCTCTCTTTCTCTCTCTCTCTCTCTCTCTGACACTTTTTTTTGGGGGACCTATGTGAGAGACATCAGAGAACGACACCTTTTTATGGTGCAATTTAGTGTTAACGTGTTGGACTAGGACTGGTGAGGGCCCAGTTCTCGTCCAACTTCAGCCATAAAAGTTTAATGGCTAACTTTGGACCAATAATTACTTCCCAGTCCAACATATCTTACAAGAAAATTATTAGGAGGAAAAATAGAGAAATTGGACTATAAATGAACAAAACAATAATTTTAGAAGCAATTATACTTTCTGATAGTTTAATAGTACTACCCATTGAGAAAAATCTTTTTATACTCATATCCCTTTCCTGGGAATAATTAAAACTGTGAAAGCAACTCAGACCACCAAAGCTTTATAATTGGCCTGGGACATTGTATTATATTTTGTGTGGGTTTTTTTTTCCCCTCTAGCTTTTAAAAATTGAAAAGTTCCTTCAGGGAGGCATTAGAAGACATAAAATCTTACAAATGATCCCAATTCAGAGAAATTTGCAATAGAATTCAATGTTCTTGATATAATTATTCCATATGAACTTTAGAGCTGGCTGAGTTTTCCTCCTCTCTTAAACTTTACATATTTATATACATGGAATTCTTTGGGATTTAGCCTTCATGCTCCTGCTACAAATGACTTGGAAGGATTCCACAGGATATCTGTTTTGAACATGCAGATACTTTGGGAATGCCCTCCGCTGTGTTTCATTGTCAAGTCAGAGAGAGCTAACTTTCAAGATGCCATTTCCCAATCCTGGGATACTTGTTAAATGAGGGAGGGAAACCAACATACTGCTGCAACGTCTAATAAATTGGATCAGAGGAAGACATTCTCTTATACTGGAATGTTCCAATTTAATTCAACCATATCAAAGAGAAATCACTGCCTCTAAATGAATATAGGTAGTCCTCAACATACGACCACAATTGAGCCTAAAATTTATGTTGCTAAGTGAGACATTTGTTAAGTGAGTTTTGCCACTTTTCCACATCACATTTTTTGAATGAGTCACTGCAATTCTTCAATGAGTAACCCAGTTGTTAAGTGAATCTGGCTTCCGCATTGACTTGGTTTGTCAGATGGCTGCAAAAGGGGATCACATGACCCCAGGTCACTGCAACTGCAACTGTCATAGATGTGGGTCAATTGAATGTAAATCATCTGACCATGGAGGATGCTGCAATGGTCATAAGTGTGAAAATTGGTCTGAAGTCACTTTTTTCAGTGCCGTACCATCACTAAATGAACTGTTGGAAGTCAAGGGCTACCTATGGTTTCTTAATTGAACTGAAGGGTAGACATTGCAGGCGAGAAAAATTTGTCATTAGCAGGTGAAATTGAACAATGCACACATGACTGGTTGACTGGTTATGAGCTGTGTGCTGTCCTCAGACAGTTCACACCAGTGGTGGGATTCAAATTGGTGGATGCGGCTTGGCTTGGTGGACATGGCTTGGGAGGCATGGCGGGGAAGGATATACTGTAAAATCTCCATTCCCTCCCCACCCCACTGACCTGCTGTCCAGCTCCATTCTGTGCAGGGCAACCAAAGAAGAGCTGGGACTCAATGGGAAGCAGAGAATAGATGGGGGCAGAGCCAATCAGAGGCGGTATTGGTTGGTTGTCTGAACTACTCAAAATTTCCGCTACTGGTTCTCCAGAGCCGGTCAGAAACTGATGAATACTACCTCTGGTTCACACCATACCTAGAACTCTGAAGTTTGGTGAATGGCACCTTGTTATATAAGGGTAGTCCTTGATTTATGACCATTCAATTAACCGTTATTCAAAATTACGATGGCATCAGAAACTATGTCTTACAAATTGTACGTGCATTTCTGACCTTCATGCCACCCCTGTGGTGTATGATAGCAATGTGGGCACTAGGCAAGAGGCTTGCATTTACCACCAGTTGCAACATCCTGAAGTCACATGACTGCAGTTTGTAACTTCAAGTGGTACGCCAACTGATTTGGGATTGTACCTAAGGTTCCAATTACTATTGGAGGTCAACTCATAAAATATTTGTATGGTCTTTTTAGAGTTGCCAACAGAAAGGGAGGGGGAGCAGCTTGCAAAACTGAAACTGCATTCCATAAATGTTTTCAAAGATAGTAACTAGGTGACTGAAGTTTTTGCTGTGCAAAATTCTAACTGGAGAGCATGATTGATGACTCTTGGCTAAGGAACTATTTAGAACTACTGCCACTGTTGTTCTAGACCAGGGGCGTCAAACTCAATTTCATTGAGGGTTGCATCAGGGTTTTGTTTGACCTTGGGTGGTCAGAGTGGGCATGGCTAGGGTGGGCATGGCCAGCTCAACATCATTCATGTTAGGGGTACCTGTGGTGGCCTGAGCTCTCTGCCAGAGAAAATGGTCTCCTGAGTTCCGTTTTCAGCTGCGATGGCCTCCTGCAACCCTCTGCCAGTGAAAACTGAGCTTGGGAAGGCCACACACAGCCTTCCTGAGCTCTGTTTTTGCTGGCAGAGGCACTGCAGGCCAGTCCTTAGCTGTTTCCAGGGTGGCCCTGCAGGCCAGATCTAAGCACCTCACTGGCCAGATCCGGCCACAGGTTTTGAGTTGACATCCCTGTTCTAGACCAGGGGTCACCAACCTTTTGGACCTCAGGGACCACCAAACTCATAATTTTAAATCCTGGGGACCACTGATATGAATTTTGACTGATGGTGGCTTGCTGACATTGGAGAGAGAGAGAGAGAGAGAGATCTGGTCTAACCTCTCCCTCTCCCTCTCCCTCTCTCTCTCTCTCTCTCATACACACAACACACACACACACACACACACACACAGAGGCAGGGGTGGGATTCAAATTTCTTAACAACTGGTTCTTGGGCATGGCCTAATTTGTGGGTTGGCTTGGTGGTCATGTGACTGGCTGGGCATGGCTTGTATGTAAATATTATAAATATTTATGGAAATATTGAATTTTTTATAAAAAAGTGCAACTTTTACCCAAAATCAGGCAAAGCAGGCAGGCAGATTGAGTTGCTCACAAAATCACAGGTTCAGATATCTATCCTTCTGCCATTGGCTACCTGAGTCTGTCACATAAAATGTGCTTGCAAGCAAACTCACAAAATTAACTCACAACACACCATGTATATTGAATTTTTTATTTAAAAAAAAAGAAACTTTTCCCCAAAATCAGGCAAAGCAGGCAGGCAGATTGAGTTGCTCACAGAATCACAGATTCACTTAGAGATCTGTGTTTCTACTATCGGCTATCTGAGTCTGCAACTGAATAATAGAAGCTTCAGTCCTAAGGGAGGTTCGGCTCTGCTTAAAAGCAGAAACAAAGATCTAAAGATTAGCTAAAACGCAAGAAATCCAATGGTTTCCTGCTTTCTAGCTAATCTAAATCTCCCACAGCAGAACAGCTGATGGTTGGGGGGGAGAAGGAAAAATAGCAACTTAGCAGGCAAGCTTGCAAGGTAAGGAGTGAGTGGGCAGGAAGGGTTCCCACTGGCCATATGGGCAGTGCAGCCTTGTGTTCCCATGCAGCCTGGATTAATTGCTTTGTGGGGGTGCTCTGGGGGTGACATTTCTCTGCAGACCACCAAAATTTTCTCATGGACCACAGCCCACCGGTTGGCAACCACTGTTCTAGACTTTCTCCAGTCCTTTCTCTTCAATTCTGCTGTTAATTCCTACAAAAGACACCCATTGGAGAAGCTGGATTTGCTTAACAACCATGTGATTCAATTACCAACCATCAATAAACTCAGTTCCAATTCAATTCAGGACCACACCAAATTATGATGGGAATGCTATCCCAACTGCGGTTGAAAGTTATAGACTACCTGTACAACTATGACCTGATAGCATTCAATGTCAAAAATGCACAGGAATTAAAGAAAACCAAAAAGAATTCCATGTTTTTGTACATGCATAATACAAGCAGTTTTAAGAAGGCATGTGGAAATTTCCCAAGCCTCTAATTATGTAACTAAGCACCAATAACATATTAACTGGTTTTTTTTTTTTCTGTTTTGGGTTTTTGTTTTTGTTAATCCAATGCAATCATTTAAAAACTTAGTCAGAGAGAGAGAGAAATAAAATTGATTATGGCATTTTTGCAGATCGACTGATGTATTGAAACTGAACTTTCAAGGCTAATTTTGAAATTTGTCTGAGGAAACTACCTTAGCAATTCTAAAACAGGTGAGGGGAGGCTTTGAGGAGCTTTTTGTCTTTTTTTTGTGGCTTGAAACATCATGTTTCATCTTTCCTGGGCTTCCCAGAAAATATCTGCTAGCTTCAGATGTGTGCCTTGACACAGTTTTGTTTCAGTCATGAAACAGGGCACAAAGCATAAACCACAATATACTAAACACAATAGCTGAACTAAAACCATCAAACTGCCTTATGGCTTAACACGAGGTATACAACCAGCTATTTAGTGGAGATTCACAGCTATGTGGTGCTGTGATTCTGAATCCCACCAGCTTTTAGCAAATATTGGTGATCCTTCTTAGAGGTCAAAATCATTATTTCAGGGTTGAATGATAGGATTCCCATTTTGACCACAAAGATATTTTGAGGTTATGGCCTCCATTGGCTTCAACCTCAGGTCAACAACTTGTGAAATACTGTTTTCAATCCAAGGATGCTTTGATAGATGAGACAATAGGCTTCCTCTGAACTATTTCCACAAAATAAGAACAAAGCTGAACAGATGCTCCGTAATATTTTAATTTTGATAGCTATTTATAGAGAGGTTAACAGTCAAAAAGGGTTGAGAATTCATTGACATTCACAGAGTTTTGTATTTCAGAAAACATCTCAGGAAGTTGTTAGATATAAAAATCAGTATTTTCTTTGGTACTTTCAAGGGAATAGTGTATTGAATGAATCAAGTAACAGCAGACTTAAAAGGCAGATTCTAAAGAGTCAGCTTGGTTTAGTGGTTAAGATCAGAAGTGGGCTTCAAAATTTTTTAGCAAAGGGTTCTCTGCCTGGTTGTTGGGTAGGCATGGCCATGGTGATGGGGTGTTTTTGTCCTCCCCAGGCTCTGGAGGGTTTCCTTGAACCTCCAGGAGGGCAAAAATGGCTTCCCTGGGCTCAGGAGACTCTCTGGAAGCTGGAAACAGGCCATTTCCGGCCTTCCTGAACTTCCAGGAGGCCCGTTTTTTTGCCTTTCCTGCGCCTCTACACACACCCTGCACTTACCTGCATCCAAAACAGGCTGCGTGGGGACTCCTGTGAGGGTTTAGTGGGCGGGGCCAGCCAGGAGTTGGATTTGGGATTCTCTGAGCTGCACAGAATCTTAGCTAGGGACTCTCCTGAACCCCTGCGAACCCCCAGCAGCCCACCCCTGGTTAAGGCACCAGACTACAAAATGGGATACTGTGATGTTTAGTTCCACCTAGGCGATGAAAACCACCTGGGTGATCTTGAGCCAGTCATGCTTTCTAAGCCCAACCCACCTCACAGAATTGTTGTGGGAAAAGAGAGGAGGAAGCCGTGTTGGATATGTTAGCCACTTTGAGTTATATGTAAAAATAATAAAGGCAGGATACAAACAAACAAAGTGTTATGAACTAATAAAAACTATTTAATAAAAACTTGTCAACCTTGCGAGAAAAGCAGGCTCGTAATCCTGCATCTTTGATTGGCCCATGAATAGCGAGCAGGGATTGGTCCTTACAGAGCAGCCTGATTGGCTATTAGTTGAACATCTCTCATTGGGTACAATTTAAACGTTGGAACACAAATCATTGGTTAACGGGTCAGCAGCCAGCTCTATAAAAGAGCTGCTGCTGCCCAGAGTTTTTGCTCTGTTCTTAATCGTTAATAAAGAGTTGAAGTTCACAAGTTCTCTGCCTCGTCTCCGTTCCTTGCGCCCATGCTCAGAACTTAACACAAAGCTACTTGGAAAAATTATCCTGACAGTGAAATGCTGGAAATCTTACAGCCTTTTGTATCTCTGGTTTCTAAGCATTTTGTTATGTCATTTTTCCAATGATGTAATGAGGAAATTTACAATAAAAACATATTTTTATCTCTCTCACAACGCTGATTCTAACAGTGGATTTTCGAGAAAAACATATCTGAGGGCAAAATAGTTTAGGAATTTCCATCTGTTTCTTCCTCCCCACCATATAACTCCACTCTCTTCATTAACAGAGATAAATTCACTTCCAATATGCAGGGGTAGGATTCAAAAATCCCAACAACTGGTTCTCTGCCCTTTTGCTGGGTGGGTGTGGCCTACTGGAACTTCCGGGGGGGGGCATTTTTCACCTTCCCCAGAGTCAGAAGGCTTCCCTTGGGCTCCTGGGACAGCAAGAATGACCTCCCTGGACTCTGGAGGCCCTCTGGAAGCTGGAAACAGGCCCATTTCTAGACTTCCAGAACTTCCGGGAGGGCCGCTTTTCACACTCCCAGAGCCTCTGTGTGGATCCTGCACTTACCCTGCATCCAAATGGGCCACGTAGAGACTCCTGGGAGGAGACGGGTAGGCAGGACCAGCCAGTCAGTTCAACTACCGATTCGGCAAACCAGGTGTAAATTTAACATCTGGTTCGCTCGAACCGGCCCAAACCAGCTGAATACCACCCCTGCTAATGTAGCATACAAAAGTTTAATATTTATTTGATAGTCATCTGACTGAGAGCTAATTGGGTTTAGTGGTTGCCATTCATAAAAACAGCTAACTTTTATTGCAAGGATGTCTTGATGCATAGAAAAGAATGGATATATTTTCCCTGGGCAAATATATGAATAACAGCATAAGATATACAATTTTCCCTTCACTGATGTGGCCGGTTCTTTTGGAGAAAGATGATCCATTTTAGCACTCAACTGAACAACTGTCAGAAAGGTTTCATGCTGCTGATAAATTTTTTGCAAATAAATCCAGATCTCTGGAAGCAATTCAAGTACACGTGACTTTCCCTAGAGGGCAAGCAGCTTGAGTTCAGGTTAGGAAGGCGTTTGTGACACAACATCAATTCCCTTTACAGATGCATGCCATATCTGAAAATTAAGTAAGTAATTAGACAAAACTAAATGGAATTCATTTCAGAATTAGACATAGCTGGTTTGTCGCTCTTCTCCCCACCTCCATTATGCTCTAACAGCCTGTACATTAGCTGCAGACATGATCAAAGATCATGAGTTTATGTAATTACAAAATGTGAAATTCCCCAGCTTTTCGAACACAAATACATTCTGCTGAAACTTAAATAATTTTATATGTAAGAAGCAAAGAGGAGACACATTAATGCTGGAATGCAGTCACCCCATAATACTCTTTCACTCCTTCTATCATTCTAGAGAACAATTCTCCCATTTCTGACTTTGTCCTTCCATATGCCCACATGCTGAGTAGATTTCCTTGTAATCCATGGGTCAGAGTATGTTAATTACAACCACAACTAATTAACATACACTTAGCCTTAACATTCAGCCAGTTGCTTGTTAGATATTAAGTAATGTAGGAAAAAGGCACTTAAAAGAACAAGGAGCAGACGATTCATCATTCTTTTAATATATTTACCTTTACATATCTAATGCTTGGTCTTTGAGTAAAAGAGAGTTATCTTCCTTAACTCTGGCTATATCCCAGTTACCTCAAAGCCCAGCAAACAAACAAACAAACAATCATTTGGAAGAAGGAAGGTAAGGAATGGAATTAGATTTTCAGTGTTCTGACACTCATTTTTGCAATTGGGCATTGACAAAAGGAAACACTTCTTTGATTAAATTTATATGGAGTTGAAGACAAAGAATTCATGGTGTTCCCATCCTCCAATTCCTGCAAGGGATAAAGCTAAAACTGACAAGATAGGAAGCCAAAGTGTTACAATCAGCAAATATTGTAAGGTAAACATGAAAGAGCTACCTCTCATGTTCAAGGCCAGGAAAAGATAGGCTGAAATCTTTCTGATTAAAAAGGGCAAGGGGGAAAGGTCCAGAATTTAAGGTTCTTGCCATCACACATACTGGTCTCTGCTTTCTGCATTTAGAGGACTTCATTCCTGTTCTATTAAAGTCAGATTGAAGCTGTGGAATTTCAGCTATTAAGTAGCTGTGAAAGCAGCTACTTAATAGTTCTTAGCAAGCAAGATTTATTGATATGCCTAGTATGAAATCTAGCACTAAATAGGTTGGAGTGATTGGCCCAAAATCACTCAGTAAATTTCACTTGAACATTGGCTTGAATATCAGCTGCCATGCTTCTTGTCTAACATCTTGATCAACTATACCATAAGAGTTCCATTGAATTAAACTCAGTTCTTGGGGACTTCATGAGCACATCCATGCAGCGTATGTAAAAAAGCAAGTGGGGTTTCCATCACATGGTCACTGCTTTATTTATTTTATTTATATGATTTGTCAATCACTAACAAGATAATAGGTATAAGTATAGACATGAGTAAGAATACAGGAAATAGGTACAATAAATGGGGACAATAGGACAGGGATGGTAGGCACGATTGTGCACTTATGCACGCCCCTTACAGACCTTTTAGGAATGGGTGAGGTCAATAGTGGATAGTTTAAGGTTAAAGGAGTGGGGGTTAGAGGATGTAACAATGGAGTCAGGTAGTACATTTCAGGCATTCATCACTCTGTTGCTGAAGTCATACTTTCTGCAATCAAGTTTGGAGCAGTTAACACTGAGTTTGTATCTGTTGTGTGCTCTTGTATTGTTGCGGTTGAAGCTGAAGTAGTCATTGATTGGTAGGACATTGTAGCAGATAATTTTGTGTACTATGCTTAAGTCCAACCATAGGTGGTGTGGTTCAAGGTTGTCCAAGCCCAAAATTTCAAGCCTGTTTTTTTTTTCCAAAAGATTTTCTTGTCCTCCAACCCCACCTCCAGTCAACCCTGTCATTGTTTTCAAATCTCAGTCAGCTGACTGCCATTGTATGGCACATAAGATTATATTAGATGGGCTTTTAACCGGATGCATTGTCTCTCTCCTTTGGTAGTTTCATATTATCTATGTGGTCAAGAAGCACATTGTTGTATACAAGTAGAGCTGGTTTCTAGCAGCTGACTTTTATTTTTCAAAACAAGAACGATAAAAAAAGGCCTATCCCAATCTTGTGTGACATGTTTTCCTCATGCGTTCAGTTGTCGAGCAACAATTCTTCAGTCATCTGAAACTTGTTTTGTCCCCTGAAGAAGTCGCACACCTTGTTTTATTAGCTTTGATAAATCTCAGAACCTCTAGCAACATCAGTTTAAAGTGAGTTCTTGACAGCTTTTATTACTGATGGTTGTTCTTTCTCTTCTTATCTGCGATTTCTTAAACGCCTTGCTCAAGAGTCCCTGGCAGATTTTCCATATCTTCCTTTTGTCCCCAAGGCTTCTGACAGCAATTGTCAGATCCTTCCAGCTTGTACTCAGCACCTCATGCTGAATCTTTGATTAATAAATAATGAACTAATTTACCATTCTTTTTCATTTGTATTTACATAGTCTTCTCATTACTTTGTGTCTTTTGCAATGCCTTTGATCTTCCCGATGTTTTTACTGTTGCACCTTTTTGTTTTCTTCCTTGAAATATATCAGCTTGATCTGGAGCATATTTTCTTCTCCTCCATAAGGGGAGAAAATTCTTACCTAAAGAAGCTCATTAAAACTAGAAGAAACTGGGGGAGAATGTATACAAGAAACAACTAAGTATAAAACTTTCATTCGATTTTGCTGCTCGGATGGAATTATGGCAGTCTCTTGAGCTAAAGTGAAACCTCTAGATGGGTCATCCTTAAATGAGGAGATGATTTAACCTAATCCCAGCTAGCACACCATGTTGAAAATCTCTTCTGAATTTCTTGTGGTATATGTTCTTTGGCTTCCTCATCAATCGTGTCCCCTTACAATTAGACAACACGATCTGACAGCCAAAGTGGTCACTTTCTTGCTTCTTCTTAATGGCTAAAACAACTAAGCAAAGTTGACTCTGCTTGATATCTGGATGAAGATTCTTTGCTGAAGTCTAGTCTGAAAATTATTCAGAAAAAGGCCACGGGAAAGAAGTTCCATATTGTTTCCAAGAAAATTGAATGGTTTGTCCATCCAATCACCAGGATATGATTTTTTTTTTAAATGGCCAGGTTCCAGAAGACTGGAGATTAACAAATACATTTACCTTAAAAAAAAATTGAAAGAAGTGAAATGATGTCAATGCTATCATATTGTTATCTGTACTAAGCATTGTCCTGAATTAAATTATTATGATTATTATGAGCTGTAGTGGTGCAGTGGTTAGAGTGCACTACTGCAGGCTACTTCTGCTGATTGCCGGCTGCCTGCAATTTGGCAGTTCAAATCTCAACAGGCCCAAGGTTGACTGAGCCTTCCATTCTTCCGAGGTCAGTGAAATGAGGACTCAGATTGTTGGAGGCAATATGCTGACTGTGTAAACCGCTTAGAGAGAGTTGTGAAGCATGTCAAGCTGTATATAAGTTTAAGTGGTGTTGCTATTGCTATTAAACAGCAACTTTATGAGCACTCCCATGGAAATGAAGTAATTAACAAAAGGCAGAATTTATCACAAATAAATCAAGCTATCTAACTGAATCTGTTTTGTTTGATAAAGTTCCTATTTTACCAAATTGGGTAAATAATGGACATAGTGGATATTGACCTCAACAAATTATATTCTCATTTAGTGAGAATAAAGGTTCCAGCTGATAAGCTTAGGTTAAAGACACTGAGCTTGTCAGAAGAGAGCTGACATTGCAGGTTTGAGACCAAAGAGCCGCACAACATGGTGAGCTCCTGTTACTTGCCCCAGCTCCTCCCCACTTAGCAGTTCAAAAGCATGCTAATGCAAGTAGATAAATAGGTATCACTTTGGTGGGAAGGTAACAGCATTCCATGTATAGCATATAGCCATGCTGGCAACATAACCACTGAAATGTCTTCGGACAATGCTAGCTCCCTCAGCCAAGAAATAAAGATGAGCACCATGCTCTAGAGTCAGACATGATTGGACAGAGGAAATCCTTACCTTTACTTCAGATGATAGGCCTGTTGAATGGATTTATCACTGTTGAATGACTGCATTGAAAGAGTACTTTTTAATGGCAACATATCAACTTGGAGAGTAAGCTAGAGTGGAGTGACACAGGATTTGGGCCTATGCTGTATTTTTATGAATGAAGGGGTTGAGGGGATAATTAGCAGAATGACAGATAAATCTAGGAGCTAATCCTTTAGAAAAGAAGCAAAAGATGCCAATAGATTTACACAAGCTCAGAAGAATGAGCCAAAACAATTGTGACATTTTATTTATCAAGAAAAATATGAATCTAGCCCACAGGGAGAAAAAAACATTAAAGTATAAAATAACCATGACAAGACGTGTAAAAGGACCTGGGTGTTGTACAAGAACACAAGTTGAATGAAGCCAACAGTTTGATGCAACTGGTAAAAAGGCAGGTGCTATTTGGAGGTGTAATAGCAAGAATATTGAGTCCAGTTAATGGGAAGTAATTGTTCCAATCTACTCTGCATTTGGAGTATTGTCAATTTAGGTTTTCTTTCCTTCTTCTAATCAATTATGCCTAATTCTCATTTGCTTGGCAAGGTTTGCCATTTCCTCCTTGCTAGGGTTCAGAGAAAGCAACGGCCCATGGTTACCTAGTTGGCTTTATGCCTAAAGCAGAAGTAGAACTCCCAATTTATAGCCTGATGACTCAACCATGACATCAGATTGGCTCTCATCTTTCGGTACTGTGCTGTAAAAAAAATGAACAAATGCAGAAGACATCTATCAAAATGTTGAATGGACTGGAAACCCAATATGAAAGGAATATTTAAAAGATGGCACCCATTTAGCCTGTAGAAGTGAAGAGTAAAGAGCGAAAACCATGATGACAGTCTTGGAAATTAAAAGCCTACCGTACAGAGGATGGAGTTGATTTTTCTGTTATACAAAATGGCAGGACCAGAAACCAGTGAGTTAAAATTACAGGAAAGATGATTCCGATTTGATATTAGGAAGAATTTCCTGACAAGAAGAACTGTCAAGCAGTGGGATTGATTAACTACGTTTCTATATTGCAAAATCCACCTGAATGGATGGTCCATTATAATAATAAAATGAGGTGGGCTGCTGCAGGTTCAGATAGGTTCACCCGAACCCCTTGTTCCGATTCTGTGTGGTTTGGAGAACCAGCAAATCAGACCACCATCTGGCCCCACCCCTCCCTATTTTTCAAGCCATTTTCAGCTGGTTTTGGGGTGAAAAATGGCCTGGAAAAGGCTCAAAAAATGGCCTGAAAACAGTCCAAAATGACCTATTTTTTAAATCTGTTTTCAGGTCATTTTCAGGCTGATTTTGGCTGGAAATGGCTCCAAAATGGTCTGAAAACATCCCCCAAATTGCCATTTGGGGGGATGTTTTCAGGCCATTTTTCCAGCCAAAATTGGCCAGAAAATGGCCCTGAAAATAGCCCAAAAACAGGCTGAAAAACAGGCCAAAAAATGGGCAGAGGCGGGGCCAGCCAGTGGTGGGATTAGCCCCAACCGGCTGAATCCTACCTCTTCCATTGAGACAATGGCTGAGACGTGGGGCTGGGTGTGATGAGTGACATCACCCATCCAGTCACATGACTAACTGGCCACACCTACCCAGCCAGAGAACTAGTTGTTAAAAAATTTGCAGCCCACCACTGATGGAGAGCTATCTAACCAACATGCTTTAAGAGATCCATTATCGGCCAGGCTGGATAATATCACTTGTGAGATCTTCCAGCCCTATGAATTTATATTTTTATACCTTATACTGCTTCTCCTGCCTATACATTCTTGTCTTTTAATGGAATGAGTATCTATGTTGCTTCCTGTCAAGAGTTTCACTGATCAGATGAAATGAAAAATAGATTAAGATGATTAAGATCAAGATTAAGATTAATGATAGATAGATGAAAGATAGATGATAGATAGATAGATAAATAGATAGATAGATAGATAGATAGATAGATAGATAGATAGATAGATGACCCATTGCATTAAAAACGAAGAATTATCAAACATGAAAAAAAAGATCTTGCTTCTGATTGAGATTCTTGATTCTTGCAGTTCCTGATTGTATTATTTGAAGTATGAGAAACTGTTGACTTATATTGTGTTAGAGTAGTTTATATAGTCCCAGCTATGCTAACTTGTTGAGAATTTTATTTACTTATTATTTCATTTTATTTATAGAGGAAAAATATCAATTTAATGCCCTATTTAGTAGCTATCAGATGCAACAGAGAAAAACTCCATCTAACAGATCTAACCTGAAATACTACCACTACCCAAAGTACGTAATATGGAGAGTGGACACAAATTTATACTAAATTACATTAGATTAATGTCATGAAATTACATTAAATGAAATTAAATTACAATTGTGTCACTTCCATCAATTTATGTCATTTGTATAATGACCTCATTACTCAAATGAAGTAAATTGATGCAAATGACATCATGTGTGTTATTTCTGTAAAGTCATTACATACATGACATTAATCATTAACTAAATTATGTTTTTACGATGAATGACATACTTTCAGATCTACTATATTCCGGAGTAGCAAATACCTCTTCCTCCTAATGGTCCATTAAACTAAGGTTTTACTCCAATTTCCTTTATCCTTTTTTTTTTCTTCCACTAAATCTATTAGTGTTATAACTGCTCTAGTGAACTGATCCAGATTGAATATTTAAGGCACTATGTTATCCTATGTATAGTTTAGCCAAAAAACTTTACCAGTTAGGTATGTTCAACCCAAAAGACTAGATTAAAATAGGATTTGATAATTCAGTATTTTGGGGGGGAAATCATATATTGTTATCATAAGTTGTGTGAACAAGGCTATCATCTTAAACTGCAATGTAATAATAAATTTAAAACATCTGATGGTCCATCTATGGAAATTCTCAGTCATCCAGGTAACGATTGCCTTAAAGGTGCTTATCACATTCCGGTGTCCCGCATCAAGAAATCCTGACAACACAATCTTGCAAACGTGAACCTGGCACGGAGGGATCAACAACAAAGTAATCAAAGTCAGTGCTACCGTGGTTTAATCCTCCACCACTTAAATTGTGCTCTACCCCACCCCATGGCTCCTGCCCCTCCCACCTATTCCATGCTGCCAATATGGTCTCCACATCCCCAAAGTGTTCCAGTTGCTCCTCCTAGGTCAGCATATCCAGCTCCCTGTACTTTTGCACACTCTGACAGTCAGCTATTCTGCCGCGAGTCAGCTGGTTTCAAAGTCCAATGGCACCGTAGATGCAGCAAGTGTTCTGCAGGGTCCCCGTGACATGCCAGTGGTGTAGGCAGCCATGGCGTGGTCATGGATGGCCATGGACAGCCATGGCCATGCCCCACCTGGCAGGTCCTCCTGCACCCAAATGGCAGCCCCAGACCAGCTGGTGGACCAGGGGCTGACATGCGGCCCCCCACCAGAGGGGTGACACCTGGAAGGCAAAGGACACTATTAGATACCTCCTGGGTATCAGCCCGCCCTCTGCCCAGTTTGCCTGGGTTTTGTCGGCGAAACCGTTTCACCAACCAAGATGCTCTTACATCCTCACTCCTTACTCATGAGGCTTCTGACAGGGGCAACTTGACTATGGTTTTCTTCTTCTTCCTCAAGGGAAAAAAAAAGATGGTCCACTTACCTTTTGAAAAAGCACCTTTGAGATGATCTGCCAGTCTAACCACCTCCTCTACATGGATGATCTGAAACTGTATGGAAAAATATCATCTGAAATAGAACCAATGCTCAACATTTTCCATATATATATATATATACAGCCAAGATACTGCAATGGAGTTTTGGACTGGACAAATGTGCTACCCTCATCATCAACAGGAGGCAAATAGGGGAAGCTGAAGGAATTAAAATGTCCTATCAAAATAACATCAAGAACCTGGATGTGACAAGTGCAGGAGGTCAGAAACCAGGATAGAGTTCAAAAGTATTACAAGTTTATTTCACGCTATCTATACACAAGAATCTCAATTACTAATGGTTGAGACAAATTGGTGCCAGATTAGAGTCAATGGACTTAGGTCTCTTATGAAGGTGTAGAGATTCCAAACTGATGATGCATTTGACTCCACCCTCAGGCTTAGCCTAGTTGTCTCCTACAAGATGAAACTACCATTTGGTTCAACAATTGGTTCCAGTCCCAATTGGAATCTTAGTTCAGGACTACCTATGCCCAGTACAATATTCCAATTCACTGTAGTGCTTATTAACTACAGACTGGGATTACCTAAACCAGGGATGTCAAGTTGGATTTTTTCAAGGGCCAGATCAGCATTGATGTTCTCCTTTATGGGCTGGCCGGGGGGGGAGGGAGATGGGATGGACATCTACTGCAGCACCCTGCTGGCTGAAAACGGGACATGGGAGGGGCTCTTGCAGCCCCCCTGTGGCCGGTTTTCAGCCTCCACAATCTCCTAAAGCACTTTGCCACCTGAAATTGGGCTGCGTGGGGGAGGGGGCTTGTGCGACCCTCTGTGGCACATTTCCACAGCCTCTACAGCAGGGGTGTCCAACCTTGGCAACTTTAAGACTTGTGGACTTCAACTCCCAGAATTCCTCAGCCAGCTTTGCCACAAAGAAGAGGGGTTCAACCAAAACACTTTGCAAAACACTAGTTATATATTTGAATAGTTCGTTATTTTGGTCTCAGGGGTGCAAAAAGCCAGCAGAAAGATTGCTTTGAGTAAACTAGGAAGTAATTTCCATGAGGTCTCCTCTTTTAATTTATGATCACCATAATTCATATTCAGCCACAGCTTTTGCTACCCAAATTTATAGTTCTGCAGCCTTCTTTTGTTACAGAACCTAGGAGTGTTCCCAACCAAAATCTATGGACAAAAGATTTAAGGTACTGAATTACTTTTTTTTTTTTATTCCTGTGACGGTCAGAAAAGGTCAGAGTAACAATATTTCAAGTGGCAAAGAGTCTTTCCAATCTTGCAGTACATTTATAAGAAAAAAAAAAGTGTGGTTTATGTTGAGGGGATTTTGGCAGAAATGGATGTAACTCAGGAAAAGTACAGGTGTTTATGTGCTACAATAGAGGGAGAGGTCTCTTGAATTTCCCCACTAGGAAGGAGATCAAATGCTAAATGAAGTCAATGACAATTTTCTATTGGTTGTGGAGACCTTTAATACTGGTTGCATGGAGACAACTGGAGTGTCAATAACATTTGATTATTATTTGAAAGCACCTATATTTATATCTATAAGATAAACAACCATAAATTAAATTACATCTCAAACTTCTCAGAGATCTTAGATATGTTGACTACATCCAGTGGGTGGGATTCAAAATTTTTTACTACCAGTTATGTGGGTATGGCTTGGTCAGAGTGGCTTGACTTGGTGGGCATGGCAGGGGAAGGATACTGTAAAATCTCCATCCCCACCCTACTCCAGGGGAAGGTTGCTGCAAAATCCCCATTCCCTCCCCACCCCACTAACCTGCTTTCCAGCTCTGTTCTCCTGTGCAGAGCAACAAAAGAAGACCCAGCTGATCAGTTGGGACTCAGAAGGCAGAGAATAGATGGGGCCGGGGCCAGTCAGAGGTGGTATTTGCTGGTTCTCTGAACTATTCAAAATTTCAACTACCGGTTCTCCAGAACTGGTCAGAACCTGCTGAATACCACCTCTGACTACATCATCCCATTCATCAAAAGAGATCTTAGATGTGTTGACTACATCATCCCATTCACCAAATTATTTCTTCATGGTGCAGAATTGAGGATGAATCACATGGTGTTCTTCTTTCCATTACTATTTTGCTGCTACAAGTACTTATTCCCTTTTTATGACACTGTAATCTATAGGTGTCAAATTCGCTGCATCACGTTAATATCACATGATGTTTTTTGCCTTCACGCAGCTGGGGTGGACATGACTTGTGTGAGAGAGATGCATCTGCCCCATGGGCCCCCAGTTTGACACCTCTGCTGTAATCCCTTAATTCGGGGCATGGAGCTGACACCATGTGGAGTTCACAGCAGATTTTTTTTCTTTGTGCCCCAGGAGAAAAACATCTGCTGCTACCTAGGATTGAACTCTCAACCTTCTGAATGGGAGGCAAGCATCTTCACACTAGGCCACCACGCCACTCAACTGTTGTAGATACACAAATAGATTAAATTGGAATAAACAAAGGATATCTACTTTGGAACTGACCATGATAATTATTCCTAACATTTTTCCAGTGGCTTTGGAAAGTTCTGCCCCTTTCAGTTGTTATAGAAATGGATGATATAAATTCTTGCTTGCTCATCTCTCTCTTCCCTTGCTTTTTCCAGCCTTTTATTTTTTATTTTTTGCCAGTTAACTGTTTTGATGGTTGCTGATATTTAGTAGATAAACCTCAAGCTATATTTTTCTGATAGCTGAAATGATTGGCATGTGCATGTGCTCTGAACTGGAATGGGGACTGACAGGTTGTGTGCTTGGGTACTACAGAAAACTGGAAATTTCCCACAGGAATTTTCCTACAAGATTCAAAGAGAACGTCATGTGCCACATCACTCGCCATGATTGCTAAGGAGTACAAAACCTCAGGGCTCTGCCAAGATCTGTTTATTTTACCCTTCTCATTTTGTTTAAAGCAAGAGAAAAACCTTCCCTTTTTAAAGGGGGACAAATGCTTAAGGAATGGAATGCTTAAGGAAAAGAACTACTGATTTTGTACTTCCAGGTAGTCCTCATTGACCAGCTTGAGCCAACATTCAAAGATAGGATGGTGCAAAACAACCCGATTTTGTGACTATTCTTCGCATTTATGACAGTCATAGCCTCCCATGGTAACCTGCTTACCATTTGCACTTTTCACAGCCAGCATCCAATGAGCAGAGTTAATGGAGACCATGGAAATGAAATCGCAAGTTAATCCATCATTTGACGATTGAAATGGAAGTGACCCCATAAGCCCATCACATGATTTTTCTGCTTCATGACCATTGTACTTAGCAACAAAATTACAGTGAGAACAATTAATCAGTGCAATGGATTGCATCCAAGAGTTGTGGGTGCTGCATCACTGGAGGTTTTTAAGGAGAGTTTGGACAGCCATTTATCCAGAATGGTATAGGACAGGGATGTCAAACTCGATTTCATTGAGGGTTGCATCAGGGTGGCATTTGACCTTGGAGGGCCAGGAGGGGCATGGCCAGGGTGGAGTAGCCAGCTCAATGTTACTCATCAAGGCTCTATTTTCGGCCACGTCAGCCTTCCCAATCTGGATGGCCAATCTGGATTTATCTTTCTCTGAGGCTTTCATCTGCAGCCTCCCTGGATTCTCATCTTTCATTTTAATGTCAAGGGCGCTGAAGGTGAGAAAATTTCACCCATGGGGCTTTTTACAGTAGGAAGTAAGGAATCCAGGAAGGCCAGGAAGAGAAAGAAGGGCAAATATCCAGCAGAAAATATTAGAGCTCTGTTTGCAATATGGATGTTAGGTCTGCCTTCCAAAAGCACACAAACTCTAGATGGTAGCAATGAATTTCTGTATCTCTTCACTGCCATCTCTTGGTCATCAAGATAGGCCAAGATACGGCAAACCTAGTTTGGAATTCAAACATACCTTGAATCCATGGATTTTTGTATTTCTGAAACTATGAATTACTTGGAAATAGCATTTTATGTTATGTTTGAAATTTCTCTCCTGTGTTGGTATTTCTGCATATCATTGCTACCCATGGCAACCACTCATGAACTGTCATTCTGGCCAAGTGGTTAAGATACATTGGCAAAATCACCATCAGTGAAGGCAGCTTTATTTTGAACAGCTTACATCTTGTGGCGGTACCTATAAAACCCTCAAATGTCCAACCTATCCCAGGTCCTTCAGAAGGACTGTATAGGTGGACAAAAGTGCCAAATCCAGTCTGAACATCTGGCTGATTGTGTGACCAACTATAATACTGATTTGCCTCTGCTGCATTTCAATTACAAGTTCCCCCGTCTCTCTTTCTCTTTGTCTCTGTCTCTTTCTGTCTCTGTGTATGTCTCTCTGTGTCTCTCTGTCTCTGTCTCTGTCTCTGTCTCTCTGTCTCTCTGTCTCTCTCTCACACTCATACACACACAGAGAGAGACAGACAGACAGAGACATACAGACCCTTCCTTACATCCTCTTTCAAGAGTCACCTGAACACAAGGTGTTGATTTGCACATGTTCTCCAACAAACAACTCTTGCCGGGCATGCTGTATCTCTCAAAGAAAATTAAGTCATATATAAAATTAAGTTAAATATACATCTCTAAATGAAAAGTTAAAGCTGTCACATTGGTCACAAATGCATGCTAAACTAAACAATCATTTATTACATTGGCTCATTACTGCTGAGTGGAACAGCGAATAGTTCCAAATGGATAATTAATATCACTTTTAGAAGGCTATTCATATATATTTCAAACATAGACTCACTTTTTAGAGTTACTGGTTTACAGCAGAGCGCAAAAGCTGGGGGTGTTATATCTGGTGTATTTCCAATGACAAAGTCTATTTATTTGCACTGCTTTTTTTGAATGTGTCCATATTATTCCAACCTCCAGTGTGTTTTTAGCTCCCCAGCCTCTGAATAAGGCTAAATATATTAAACTTATAATGTAATTATAATATAAAATATTATACTCAAGTCTCTATATTTAGAAGACAATCCATCAGTTTGCTGATACATATTAATGATTTTAGTTTCTTCTGTTCAATTATTTCTAATTCTCAGACACTACCTCAGATAAGTCCCTTGGCAAGATATTAGTAGTAGTTTGCCATTGCGTACTTCCTAGAGCTAAGAGAAACTGGCTGGTCCAAAGTCACCCAGCTGTTTTTGTGCCTGGGATAGAACTAGAACTCACAGCCTCCTGGTTTCTAGCCTTGTGCCTTAACCACTACACCAAACTGGCTCTCATGCTGGTGATATGAAATGTTTTTAACAATTGTAAATCCTTCGGTCACTAGGCTTGATGGGCATGGCAGGGGAAGGTTATGGCAAAATCCCCATTCCCTTCCCACCCCACTAACCTGTTTTCCAGCTCCGTTCTCCTGTGCAGGGCAACAAAAGAAGACCCAGCCGATCAGCTGGGACTCGGGAGGCAGAGAATAGATGGGGGCAGGGCCAGTCAGAGGTGGTATTTGCCAGTTCTCCAAACTACTCAAAATTTCCACTACTGGTTCTCCAGAACTGGTCAGAATATCACCTAGGTTTAGACTAGATTTGGCATTTTGGTCCACCTCTCGAGTCCTTCCCAAAACCTTGGAATAGCAGATGTTGTTGGTGTTTAAGAGTATTAAAGATATTGCTAAAGGATGTAAGTCAGTGGTCCCCAACCTTTCCAGCTTTGTGGATTGGTGTGTGTGTGGGGGGAGGAAATGGTTCCAGGTGAAGCAGCAGATGCAAGTGCAGTTCCATTTGCACAGCCCAGTTCTGAATGGTCCATGACCCAGTATTGGGGCACAGCCTAGGGGTTGGGGACCCCTGTTGTAAAAGCTGTTCCAAGTAAAGCTGTCTTTTGCAATTGACTGGTGGGGATTTTGTGAATGCCAATAGATGCTTCTGTTAAGTACCTATGACCTATAAAGTCTTACAAAGCATAAGGTAAAGATAAAGATTCCCCTCGCACATACATGCCAGTCATTTCCAGCTCTAGGAGGCAGTGCTCATCTCCATTTCAAAGCCAAAGAGCCAGCGCTGCCCGAAGACATTTCTGTGGTCATGTGACCGGCATGACTAAATGCCGAAGGTGCACAGAATGCTATTACATTCCAACCAAACTCGTCCCTATTTTTCTACTTGCATTTTCACATGCTTTCGAACTGTTAGATTGGCAGAAGCTGGGACAAGTAACGGGGGCTCACTCTGCTCCACGGTGCTAGGGATTCAAACCACCGAACTGCTGACCTTTCTTTCGACAAGCTCAGCGTCTTAGCCACTGAGTCACCACATCCCTTAATATACATAGCATAGGGCCCAATTATTTGAAGAACTATCCATGTCTGTTTGATACTAGATGACTGGGTGGCACACTCTTTAATTAAACAATGTCATCTTTGGAGATCCAGGAACTGTGCATTCTCTGTCACACCTGCCTTGTCAAATGAAATTTCCCCTGGGAATCAAGTATCTCCCAACCTGGTAGGATTCAAAAGATACCTTAAAACCCAGGCTGTTTCCCCAGGTTATAGGATAGAATACCTGGAATCCCTTCTGATACGTGTCTGCATGTTTTCTGAGCTGCCATTCTGTTCTCTGTGTTTTATTTACTTCATTTGTGTATAATGTGTTTTATTCTGTATATTGTGTTGTGAACTGATTATGTTCTGATAATTAAATTATTACTGTAAAGTCTGGCTTGGTCCTGCCTGATTAAAAGTATCTGAAAGTTCTTAATTAATGTAATAATTAAGAGGACCTTTTAATAAAAGTATCTCTGATCCTCTAGTCCCATTTTGAAACATTACTGAAAATCAGATATTACAAATTATTGATTCGGTAATGTTTTATGAAGTATTTAATATAAGTTCATACTAAAAAACAGTTTATACTAAAAACAGAATCTACAGTATAATGATTCCTGGGTTACATCATGTATGAATTATATGAGTGCTTCTACACAAATCCCTATCTAATGTTAACTAATATAATTTTACAACTTTATACTACATACTGTAAGTTAAGGGACAGCAGTTAACTCCGTTATTTTATAGCACAGACAGCGCTCCAAAGTTTTAACAATTAAAAACACTTGACTAAGTGTCCATTGTTATTGCTCAAGGCATGGACTTCGGCTACCAACACATCAATAATCCAGGAAGCAAAATGGGAGGGAAAGTGGACTTAAAATCAAAACACCAAGATATATTGCTCCAAACAGGAAATTATTAATTTTAGTTACATAAGGTTAGTCCTATTATGAAGCAAAGAAATGAGATTGCTTTGGACAGAAGATGCTTGTCAGTGCAGAATAAAATCAGTGACAACAGCTCCGGGCTATGTCCTTTAATTGAAAGACTGAGATACGTATTCTATCCATCCTTGTCACTACCCTTAGGCTAATCTGCTTCTCCTTAGTACAATGGATCATCATCAAGAGTGAAGGAAAACTGAACTGTCAATTTAGATACCTTCAACAGACAGAAGGGGATGAGAGTCCCACTTTGGCTTTCACCTTAGTTAGCAAAATGAGTCATTAACACAATGCTACTATGTTCCTTTCGTGATCTGCTGTTTGAACTTGGGGTTAAATCTGGAAAAGGTGGGAAGGGGGAAATCAAACTTGATTAAGAAATAGTAGGATGGTAAATCTGCCCCCCCATTAATGAATTGTCCACACCATCCACCTAAATGTATTATTTAAAAATGGCAGGAAATTTTACCTACCTTGCTATTCTCTGCATTCCCCATCTGGCATAATTTCTTCAAATATATTTAGCTTTGACTCATTCCATAGTATATAGAATTTGGTATGCAATTTTTCTCAACGTAGGCTTTCTAAAATGCAGTTACGCTTAATATATACTTTTTAAAAAATGAAGGTGTGTTTATAATACCAAACATTTTACAATTTCACTCTAAATGAGCCTTTCTTTTTGAAGATTTTTCAAGGGAACAGCAGTCATATTCACATATGGTCACATGCGTTGTGCTAGATTACAGGGGTATTTAACTGTTGGCCTGTGGGTCAGATGTGTCACACACAGGCCATGCCCATCCCACCTCTGCAATGGGAAAAAAGTCACAATACGTCATGTGACGGCAGCGTGACACGGTGAGTTTGAGCTAGAAGAATGGTAGATTCTTTTTGAAAATCGTGTTCTCATTTATGGTGATTTAGAACATAGAATGACAGAATGGGAAATGGCCTTGGACGTTTTCTCGTCCAATCTCCTGCTCAAGCAAGAGATCTATACCATTCTGGAAAAATGGCTGTCCAGTCTCTTCCTTAGGGGAGCAAGGTTTTCCCCTGGCAGCTCTTCATGTCTCAAGGTTGAGACATGAAGCCTTGCAACTCAGTGGTTGCACTATGTTTAAATCCCTATCAGTTTTGAGACTAAAAAAACCACCGGTTTATTAGAGGTACCATTTTGCTTCTAACTAAAAGAATCAGATTTAAGTTATTCAGTTTGGTTTGTACTCATGCTTTCCATAACTATTTCCTGATACATGTGCATTTCATTTTCATCTTTGGTATATTTGATGCTCCTTTTTCTTACTTTTAATTCTTCTTCAGGTCATTTGCAATCCTATCCTCAGAATAGAAGATTTGCAAGCAAAACGTGGAGTTTAGTTGCTTACAACTCAGGGGAAGTTCAGCGTTCATAAAATTGCCAAATGCACATGCAACCTATACTTGAATCCCTCGTCTGTTTCAGCTAGAGTGGAAAACTTGCACCTCATAAGATGAAAAGAGAGTTTTAGATACCTTAAGATCATATCAGTGAAATTCAGGGGCAAAATGACAAAATCACTCAAATTAAAGTGAGAATTTCCATTATGAGAAGTAATTGTGTCCCTTCCCTTCCCTTCCCTAATTAATGTATCTGAACTCATCCTGGAGGTCATGCCATGCTGTCAAGATTACCCTTAAATCCTTTAATTTAAATGAATGAAACCAATTGCAGAAATTGATTGGGAATGTGTGGAAAGTATTTGACTTTATAAGTGTTGATCATCAAAGGGTAGAAGTTTACATTTAGTCTTAAAATCAGCAGGTTGATAAAGAGATTAGTACAAACTTTTAATCTCAGTTAGGTAACTCAACAAATTTGAGAAACTTCATCCCAGAACCATTTAAACATCTGACTAAATGATTGAACTTATCAGATCAGATCAGTGACTCTTCCTGATTATTATAATGTGAAAATGACACGATCTGAATCATGAGATCACAACATAAGCTTTGCTGTCCCAAAGGTGCTTTTTCAAGAGGCAACTAGCCTTTCTGGTTTTTCTTTGAAGACAAAGGAGGAGGAGGAGGAGGAGGAGGAGGAGGAGGAGGAGGAGGAGGAGGAGGAGGAGGAAACAACTTCTTGGATGAGAAGCAAAACATCTTCAGAGAAAAACTAGAAAGTCCAGTTGCCTCTTGAAAAATCACCTTTGGGACAACCATGACCTGGATGACTGAGAATCTCCATAGACATTTAGCAATAATCTTTACTGTTTCATGATGTTATCATAATATCTCAAACAAATATGTAAAGGCAACATGATTTGCTATTGTGGACACTTAGGCCACCTGATCAGTTTTAAAATGTAAATAAATGTTGGCATTAAAGAGCTCTCTCTCTCTCTCTCTCTCTCTCTCTCTCTCTCCCTCCCTCCCTCCCTCCCTCCCTCCCTCCCCCACCCCCCTCTTCCCCTTCTCTCTTCCATCAAGTTACAAAGCAAATTCAGGTGTTCTAAGTACAGAGGTGGTATTCAGCAGGTTCTGACCAGTTCTGGAGAACCGGTAGCGGAAATTTTGAGTAGTTCGGAGAACCGGCAAATGCCACCTCTGACTGGCCCTGCCTTCATCTATTCTCTGCCTTCCAAGGCCCAGCTGATCAGCTGGGTCTTCTTTTGTTGCCCTGCACAGGAGAACGAAGCTGGAAAGCAGGTTAATGGGGTGGGGACGGAATGGGGATTTTGCAGTAACCTCCCCCCACGAGTGGGGAAGGAGTGGAGATTTTACAGTATTCCTCCTTTGCCACGCCCACCAAGCCATGGCCACAGATCCAGTATTTAAAAAATTTGAATCCTACCACTGTCTAAGTAGTAAACCTAATCATAACTCACACTATATTCCTCGGAATAGATTAAAAATGCTGATCTTTGTGTCAGGTATAATACCTTTTTGTGCTTAATTTAATCTCATTATTGCTGTATACCCTATAACTGTTTTCCCCTATTTTCAATATCCTTTAACAGTTTTATAGGTATGTAAAAGAATACAGCATAATGATTGTTTTTCCCATTTTTTTTAAAATGTATAAACATACACGATTTTAAGCCTTAAAGAAAAGCCTTAATGCCCACTTGCTGGAGTCTTTAATTGGAAAACTATATCGATTATAATACCATTATTTCTGGACAATTGTACAGAAAAATCTGCACTATTTATACATGCAGATAGTTGTAATGTTTTTTCCTATAAAAAGGCATATTAGCCTCAAAGGGACATTGGATAAAAAAGCAAGTTTGCCTTAATCATTATGTAGAGGACAGATTTTCTTTCTTTCTTACAGTTATGAAATGGTAGTATATAATAATCTATCAAGATATTTGGGGACATGTTTTCAATGAGCATGCTAATGTCACACTTCTTAACTAAGCCAAATTACTAGAAACTATAATAAAATAGCTAAATTTCCTCTTTTTCCTCACATAACTATCGTGACAAAATGCTGATTTGTTCTGTGGAAATGTTATAAAAATGTCAACTAATCAACACATGTGACACCATAGTTCAATGTTTCTCAACTTTAAGATGGCTGGACTTCAACTCCAAAAACTCCTCAGCCAGCTAAGCTGGCTAAGGAATTTATTTTATTTTATTTATTTATTTGATTTGCCAATTGTTTACAAGATAATAAGTATAAGTGTATACATAGTTGTGATTCCTGAAGTTAAAGTTAAATTCCTGAAGTTAAAGTTCAGACATCTTAAAGTTGCCAAGACTGAGATACTATAAGCCAACATGCAGACTATCCTTAGGTTTAGTTCAAATGCAGCACATGAAATTGTAGATTGTAGCTTGCATTGGGAAGGTCTATCATCAAGTTTGCACTTAAGTAAGTTTGCTGGGTGACTTTGGACCAGTCATTCTCATTCTGATCAATCTGCCTCTCACAATTGTTGCTATGGAAATAAAATGAGGGGAATCCACTGTGAGCACCCTTGAGTTATAGATGTTTAAGGTAGAATATATATGAACTATGAAATGCATAAAACAAATATTCACTTTTATTTGCTGCAAACAAGAGAGTGAATTTTTGCATGGATAGAAATTTAGCCACCCCTATTACTATCATTATAGGGACCCGGTGGCTCAGTGGCTAAGACGTTGAGCTTGTCTATCAGAAAGGTCAGCAGTTTGGCGTAATGGAGTGAGCTCCCGTTACTTGTCCCAGCTTCTGCCAACCTAGCAGTCCAAAAGCATGTAAAAATTCAAGTAGAAAAATAGGGACCACTTTGGTGGGAAGGTAACAGCGTTCCGTGTGTTTGCAGCATTTAGTCATGCCCGCCACATGACCATGGAGATGTCTTCAGACAGCACTGGCTCTTCGGCTTTGTAACAGAGATGAGCACTGCCCCCTAGAGTCAGAAACGACTAGCACATATGTGCGAAGGGAACCTTTATCTTATTACTATCATTAGTTAAATAGGGAGGTGATTTTGCTTTGCTTCCAAATTTCAGTTCAAACCCTTTATAAAGCACTTCGGCTAGGTGACAGCACAACTGAAGAATCTCTCTTCTCTTTTCATGTACTACCATGTAATACAGAAAGACTAAACTTTCCTTTTCCGGGAAGGAAGGAAGGAAGGAAGGAAGGAAGGAAGGAAGGAAGGAAGGAAGGAAGGAAGGAAGGAAGGAAGGAATTTTTTTCTGAGTAATTCTTTGATCATACTTTTATTGCTTTGTTTCCAGTTTATATGGAACATAAAATCATGCAATGTCACTCCAAAAAGGTATTTTATGGTGAATGGGGTAGCATATTATCCCACATGCACACCTCATTCATAAAAAACACATTTTATTGGAGTTAAATCTCAAGCACTGCAGAGTCCTTATGAATAAGCAAATGTTCAAATACCACAGGCAAGTTGTCAATAAACTAACCTGAAGCTGCTTCCACCAAGAAAACAGAGCCAAATCCTGTATTATATGTATTCTGTTGGATGAAATATTGATTTATGATGTATCAAAGTCTCTTGTAGATAGAGAGTTGGAAGGGAGCTGGCTCATGAGCAGCAGCAAACAAACTTTGGACCCCATAGATGTAAAAACCTGCTGTAGTTTATTCTTCCCAGATCCTTAAGTATTCAAGATCAAGGGTAGAAAACAGTCTCCCTGGAGTGTCAGCAGTCCAAACCAAGAATACAAAACAAACATTCTCAAACAAACAAAAAAAATCAAACCAAGTGGGGAAAAAACAAAACAGCAATAACAGTTTGAGGCTTGTTCTTCTGTGTTGTACCAGCAGATCCAATGGGCATCCCAGCTGCAGGAAAATCCCTACATGTGAAGTCTCCATCCTCTTCTTTTCTTCATTCTTCAAAAAATTCCAGCTCTATTTCATGCCTGACAAATGGGCCAGATTTCAGCAAGGCAGTATAAATGTTTTTACACACTTGATAAAGGTAATTTCTTTCTTTTTTTTTTTTTTTTTGTAAATTTTATTTGAGTTTTCACAAAGAGAAAAAAAAATACAAATAAAACATGTTTTTTGAAAGTAGCATAATCCCGGGTTACATTTCTTTGTACAGACACAAATTCAGGTTCATGCTCATTTTTATATTCGATTCCATATCTTATTACTATTTTACATTTTCTGCATAGCTTCTCCCCTCTTTTAATTTTCTCAATTTTATTTTAATTACCGTATATGCCGGCGTATAAGGCGACCGGCGTATAAAGGCATTTAACCCCAACATTTCCACTCAAAATATAGTTTGTTATATACTCGCCCCTCTTCCATCCCCGCCTTCCACTTTTGCACTTTTTTTTTTTTTTGGGAGGCACTTTTTGTGCACTGTGGAAATGAATCCCGTGAAGCCGAAAGGAGCAGCCAGCCTTCTCCCAGCTCCCAAGGAAACGAGGCTCGCACCGCCCGGGCTCCGCTGAGGTATCCGGCTGGGGCTGTCAGGAGTTGTTACCGCTGGCGCAGCTCCGTGCGGCTCCAGTCCCAGCGTTGCGTCAGGAAGGGAAGGCAAAAAGGAAGAGCAGCGGCGGCGCTTTGCAATGGCAGCGCGGCTCTTCCTTTTTGCTGCCTTCCGGGCAACACGGGACTGGAGCCGCGCGAGCGCGCCAGCGGTAACAGCTCCTGACAGCCCAGCCCGGACCCTCAGCGAGCTCTCAGCGTGCGGCTCTCGTTCAGGGGCTGCTCCGCACTCTCACGGATCGTCATTCACGATGTAAAAATGCCTCAGCCCGTGAGCAGCCGCAGTGCTTCCCAATTACTATTTGCCGGCGTATGGGCGACCCGGCATATAAGACGACCCCCAATTGGAGGCATGTTTTTCAGGGCAAAAAGTCATCTTATACGCCGGCAAATACGGTATCTCATCTCAATTCAAATCATTGTATTTATATTTTTTGTCTGTCCTGTTTCAATTATCTATTATCTTTTCTCATGAAACAAAATTTCTCCTGTAGTTACTGATTGGAGTATGACGTCTTTATATCTTTTCCCTAAAGTTGTAACATTCAATATAATACATAACTTCCATTTGGTTTCTGCTGGGCACATTCTTAAAATACACACTGTATTCTTAAAAAAAGAAAAAATTATAAATGTATATAATTAAAACAACATTCCATTCCAATTCAATTCTATCATTAATATTAATATTCATTAAAGTCTTAACATCTTTAACATTACTTTTAAATATCATACTTCTATGGGAACAATTATAAGCTTTCCATAGTTAATCCCCCCCCTTCACTTATATTTTATAAAACATTAACTAATTAAAATGTTCCCGTTCCTTCCTAATTCAATTTTCTCATTTATTTTATTTCACTTATTTTATTCACAAACATTTCACTAAATTACACTAACTATTTTATCCCTCATTTTAATCATACGTTGTTTCCAATTTTCTAAAGTTATTTCTATTACTAATATAAAATACAATCTTATGTACCTTTACAGAATCCCTTTTTCAGTTAGATTTTCACCCATGATCTCTAAATAGGTCCTGTTTCTCTATATCTTGCTCCAGTCCTTAGTAACTTCTTTTCCTTCCCTTTTTCCCTCTCTTCTTCTCTCTCCCCTTTTTATCCCCTTTTTACCCCCTACCTCTATTTCTCTCTTCTGTATTCCCCTTTTCTGTTGCTTTCCAGTATTATACTTATTTTTCGAATTATTTTTCTTTTCTTTGGTTGTTTTTTTAAGTCTTAAATTCTCCATTCTCTTTCTCCCCTTTCTTTTTTCTTCCCCACATAAAATTGATTGTTCATTAAAGATGGCTTCTTCTTTGTCCCAGTCTTCTTGTTTTGCAGTCTTTTCTTGTTGTTTCTCATAATTCCAAATCTCCATTTCTAAGAATTGAAAAACGAAGCCAAAATAACCCTTCCCTTCTTGTGCACCTTCTTTGTACTTTTTAAGTTCCATTTTCAATTCATCCAGAAGTGGTGCCATTGTATAAATTTTTAAACAACCACCCGATTGATTTTAGTCATTCAAATATAATAACCAAGAATCCAAAGATCACCAAATAATCCAAATACATGCAAACTGTTTCTTTTTTGCTCTTTTTTTTCACTTTCTCTTTCTGGGGTTACTATTTAGTTGCAAAGTTTCAGTTAAAATGTATCTTTTAGAAGTCTTGTTGAAGTTTTACTGTAGACTCTTTTTAATTCCAGGCAGTCTCCTCCCTCTTCCAGATCCTGCCCTTATTCTTTTTCTCTCCCTTCCTGCTTATGAAAAAGAAAAATTTTAATGTCCAGAAATCTTTATTATCCCTTTGGCATTTTGTTTTATTTTTAACTTAATTGCCTATTGATGTCAAAGCGGATTTTTCTGATTTCTTATTTAAGTCTCTTAGTTGTCAGTATAGGGAAGGAAAAAGCCAAACCTTTCCCTTTTCACTTTCCTTCGCTGCTTCCGACTCTTCTTTGGGAGCAATGTTATTTTTTGTAAGTTTAAATTCCAGGGTACCTTAGTTGTTGCTTTTACAATTTAACCCGGTCAGGCAAAACTTTCACTTCTTATCTTCCTCCTGCACATTCTTTTCCGGTCGAGTTCTCCTTTGTGGTGGCCATTTCTGACCACCACTACAACCACCTTCGGGAAAGGGAGTAATGGCCAGCTGAGGAGGAGTGATGCAGCTCTCCTCAACTCTGCTGGCGGTCTCCCCCCTCTTCACCACCTCTATGGGGTGGCTTAGCCCCGAAACCAGCTGGCTCTGGGCACTCCAGCGGCCAGCCCAGACAGAAACCGTGCACGATCGCGGATTTCTGTCTGTCGCTGAAGCCCTTCAAACCAGAAGTCGATAAAGGTAATTTCAACCATTTCCTCTGCAGATTTCTCTTTGTCACTGTTCTCCAAAAGCATAGAATAAAATAATAGGATTGGAAGGAACCTTGGAGGTCTTCTAGTCCAACCACTTGCAGGGGATCCTATACCAAAGGGCTGTCCAGTCCTTCTTGAAAACCTCTAGTGATGGAGCACCCATAACTTCTGGAAGCAAGCCATTCCATTGGTTAATCCATCTTCTTCTCCAACCCCACCATACCTGTCCTTTTAGAAAGGCAGCCTTTAAATTTAGCCAGTCCTGACCCTACAGGCACATACAGACAAGCACGATGGCTTACTTATGAGGAGGATGGTATTTTCCCCTCACCACTATGTTCAATTGTGAATTAAACATTGGTGATAAAGATTCTACTTCTTGAGCCAAGGCTGAGAATGGAACATGGTTGAGATAGACTATCTTGGTTTTCAAGACAAAATGGTACCCATCCCTTGGGCTTGATTCAAAGGTTTTCTACATGTCATCATTTTAGCCCATTAGCAAGAGCAATATGATATCTTCTTAGTAGCTTTTTGAGCAGGGCAAAAAGAAGAAGAAAATGGGGAAGAAGGAGAATTCTAGATTCTCCAACTCTGCCACTATTCATTTGAGTTCTGATCTTAATCTTTCCTTGGTCCAGCTTTGTGCCTTCATTGGCATCAGTACCCAAATGATTGCTATTTAGAAAATGTAAAACTTCCTATAACTATATCCGTAATAATTATCCCTGATCCCAAAACTTCATAGAGCTGTGGTGGTGCAGTGATTAGAGCACAGTACTGCAGGCTACTTCTGCTAACTGCTGATTGTCAGCAGTTTGGCAGTTCAAGTCCCACCAGCTCAAGGTTGACTCAGCCTTCTATCCTTCCAAGGTCAGTAAAATGAGGACCTAGATTGTTGGGGGTAATATGCTGACTCTGTAACCCACTTAGAGAGGACTGTAAAAGCACTGTGAAGTGGCATACAAATCTAAGTGCTATTGCTATTGCTACTGTCTGATCTAGTAATCTCTGATAAAAATTTCTGAATAGTCTACTGCAGGGATCTCACATCATCACGGTGGTGTCACATGATGTATCGGGACTTTTTCCCCCCTTGCTAAACCAGGTATGGGTGTGACCAGCACATGATACATCCACCCATGGGCCAAGAGTTTGACAGCCTTGGTCTACTAGATGGTGGGATGAGAACAATGAAACTCTACCTTGGTTTATACCATAAGCTTTTCCTAAACTCAAATTAACAATATAAAATAGTTGTGCCAACATGACATGTTATAACTAAAAAATAACACATATTAGGTCTTAGTTTGATGGCTTGGTACTTGGTTGGACAATGGTTGGGTTGGGTCCCATAAACTACCATGTTGGTCAAGTCCATGGACTAGGTAAATCTAAGCAAAAGGAGAGTTCAAGGTAATATTGACCATTTTCAGTTTTAGCTATGCCTGTTCAAAGGAAAATGCCCATCCTTCTTTAGAGGAACTGAAATTAGTTGTTGAGATGTTTACAGCTTGTGCTTTTGATACCAACAGAAGTTGATTTAGAATCCAAGATGAAACAAACATATATCTAAGCTTTAAAGAAAACCATGCCTGATATGCAGAAGTTGAATCTACTTCAGAAATCCACAGATTGTTACAGAATTGATTTTTCTATCAGAACATAAAAACTGAGAATCACTATGAATGGCCAAAGGCATTAGAAGGGCAAAAAAACAAACTTGTTTTCTTGTAGGAAACAAAATGAAGAACCTATAAAAGCCAGTTTAGGATGACATGAGAATTTAATATGTACATTTTTAAAAAAATAAATAAATAAATTTACCCAAACCAATATCAATACCTTTGTATGGATTTTTTTAAAAATGTATAATCAAAATTATGATTATTACGTTTTGTAAACTGTATAGTGTTCCTGTGGAATTGATGGTATATAAAAATCAGAATAAATAAAGAAAATGAAGGCAATAAAGAAAACAGAAAGGGTTATATAAAGTGAAAAGAAAAACAAGAAAATGTATTATCACCATGTATAAAGTTCAGTTAAATTAGACCAGATTATTTGAACCTATATTCCCCCAAGTTCTAGTATTATGATAATGGTCTGCTCCAATGGTTCTCAATTTTTTCTTCACCAGTCTCCCTTTAAATACCTTTTGTAGCTACAAATGGCCGTGGGCCACCATGATTTTACTCAACATTTAAATCATAACATTTCTTCAAGTAAGATGAGGATTTACCTGTACTAATAGGGTATAATTATAATAAACCTATTTCTTTTATTTTAAAACTCTGCAGATTTTACATGTAAATGGCAACCAAGAATTCTGGAATTTATTCCCCTTTTTTTCCCCTGATGGATATATTTTCTTTATATTTTCAATATCTCTTTCAACAGCCTTTGAATAATCTGGTTGTGTATAAATTCACCGAAATTTTAACTGGAATGATTGTTCAAATGACAAACAGAGACAGGGCTCATCTGGATTTTTAGGGAGGCCTATGGAAATAAATAATAAAACCTCCTTAATTATCATATCTTTTCCAAATTTCTCATTGTTTCTTCCTTTAGTTTTATTCCTCCTAGGTTTTATTAATTCTCAATCAAACATAGCTAACCAAAACACAAAACATAAAACATAAAACTTCTTTTTGGAAAGTGGCTTAGTCCCGGGTTACATCTTTTTTTACAGACCTAAATCAAATTCATGCTCACCTTATATACCATTCTTATCTTATTTACCATTCTATATTTTCTATATAACTTCTCCCTTCTTTTCACTCTCTTAATTATATTTTGTTTATTTCATCTTATTTTAAAATCATTATACTTGTATCTTTTGTCCGTTCTTTTCCAATTATCTATTTATCTCTTCTCTTTAACAGAAAATTTCCCCTGTAATCACTTTTAAAGTGTGATGCCTTTCTATCTTTCCCCTAAATTAACACTTAAAATAATACATAATTTCCATTCTGATTCTGCTTAGTACATTCTATCTGTTGCATTTTAAAATAAAGGAATAATAAATTTATAATATAGTTAAATATATAATTTCCATTCTAATTCTAATTCTACTTAATACATTATTTTAAAATAAGAAAATGAAATAGTAAATTTATAATAACATTAAGACAATAACGAATTAAACTATAACTAAACATTAATCATTTTACACATTCTCTTTAATATTTTATTGAATATTGAGATCTATCATTATTAAACATTTTAATATTTTAATATTTTGTTAAATCTTATAATATTCCAATAGACTATTTCAAATGCAAATACTACAATACTATCTTATGTACTCTTGCAGAATCTTTCTTTAATTCTACTCTATCCTTTATCTCTGAAAAAAATCTGCTTTTTTGCATCTTGTTTCAGGCCTTTGTGGCTTTTTTTCCCTTTTTCCCTCCCTTTCTTCTCCAGTCTGGTCTTTTTGCCCCCCCCTCTCCTAACCTCCACCTTTTTAACTTCCCCTCTCTGTTGTATTTCTCTTTTCTGTTGCTTTCTAACATTATACCTTTTTTCACCTTATTTTTCTTTTTCTTGGTTGTTTTATTAAATCTTAAATTCTCATTTTTCCTTCCTCTCTTCCTATTTTCTTTCTTAATTGAACTTTTTGTCCATTAAAATGGCTTCTTCCTCTTCTTCTTTTTCTTCTTCTTCTTTTCTTCTTCTTCTTCTTCTTCTTCTTCTTCTTCTTCTTCTTCTTCTTCTTCTTCTTCTTCTTCTTCTTCTTCTTCTTCTTCTCCTTCTCCTTCTCCTTCTCCTTCTCCTTCTCCTTCTCCTTCTCCTTCTCCTTCTTCCTCATGTATTTGCTGATATGTAGAAACCACCATTTCTAAAAGTGGAAGACAGCTCCCAAAGAATCCTTGCCTTCTTGTTCTCTTTCCTTTAATTTTTCATATTCCATTTTTAATTCATCCACAGATAGTGCCATTGTAAATTTTTAAGAACAACCCAGATGTTTTTAATCTTAAAGTAATTTCCAAGTGTCAAAGTTATCAAACAATCCAAACAAACACAAAATATTTCCTCTTCTTCTCTTTGCATTTTTTCCTCCTGCTGCAAAATCCCAAAACATATTTTAAAGCCGTATTACAGTTAGTTGCTGGTCTTATAATCTTCAAGGCGTCTCCTCCAACAAATTTTTAAAGATTTTTTTAGTCTTCTCCTTCCCACTTATAACAAAGAGCTTATTTTTACCTTAAAGAAGCAGATTTTTCAGTGCTCATTTGCTTTCTCCGTAAGGAAGGGAGTGAACTTTCCTTTCAGCACTTTCACCGCTTTAACAACTTCTTTTGGAAACAAATGTATCAATCCAAAAGTCAGGTTTCCAGGGTGTTTAAAAGTATCTTAATGTCCCAGTTCAGCCAAGAAAACTTTCTCCTTCTGATTCTTCCTCATGCACAAATCTTATCCAGTTGAAGATTCCTTTGTGGCTGCCATTTCTGACAGCCGCTCCACTGCCTCAGGAAAAAGGAGTCTAGCCAGCTGGGGGAAGGGGTTGCGATGTCCCCAGACCCCTGCCTGGATCTCCTCTATCTTCCGCTGCCCCTCCGGGCGTGCGACAACCCCAAATCCAGTTGGATCGGGGTACCTCAGCGGCGAGCGCAGCAGGGACCCGCAGAATCGCGAATTCCTGCCGCCGCCGAAGCCTGCAACCGGAAGTTCCGATATTTTCTTTATATTTTCAACAGTCTCTCTGCTCAACAGCCATTGAATAATCTGGCTGCGTATATAAATTCCACACCCGAGAATCATCACTTTAACTAGGAATGGATGTGTTCAAATGATGCACAAAAGATGACAGGCTCATCTGGATTTTTAGGGAGGCCTATGGAAATAAATAAATTCCCCAAAAAATAAATAACTATTCTGCATCCCAAAGCAAATAAAGCAGACATTGATAATTTCTCAGCAGTTGTGTACTGTTAAGGCAGTAAATTCGATGAGGTGAGACGCAAAAGCTGACAAAATCAGCTGACAGTGAAGTCTATCCATAGATTTGGCATTTATATTAGAGCTGTTGTGAAATCATTTTACTACATATTTTTTTCCTAACTCATTCAGGGCTTGACTCATTAAGGTTGATTAAAGCAGAGGTCACCAACCTTTTGGACCTCAGGGACCACCAAACTCATAATTTTAGATCCCAGGGACCACTAACCCAGTTCTGTGGGCATGGCCTAATTTGTGGGTGTGGCTTGGTGGTCATGTGACTGGCTGGGCATGGCTTGTATGTAAATATTATAAATATTTATATAAATATTGAATTTTTTATAAAAAAGAGCAACTTTTACCCAAAATCAGGCAAAGCAGGCAAATTGAGCTGCTCACAGAATCACAGATTCATTCATACATCTATCTATCTGCCATTGGCGAGCTCAGTCTGTTACATAAAATTTGCTTGCAATCAAACTCATAAAATTTGCTAGCAACCAAAATCATAAAATTATCTCACAACACACCATGCATGTAAATATTGAATTTTTTATTTTAAAAAAGAGCAACTTTTACCCAAAATCAGGCAAAGCAGGCAGATTGAGTTGCTCGCAGAATCATTCAGTGATCTATCTATCTTCCATCGGCTAGCTCAGTCTCTCAAATTTGCTTGCTGTGAGTCTGCACTGAATTTGCTTGCAAGCAAACCTTCAGTACTGAGGGAGGTTCAGCTGTGCTGAGCGGAAGATCTAAAGCAGGGGTGTCCAACCTTTCACCTTCCCTGGGCCACATTAGAAGATGAAAATTTGGTTTGGGCCGCACATAATTAAATTAAATTAAATTAAATTAAATTAAATTAAATTAAATTAAATTAAATTAAATTAAATTAAATTAAATTAAATTAAATTAAATTAAATTAAATTAAATTAAATTAAATTAAATTAAATTAAATTAAATTAAATTAAATTAAATTAAATTAAATTAAATTAAATTAAAAAATAAAATAAAATTATTATTTATTATTAATTATTTATTAAAAATTATTTATTTTTTATTTTATAATTTTCCGGCCAAATTTTGCGGGGGGGGGAAGCTCGCCCGCCTCACGCCTACCTCTCCTCGTGCAAATTATTTTTTTTTATTAATTTTCCGGCCAAATTTTGCAGGGTGGGGGGGAGGGGGGGAAGAAAGCTCGCCCGCCTCACGCCTACCTCTCCTCCTGCAAATGCAGCAGCAGTGGCGGCGGTGGCGGGGGCAGAAGCAGCAGCGGCGGCGGCGGCGGCAGGGGGCAGAAGCAGCGGTGGCGGCGGCAACAGCAGGAGGTGGCGGGGCGGGACTTTTGGGCTGCGGCTGCCCGCCTTTTCTGTTGCTCGCCTCGCCCGCCTCGCGCCTACCTCTCCTCCTGCAAATGCAGCAGCGGTGGCAGCGGCAGCGGGGGCAGAAGCAGCAGCGGTGGTGGCAGAAGCAGCAGCGGCGGCGCAGTGGCGGGGGCAGAAGCAGCAGCGGTGGTGGCGGCAGTGGCAACAGCAGGAGGTGGTGGGGCGGGACTTTTGGGCTGCGGCTGCCCGCCTTTTCTGTTGCTCGCCTCATCCCGCCTCGCACCTGCCTCTCCTCCTCCTCCTCGCTGGATCTTTCATGAAGGTTGGGGTGGGCGTTGGGCCGCATTACGAGGTGACCTGGGCCACATGCGGCCCGTGGGCCGCGGGTTGGACAAGCCTGATCTAAAGACTAGCTAGAAAGCAAGAAATCCAACCATTTCCTGCTTCCTAGCTAATCTAAATCTCCTGGCACAGCAGAACAGATGACGGTCGGAAAAAGGAAAAATAGCAATTTAGCAGGCAAGTTTGCTGGGTAAGGAGTGAGTGGGCGCGGAGGGTTCCCGGGGGGCATGTGAGCAGTGCAGCCTTTTGTTTTTGCGAAGCCTGGATTAATTGCTTTGTGGGGGTGCTCTGGGGGTGAGATTTCTCTGCGGCCCACCAAAATTTTCTCATGGCCCAGCAGCCCACCAGTTGGCGACAGATGGATTAAAGCACCGTTTTTGGCATGAAAGCCTGAAAACAAATGGGATAAATTCTTCTGCATTTCTTCCTAATCCTTTTGGGGCATAGACAGAGCTTACAAACAGAACTTTTGCAGACCAGTTTCGATTCTGCTAAAGTTCCTTTGCCTTCTTTGTCTGTGGGACTTGTTCTCCTACAATCTGAGCATTTTGCTTTGGATTCTTCATACATTAAAGCATTCATTTTGCCAGAAAGTTGCAGATTTAAAATATGTCTTGTCAAGACTCCTTTAAAAAAAAGTGGGGAAGAAAGAAAGTTCTCCAAGATTCATTCTGAGACAAAAGTGCAATAAACTAACTCACGGCCTTTAAAGCACCATCATAAAAAAAAAGTTGGCTGCAGGCCAGTCTCTGGTTCCCATTTCTTCCAATTTTGTCCTAAACATATTGATTGTAGCAATATTTCTTACGCTTTATTCTCCCAGTCCTTTCCTGGCTCTTGTGACCAATGATCAACTATTTTCTTCCTTCTCTGAAACTATTGCATTTATATATGCCAGCCGTTGAGTTAGAAGTCAGTGTTTTCAAAAAGTAATAGTTAAAATGTCAATCCCTTGATACATATAGCTAGCTACTAAATCTATATCAGAAGCTCTCAGGTAGGTGCTAGATTTGTCTTTAAGAGGCCTCAAAACTAGTTTTACCTGGCATACAAAATTGCAGCTGTCAAAGATATATTTTCAAAATATCATAGACTGACCATAAAACCAAAATACTCATCAAGGTGCTGTAGTTTTCCCTCTTCTCTTGTAGATGATGTATTGGAAGCCAAAAGGAATGCAAACTGTGTTGTGGAAAAAATTGGGTTTTCACTATCAACATATTAAGCTTGTGAAAATGGTATTGTCAGTAATTACATTTGCAGTGAATTTGTGTGCTCTGCTCCCTTCAGACTTTGCAGAATAATTTTGCAGAATAACTCTAGTACTTGGCAGAATAACTCTAGTACGAACTCTAGTATTTTACTTTTCCCTAATCAGCTGTCTGAGAAAAAATTACTGCACTGAACAGTCGAGTACAAAGAGAGACATTTATATTTTTGAAAAAGAAAACATCTGGAAAATTTGCATTTAATTTTTCCACATCAGGGAAAGAAGAAAACAAAGGTGATTTGCTTTAATAATAAAAAAGTTGTCAGCCTTTTTATTTTAACAGCTGTGCAAAGTATTTTGAAATGATGTGAAAGACATATAATTATTGAATTTCTCGTGAAATATTTGAAAAGTCAGTATGAGGCCTAAGGTTATTTAAACCAGCTTCTCTTTTCCTTATGTATGCTTTTTTATTTTACTCATGGGAAACCCTGAGCTTGATATTACGTCGATGACTGTGACATGAAGGATTTTTTTTGACAGTTAACCCAAATCAGACAAGGATGATCTACTTTGTCCTTTACATTTAATAGGCAAGGACAGTTAACTGGTAGAAGATAAATAGGTAAGAATAGTCATCTGCTGATGGCTACTGCAATTGAGGCTGACTGCTGGTGGGCATTCAAAGTCACCTTGATAGCAAATATGTATTCTGACCCAAGCCTTGTTCAAATTAAACAAATACAATGTATAAAAACAAACCTTTTTTAATGCAACGCTGGGAATTCAGTTCATTCCCAGCCAAGAGACATTAAACCCTAATTTTCTGATATCAAAAGCAAGCCCTTTCAAGGTTGCAAAAGGCTGTCAAGAATAGAAGACTAATTACTGATTAAATATCCACTGACAGAAGTTTCAAAAACAAATTGGGGAAAGCAGGGCTTCAATGAGGATTCTGAGTCTAAAGAACGTCTTTGCTTCCTGCAAAGACCACATCCTCAAGGGCTGGTTTTTATCCCTTATGGGAGGGTCCATCACCTACTAGCCTTACTCCCAAGTTGCCGTTGCTGCTTCAGCTGCTGTTTACTTAGAGCAGCCCTTCATGCATGCACATTGAGCACAGGCTCTCCAGGATCCTCTGCATCACTGTTGCCAGACTCCACAAGCTCCAAAGGCAGCACCCCACTTTCCGATACTCCTGGCCCCATCCCTGCATAACATGCAGGCCCCTCATCTGAGTCCTCACTATCAGAGATCTCTGCCATCCGTACCTGCTGCCAGCGAACCACAATATGTTATTTCCATGATCTGCTGCCTAATATTAATAGACTTAATATGAGAGAAAGATTTCTCGGTGAAGACAATAATCTGCCTATTCTGTTTTGGATACATCATTCCATCCACCAAACTGTTGGTGAGTCACTTACCTACTTTCCAGTTGTATTCTGTTGCTGTTTTGTAAATCAAAAGGTTAAAACTTGAATAGCCCAAAGCCTTTCTTTTGGGGGATTCTCCATGCTACGTATCCATGGTATTGTTTCCAATAACTCTGAAAGTTGTGTTCTTGTCAATCCTTCAAAATAGATGGGACCAAGATATCAAAGTCATGTGGCCTAATACTATTTTTATTATAAAGCTATTGTTACTGAATCTTGCAAGGCTGGATGCACTTCTTTCATCCCTCCCATTAGTTTTGTGAGAACTAGTAAGGATCTCATCTGAAACACCTCCTTAGGTTACAGTTCTGGACTAAACTCAGATTTCTTTTATCTGGATGTTGTCTTGGAAACAGCCCATTACATTTCTTGCATCACTCTAGATAGATGAATCCATACGGATGTAAATTCTTCCTGCTTTTCATATTTCTCCTGCCTTTTACCTTCTTTTTTTCCCAGTTCACTATTTTTGCTGTTTGCTGATGTTTAATAAATAATCATCAAGCTTTTTTTAATTAGTTGAACAAAGTGGTATGTATGCTTGCTCTGATCTGAAACACAGGAACTGACTAGGAGTACCTTGGGTGCAAAGAGAACTGGAAATTACTCCAAAATAATTGGGTTAGGAGTTAGCAAAACAACTGTTTCAGTTGTTGGTAACAAACTGTAATTTTTGCTACCAAACTAAGGGTGTGTTTCTCTCTCTCTCTCTCTCTCTCTCCCTCTCCCTCTCCCTGTCCCTCTCCCTCTCCTCCTTCTCCTTCTCCTTCTCCTCTTCTTTCTCTACCCACATTTTGTCTCTGGTCTTGAAAGAAAAGATTGTTAACTTGTATGTAAAAACAACAATTTTTGGTCAAAAGTTGCACATTTGGTTTCATCCAAGCTTATTCTTACTGGCTGATTTTTCATGGTCACCACCCTCAACACAACTAGGATCTGAATTCAGTATCTGAATCCAGATAATCGGTTTACTCAGTTACAGATCCAGTGCATTACTTGAATTTATCCCAAATGTCTCAAAAAAAAAAAATCTGAGTCTCACCTTCCTTATTTTTCAAATTGATTTGTCAAGCTTCAAGCCTGGGAATCAATGACAAACATTATTTTCCTTCCAGAATAGTTTTACAGAAATGACATATGGGTTTGATGAGTGTATTTAAATAATTAAAGACAGCAAATCTCAGGAAGCAGAGGGGAAAAAATCTTGAGGTAGGAAAGCAAACATTAGCCAGTTTCTCACCCAGCTTTTTCCTTCTGAGTAATTACAAGATCTCAACTTCCAGGTTGCAAAATCTTGTCTACCCAAGGTCTATTTTTATAATAGCAGGAACAGATTTATATCACTAAAAGACAGGTCATTGGATTTTCATCCCTAGGGCATCACACCAAGACTTAGAAGCTTTGATATCTTACATGGAGGTCTTTTACCCGTGTTGTAGATAATACGATTTGACATTCCATAAACTCATTTATAAAGCCTCTTATTCTGGAGCCAGAGACGAGCCCTCAACTGCTCAAAATATTACTCGCGTGGGCAGAGAATGCCAGCATAAACAAAATAACAGAGCTGCATTTTAGCACATCTGCATTCGCCTTGTCTCCATGGAACTCAAGGCTATGCCTGTCAAGATATTTGCTTTTATTCTGAGTTGCACTTTTGTGAGGCTAAGTGATAATGACCAGTCCAAGGATATATCACAAGCTGCATGGATGAACATAGAAAAAGCTGATAAATCACAAAAACAAAACAATAAAAAAATCCCTTCACATCTTCCCAGATTCTCAGTTGTTTTCTCAAAGGATTTATTTTAGCAGGTAACTTTCTTTAAATTCTCAGGTAGCCTAAAGAAATACCAGGGAGCTTAGCCTTGTTTGCTTATTTCAGAGAATAGTATGTGTTTGTTCTCTATACTTTTTTTTCTTTCTTGTTTCTATTCAAACAACATTACCCACTCTTTCCTTACCATTGCCTTTCTGGGAAATAATATTTTAAGGTATTGAACATGTTTGCTTTGTGTAACGGCATTTCTAGTCCTGCTCTAAAACAGGGAAAGAGATTAGTCTTCAACATAGTGACTAAATTAGTAGACCAGGAAAATACTGTGGACAAGGCATTCTACAAAGTAGACAACAACCTATTTCTTAGTAAGGTAGAAAAAAGTAGAATAGATAGCACCACCACTAAATGGACTCACAACTGGCTGACAAACCGTACTCAACAAGTAGTCCTTAATGAGTCTAAGTCTACATGGAGGGAAGTAAGCAGTGGGGTGCCACAAGGTTCTGTTTTAGGCCCAGTACTCTTCAATATGTTCATTAACAATTTAGATGAAAGAATAGAAGGGGAACTTACCAAATTTGCAGATGATACTAAGCTGGCAGGAATAGCTAACACCCAAGAAGATAGGCTCAAGATCCAGATGGATCTTGACAGACTAGAACACTCGGCTATATCTAACAAAATGAAATTCAATGTAGAGAAAAGTTAAGTCCTACACTTAGGCAAGAAAAACCAAAATTACCCATATAGACTGGGTGAAACCAGGCTCAATAGCAGTAACTGTGAGAGGGATCTTGGAGTCTTAGTGGACAAGCAGTTAAGTATGAGCCAGAAGTGTGCAGCAGGAACCAAAAAAGCTAATGCAATCCTAAATTGCATCAACAGAGGGATAGAATCAAGATCAAGTGAGGTACTAATACCACTCTATAAAGCCTTAGTAAGACAACACCAAGAGTACTGCATCCAGTTTTGGTCACCACATTATAAAAAGTACAGAGAAGAGCAACCAGGATGATTAGGGGACTGGAGACTAAGGCATATGAAGAACAGTTACAGGAACTGGGCTTGGCTTGGCTAGTCTAGTAAAGAGAAGGACCAGGGGAGACATGATAGCGGTCTTCCAATATTTGAGGGGCTGCCACAGAGAAGAAGGGGTCAATCTATTTTCTGAAGCTCCTGTAGGCCAGACAAGGAACAATGGATGGAAACTGAACAAGGAGAGATTTAACCTGGAAATAAGGAGAAACTTTCTGACAGTGAGAACAATCAACCAATGGAACAGCTTGCCCTTGGAAGTTGTGGGAGCACCATCACTTGAGACTTTCAAGAAGAGATTGGACTGCCATTTGTCAGAAATGGTGTAGGGTCGCCCATTTAGGTGGGGGGTTGGACTAGACGACCTATAAGGTCCCTTCCAACTCTGATTATCTGTTATCTGTTAATTTGGGTTCTCTGCATCTGTTTTATTTTCCTTGTCATCTCTCAGTTGCTGAAAAAAAAAATTGTAACCCATGGCACAGACTAGTAATTAAACATGACTAATATCATGAACAGAGTTCCCATAGGGTGCTAAAATATGGATTGTTTGCCAGTGATTAGATCCAAATCATGCTGACTCATTAATATTTAGGCAAGAAAAATCAAATGCACAGGTACAGTATATGTGGTACCTTGCTCAATAGTAATAATTGTGAGAGGGGTCTTGGAGTCCTAGTGGACAACCATTTAAATATGAGCCAGCAGTGTGCAGCAGCTGCCAAAAAAGCCAACACAATTTTAGGCTGCATAAACAGAGGGATAGAATCAAGATCACATGAAGTGTTAATACCACTTTATAATGCCTTGCCAAGACCACACTTGGAATACTGCACCCAGTTTTGGTCACCACAGATGGAAAAGATGTTGAGACTCTAGAAAGAGTGCAGAAAAGAGCAACCAAGATGATTAGGGGACTGGAGGCTAAAACATATGAAGAACGGTTACAGGAACTGGGTATGTCTAGTATAATGAAAAGAAGGACTAGGGGTGACATGATAGCAGGGTTCCAATATCTCAGGGGCTGCCCCAAAGAAGAGGGAGTCAAGCTATTCTCCAAAGCACCAGAAGGCAGGACAAGAAGCAATGGGTGGAACCTGATCAAGGAGAGAAGCAACTTAGAACTAAGGAGAAATTTCCTGACAGTTAGAACAATTAATCAGTGGAACAATTTGCCTCTAGAAGTTGTGAATTCTCCAACATTGGAAGTTTTTAAAAAGATGTTGGAGCCATTTGTCTGAAGTAGTGTAGGGTTTCCTGCCTAGGCAGGGGGTTGGACTAGAAGACCTCCAAGGTACCTTCCAACTCTGTTTTTCTATTCTATTCTAAATCATGATTTACAAATCACCAAGGGCTGGGATCACATAAAATGTTCAACTTATCACTTCATCCAAACTTATATCTTCTTGAACCACCTCACATCCACATCTTTCTGCTGTAGACATAAATGAGCTCAAGTTCATGGTATCATGAATATGACTTGACAGTTTCAGAAATGTACAGGTAGTCCTTGATCTACAACAAGTCACTTAGTGATTGTTATGATGGACCTATCTTTGTACTACTTATGACCTAGATTCCAAGTTGTCTCACCCAATGGTCATGTGGCCATTCACTTAACAACTACAAACTTTATTTAACAGTCACAGTTTTTAATTGATGGCTGACATATTCACTTACCAACCACCGCCAAAAAAGGTTTTAAAATCAGGTGGGTCACATGTTTTTCTACCATCACAGCTTACAACCTTGAGTTGGAGGCTCATTATGGTCATAAGTCGAGTACTACATGTATTTGAGACAATACTGGAGAACCTATGTATTTCAGGGTTAGATGGTGATAGGGTCCTGGTATTCTCTGAACATGTAGTAAACACCGTAGTCTGATAGAGAGAAGCAGGAATTGTTAGTTGCTTATATACATAAAAGAACTTGTCTTATAACCTTGTGTGGGTTGAGCAAGATATGCTGGTTTGTGTTATTGGCCTTTGGCAGTTCCTTTTGAGTGCTTCACAAATGGAAATTATGGCTTCATGTCTTTTCATTGCTAACTTCTCAGAGTGCTAGGCATCTATCTCCTGTATTCTTGCAATGTATTTTGTAATTGTTCTGTGTATCTTGCTCATGGTCACCCATGCCTTAGTCACCTCCTGTTTTGCATTACAGCAATGTACTCTACATGAAGCTGCCCCGAAGACCGTCTGCAAGCTGCAATCGGTTTAGAGTGTATTAGCACACACACTTCTGAGTGCCCCATGCTTCGCCTGAGTAAGACCATTGCTGCCTGAGCTGTACCGGTTGCTTTCTGGGTGAAATCCAAGGTGATAGTTAACACCTTTAAGACCCTACATGGCATAGGGTTTTAGGATCACAGATATCTGCCTGCCCTACTAGTTAAATAAAGTGGATGTACTCCAGGTCTATGTCTATGGAGATTCTCAGCCATCCAGGCTATGGCTGTCCCAAAGATGCTTTTTCAGGAGACAACTGGGCCTTCTGGTTTTTCTTTGAAGACATTTTGCTTCTCATCCAAGAAGCTTCTTCAGCTCTGTACTCCAGGTCCACTTCCTTAAATGTTGCCACCTGATAGGACCTCAGAGGTATGCCTTCTCAGTGGCTACCTCAGCCCTTTAGAATAGCCTCCCACCTGAAACCGAGGAATTTCTACTTTTTCTGCTTTCCACTAAAAGTCGGGCTAAAGAAAGGAATAAAAAGCCCAGAATATCTTTACCACACACCTAACCAACACCCAGAGAAGCACCTAATCATGAAAGTAAGGACCAAATAATTGCATAGCAATTGGTGAAACAGTGCCCAAAATCAATACAGTCTATTCAGAGTTAGTAGGACAACTGCTTTTTTTAAAAAGCAGCCAATAAATCCTCTCTTCCCCATGTCAATGAGAAGGAAGGAAACCAAGCTTAGAGTAGTTCAAGAACCCAACAATAGGTTTGCAGCCAGCCTTTTCAACACATTGCTGTATTTAGTTTTGCAGATTTATTACTGAACATTTGTCTAATGTTGCAATTTTTGCTATAGAGCATTATACCCATTAAATCCAAGAAGAACAGACTGCCCGCCAATGATTCCTGGGGATCAGAAAGTACTCCAAAGCTACTCCAGATACGTGTATTAATTTACAACTCCCATACCAGCTATGGAGTAACAGTCCCATTCATTATCGTTCCTTGAAATGAGGAATACGTTGTACTAGCTGCCATACGGATGGACAATCTAAAAGCCAGTATTTTCAACCTCAGCAATTTTAAGATGTATGGACTTCAAGTTCCACAATTCTTTAGCCAGCAGGATGTTGAAGTCCATGCATTTTAAAGTTGCTGAGGTCAAGAAACCCTGATCTAAGCAATTTGCAGGTTGTACAACAGATAACATGGAAATGGAGAGAAAAGACCTGACTTATGTCCTTCTTTATGACTCACAGAGGAAGAAGGGCTAGATACTGGCTATCTCCATTTATTACATGGCAGCAAATCTATCTTGGCCACTGGGATGTATTTGGCTTGGTCGCAAGTCATGCAAAAGTCCATCAATAAATCAAGAAATGTCAAAAAAGGAAGCTTGGGCCAAAGCAGATGTGACAACAGTTATTGGCTGGCAGCTATTCAAGAAATGAGGCATTCTACGTGGGAAAGTTTGATCTTCAAAATTAATGAGCCCTGCTAATTAATTGTTTCCTCATTATTTGGTAGCAATTAAGTCCTGATTTATGACAGAACAGAGGTCATTAATACCTAGTAACTGGAAGGTCATGCATCTAATCAATGGGCCACCATATTTTAGGCTCTTGTAATTAAAAGTGGGGAACACAAAACTCAAATGCCAACTTTTTTAAAAAAAATAATAAAGCTGCAACCGTTTCTGTCAAATTTTTTAGTTTGCAGCTTGTTAGATGACTTTGGTAGTCATGTTTACTATTTGTTTCTGGGAATTTCTTTCTCACTTTCAAAACATGAGAGGGGAGGGGGGAAACCCCAACTTTGTGATTTTCATAATCTAGGCTGTTCAATCTAATTAACACTTAAACACTTAAGCTCATTAGAAGTAAAGCAGAAGAGATAATATTTTCTTCTGTAGCTTTCACTTTATTTTATGTGGAGGCAGCTGGAATCTTGTAAGCTGTTCCAAGCACACAGATACAATTTCCCAACTGTTTAAAAGAAGGGAAATGGGTATTTGCACTTTCCTAAGCAGAGGCTTGATATTTCCACTGGAAATACAAGAGAAGGGTCCAATACAAGAGAAGTAGTAGAGAAGATTCTTCAATAGCAGAAAAGACATTTTGTTCCTTCCCAATCCAAGTAGGATGATATTTAGGGTCCTCTTTACAGCAGCTGATTAGAAAACAGGAAACATTAGGTAGATGAGGGTTTGCATAACATTTGCATCAATGTTATATTTGACATTCTGTCACTCACACATCATCACAAAATCTCCAGAACCATAAAGCCTACAAACTTGAAATTTGGCATATATGTTCCTCACTAAGAAAGGATTTTTCAAAATGACCATCAGAGCATTAGTATTTTGTATATTATTATTAACATGCTCTGATGCTAAAGAGTTCTACTCCCCCTCCCCACCTGAAAAGAAATCTGTTCCAAATGCAAAACACAAGCAGAAGAGAGGCGTTTCAGTTTCAGTTTCACAGCAAGAAGCAGCTTTAGTACAGAACAGTTGAGCTAAGCCACGCCCAGGCTCCTTGCTGTCTCCTTCTTGCTCACACAGCAAATACTGTTTCAGTTTCCATGTTTCAGTTTCCAAACAGCCCTCAACTCTCTCACACACTGACAGGACGCTAGCCAGATGAATACCGATGGATGCTGGTAGGCAGTGGCACAATTTCCCCCCTTATTTTCCTCCCCAAAAACTAAGCCCGATCACATAGTTTCATAGCAAAGCACTGGTATAGAGCTAGTATTATTATGTTATGTTATGTTATGTTATGTTATGTTATGTTATGTTATGTTATGTTATGTTATGTTATGTTATGTTATGTTATGTTATGTTATGTTATGTTATGTTATGTTATGTTACGCTATGTTTTATGTTATGTTATGTTATGTTATATTATGTTATGTTATGTTACTGCATATACTGCATATACTGCATATACTGCATATACTTATACTTTAAGTGAGGTCTTGTCTCTACCCCTCAGTGTGACTGTGGTGCTCCTTGACAAAATATCCATCACATTGTGTCCAAATGTCCATCAAGAGCTTTCACTGGCCCAATGTCTGATTTTTTTTTCCAACATAGACCATCCTGTCCTTGAATGGCTGGGTGGACTGGACATTAACATTTGAACCACTATAAGTCCATGTATTTGCCATATGCTAAATAAATAAACAAACTGCATATACTGTATATATACTGTATGCAGCCATGGTGCCACAGTGGTTAGAATGCAGTATTGCAGACTAACTCGTTGCTCAATGCCAGGAGTTTGATCCTGACTGTCTCAAGGTTGACTCATCCTTCCAAGGTCGGTAAAATGAGGACCCAGATTGTTGGAAGCAGTATGCTGATGTGGTAAACTTCAGAGAGGCTCAGAGAGTCCTGTAAAGCAGTATATAAGTCTAAGTCCTGTTGTCAGGGGTGGGTTTCTACCGGTTCTCTCCACCTCTGTAGAACCAGTAGCTCTGAAGAGCAGCAGACATAGAACCGGTTCTATGTCTGCTGATGTTTTTGCCCACCCACCCACCTGGGCTCTTACCTGATCTTTATTTCCTGATTTTTCAACTTCAGCTGCCGAACGAGGCACAGCTGCAGTTAAAAAAGCAGGAAAAGAGGGCTGTTTCAAAGGCTGCTTCTCTGCACGCAGCTGCTGATGACGACTTACAGGCGCGCGGCTCACAGTGTGCAGGGAAGCTCGTAAAACCCGAACCAGTAGCTAACCCTGTCGTATCCCACCCCTGCCTGTTGTTATTATATATATTATTATATTATATATAGCATTAACATCAAACAAACCAGAGTTCTCACTTGAGACACAAATTACAGTATCTTGTTTCAAACACATTAAGCTGGAAAAGATTCTCTTTATGCCTTGATAGAGAAACGTTTGTTTTTGCCTAGGATTGAACTCTCAGCCTCCTGAGTGGGAGGAGAGCATCCTCACCTCTAGGTCACTGTGCCACCCAGGTCTAGTCCAGAATATTATACACAAAATTCACGCCCGCTGGGATCTTTCTCATTTTAAGCCTGTTTCCAGACTTCTCTAAATGGCATGTATATTACGTTTGACAGTTATTGAAGTGTTCATTGAATAATACGCATATTCTCATCTTCTAAGATAAGTGATTGAATTTAAGATTCTGTGGTGCTAAGCATTAAGTTGGATTCTTACATGGAGCAGGAGAGTAGAATGGATGAGTTATATCATCCTTTCCAGCTGTAGATCTGTTCCTTTTTATTTCTGATATTGATTTTATCAGACCTTGTGCCCTGTCAAAAGCAGTAAGCGAACAAAGCTGGTATCTATAACCACTAAGGTGGGGCTGTTTCTAGTGCAGATGTTACTGTACATATTCTGAGAAACTAACTCAACTAAATAGGTTTCTCAGCCCTGTTGATAGCATTGCAATATTATTCACGGGGTTGTATGTAGCAACTTGCGATGGTGCCAAAATGATGACACACACACATCCTGACATCATCATACAGACTCTGCCATTAGGTTGTTGAATCCCAATGTCTAAAGCAAAGGCATCAATTACAGCATTTTCATGGTAACACACAAGTGACGTTAACTCCCATAAATGCCCACATGTTTAGAGCTAGGGTGCTTCTTTCAGATGATAAGGTTCTACTTGCTCCATCTGATCTTCCACGCTATCCTTTGAAGTCTGAACATTGTCCCTGATCAAGTTGATATATGGAGATATTAAGCCACAGTTTGTTATTTTGTTAGAATAATCTCATAAATATGCAATGGGAAATGTTTTTCTTTTGGCGCCTGGCATTCCTAAACTGGCTCTCCTCTTGATTTATGGGGGATGTGTTTTCCTCCTTGTTTGATTATTTTACTGCTTTATTCCTCCCTTTTGGTTTCTGAAGGAAAATGGGTGCAGGAAGTAACCTGAACTCCATTATCTGTAGAAACTTAAGATGCTTTGCCTAATGAATATATATGCTTACATCATCTGTTGCTCATGCATTAGTCTCTCCAGCCTTTTTGAGATGTATAAAAGTCAGAGCATCTTTTGTTGGGTGGGGTAACTCTCAATATTCTTGGTGGCAGTCCCACCAGCACAATGCAGTAAGCATTGGTTATTTGCTTTGGGTCCTATGTTTGATTCCACTTTGGTGGCTAAATTTCCCTGGGGGCATATTAGTGTTAGCAATAGCACTTAGATTTATACCACTCTATAGCACTTTACAGCACTCTCTGGGCAGTTTATAAATGTCAATGTATTGCTCCCAACAATGTAGGCCCTATTGAAAGGCTTCCAACCTTGGGCCAGTCAGAATCAAACTCCAGACTGTGGACAGAGTTAGCCTGCAGTGCTGCGTTCTAACTACTGCGCTTCCATGGTCTGCATACAGAACAAGAAGTGAACCAATCACATTTTAGCTTAATGCATTAAGTGAACCAAGAAATCTGAATTGAGAAGTAATTGTGTGATACGTGACAAGTAAATGTTATTTGTGAATACCATTTTCATTTGCTTCTGTCCTGTCTGATGTCCACGTTGCCCTAAAACATCTGCTAGAATAAAGCTCCTATTGTAGGTATGAGCCTCAAGGAACTGGAACAGATATTATCACTAGAATATCACTGTCATGCCCTTGTCAGAGACTGAATCTGAGGAGGAAGATGAACAGCTGACAGGGAGTGGGAGTGTGGCTCTGTTGGCTGTGGGGGAAACTGGGGAAGGGCAAAGTCCAGCTGGGCAGAGCAGGGAAGAGGTAGAACAAGGGAGAGGGAGTTCAGAAGAAGACCCAGGCCTACCCACTCTTCATCCTAGGGCATGCAGGGAGGAACGGAGAAGAGAGCAATGTGGGTTGTATGGCTTACAGGGAGGAAAGGGCCCTGATTCCCTTCATTAGCCACACCTGGGAAGAGAGTTTAAAAGAGATGCATGCTGAGTTTGGCATCTGCTGGGAACAAATGTGAGTTTGTGTTTGGTTATCTGTGTTCCTGGCATCCTCCCAACCATGTTGAATTACTTACCGTTCCTTCACATCTGGGATTCTTTCTCTTGGCCTGCCGGACTAATTACCTCATCTTGCCTTGATTGGACTTATAGTTACAGTTTTTGTTGACCATGTTTTGGACTTGATTCTCTGCAGCCAAAGGCTGTTCCTGGGAGAACTTTTCTCCAGTCAGAAGGTAACCAGGACATTGGGGGCAAAGTTGGAGCTAATAAAGGGACTCCTACTGATTATCTGACTATGTTGCCTTTGTGCCACGCCCCAGGTCATCACAATCCCATTGCATTAAATACTGCAACGTTGCTTCAAGCATCAGTAAAATGCAGGAACCACATTCTGTGTGCCAACCCAGCATACTTATCGGCCTTTCCAATGCAATCATTCTAATCTCCTCCATTCGCCTTCTGTGTCTCTGTCTGTCCCATTATCTGGTATCAGATCCATAAACGCACTGCCAGCTTTAAATCCTTCAGTTAATGTAATCCAACCCACACTTGGAAAGTAACAAGATGGCCATATATGCTTGTCAGCATTAATCACTGCGGTTCTTAATGCACTCTAATTTGTCCTCCAATGTATTTAACGAGAGAGGGGGGTAAGGGAGAGAGCAACTGGCTTGTATTATTGAATTTGGGGTGGGGAGAGAGCTGAATAACCAATAAGATTGTGATCCTCCTTACTCCGTACTTCAACTTTTAAAGAAAAATAAATCTTCCACTTTATCATCCTAGTTGTACTATTGCTGAAGGAAGTGTGGAGTAAAATAGAGGATGCCTCTTTCTGTTTGTGACTAGGTGGGGGGGGACAACTTTAATGCTTGGCAATTAATGCCAACCGTGTCCTCTCCATATTAGTATTTTTGTTTTGATTTCCCGTCTTTGTTTTAATTGTTGTTGGCTGCTTTGATTGAATAGGATGGTAGGATGTAAATCAAACAATAAAGAACCAGGGGAAATGAATATGACTGCTAGTTAAATATTTTATTTAGGAAGTTGAAAAATTTATTTGTTTGGATCTAGATGAAGAGATAGAGGGCTTGTTTGTTTGCTTGCTTGCTTGTTTGATGATTTCAGGACTGCCTCTCCCTCATAACATCTATCCATCCTATTGGGTTTGAAAGGAGATGGAGGTTGTGGGTCCCATCAGCCAGGATGTTTCATCAATCAGGACATAGCAAAAGAGCCTTTTCTGCCATGCACCCCACTCTCTGGAATACCATTCCCACCAAGGTGAAGCTGGCTGCAGCTCTCTTGACCTTCTAAGAAGGTCCTTAAAACATGGCTTTGTCAACTGGCCTGGTGATCCCATGATATAGCAAAGTCAAATCAATGGATAGTTAATTGGAGTGCATTCTCTTGTATGTCTATGGAGATTCTCAGTCATCCAGGTCATGGTTGTCCAAAGGTGCATTTTTCAAGAGGCAACTGGACTTTCTGGTTTTCCTTTGAAAATGTTTTGCTTCTCACCCAAAAAGCTTCCTCAGCTCTGAAGCTTCTTGGATGAGAAGCGAAATGTTTTATCTTGTTTTCATCTGTTTAACATTTAAACTGATTAGTTTTTGATAGTCTAATATATTGGATTGTTTTTATTATGCATACCCCACCAGAGTCACTGTGTGAGATGGGCAACTATTCAAATGTGATAAATAAACAGCATTCCGTGCATCACAGCGTATAACCATGCTGGCCAGAGGTGGGATTCAGCAGGTTCTGACCAGTTCTGGAGAACCGGTAGTGGAAATTTTGAGTAGTTCAGATAACTGGCAAATACCACCTCTGACTGGAGATTTTACAGTATCCTTCCCCTGCCCTGCCCACCAGGCCATGCCCACAGAACTGGTAGTAAAAAATTTGAGTCCCACCGCTGATGCTGGCTACATGACCACGGAAGCATCTTTATTTATTTTTATTTGATTTATTTGATTTGTTAATTGCTTACAAGATAATAGGTATAAGTATAAACATGAGTAAGAGTACAGGAAATAGGTACAAGTATATGGGGACAATCAGACAGGGATGGTAGGCACGATGGTGCACTTATGGATGCCCCTTACAGAGCTCTTAGGAATGGGGTGAGGTCAATAGTGGTTAGTTTGAGGTTAAAGGAGTGGGGGTTAGAGGATGTAACAACAGAGTCAGATAGTGCATTCCAGGCATTGACCACTCTGTTGCTGAAGTCATACTTTCTGCAATCAAGTTTAGAGTGATTTACATTGAGTTTTGTATCTGTTGTGTGCTCTTGTATTGTTGTGGTTGAAGCTGAAGTAGTCATTGACTGGTAGGACATTGTAGCAGATAATTTTGTGTGCTACGCTTAAGTCTAACCATAGGCAGCATAGTTCAAGGTTGTCCGAGCCCAAAATCTCAAGCCTGGTGATAGAGGGTATTCTGTTGTGAGCAGAGGAGTGTAGTATTCTTCCCATGAAATACTTCTGGATTCACTTGATTGTATTAAAGTCCGATATGCAGTGTGGATTCCAGACTGATGACTTGTATTTGAGTATTGGTCTGGCAAAAGTTTTGTATGCTCTAGTTAGCAATTCAATATTTCCAGAGGAGAAGCTTCGTAAGATTAGATTTACAACTCTTAATGCCTTTTTGGCAATGCTGTTACAGTGAGCTCTGGCGCTTAGGTCATTTGATATAAGAACTTCAAGGTCCTTGACAGAGTGAGGATCATCAACGAGGTTATATCCACCTAGCTTGTATTTGGTGTACTGATTTTTTTTTACCAATGTGTAGGACAGAGCATTTGTTGGTCAAGATTTGGAGTTGCCAATTGTTTGATCATTCAGACACATAATCAAGGTCGCTTTGAAGAACAGTACCATTGTTGGTGGTGTTGAATAGTTTTGTGTAATCCGCAAAGAGGACACAATTGCTTATAAGGTGATCGCAAAAAAAAATATTTGGACAATACTGGCTCCTTCAGCTAGGAAAGAGAGATGAGCAATGCTCCTTAGAGTCAGACACAACTGGAAAGAGGAAATCTTTAGCTTTAAATAAATAGATTTAGACATGTCTTCCAGGTTTGCAGTTATTTAGGAAAAGGGAATTTTAGAAAAAGCAACTGGTATCACAAGCATTGTTAATTTAGTGAAGAGAAGGACCAGGGAAAAACATGATAGCAGTGTTCCAATATTTGAGGGGCAGCCACAGAGAGGAAGGGGTCAAACTATTTTCCAAGGCACCTGAAGGCCAGTCAAGGAATAATGGATGGAAACTGATCAAGGAGAGATTCAACCTGGAAATAAAAGAGAAATGTTCTGACAGTGAGAATAATCAACCAGTGGGACAGTTTGCCTTCAGAAGTTGTGGGAGCTTCATCACTGGAAGCTTTCAAGAAGAGATTGGACTGCCATTTGTCACAAATGATGTAGGGTCTCCTGCTTGGCTGGGGGATTGGACTAGATTAACTACAAGGTCCCTTCCAACTCTTTTAATATGTTAAAAAAGCAATGCTGCCTTCTACGTGTCTAAGTTAGTGATCCATCTACATGTGATGTGAGGAATTTGGCATCACTTAGTCCATGTTCTTTAACTGAAAACATAGGCATCCACAGAGTGCAAATGGCACCATGTTGAAAATAACAACATCATCACCTGTGCTTCTGTTGCTACTACTACTACTAACAATGATCCTTTCCCCCCATATACAGGGCCATCTCACTAGCCAAGCTGTCAACCATCTAGCTACCTTCAGAAGGAAACTATCTACTGAAGAAATCAATTTAACTATCTGTGCTCTGTGGTATACACTTATTGTCAGCTCCCAATCCATTTTGAGACAGGAGATTGATTGGCCATTCTTGTATTACAAACAGGAATATCACCTACAACATCTGAAGGTTAGTTCAAAGGCTGCAGCTGACAATTAGGATCTCCAAAAGGAAGTAATGGCTATGGAGCACACCACCAGTAGCATCTACCACCTAAGAAGATTGCCTGCCAACTTAAAGCCTGAGCCAGCCTGATTTCCTTCTACACCTGGTTTGAACACCCTAAAAAAGTGAATTTTGTTTGTATGAATTGAAACCTGGCAGTTAATGATTCACCAGAAGAAGTAGGAGTGACTTTTTTTAACCATCTTAGAGGACAACTGAAAGGTTGGCTGATTTTATTGTCAACTTTATGCCTGATAAAAGCAAGACCAAGGGAACCAAACTTTTCCAATCATTAGATTTGTTCTGCTGCATGAATTTCACTTGATGTAAACCAGAGCCTCCATTAAATAATTATTGTAAAATTAAGAGGCTTCTAGGGGCAAGATTAATAGTTTACTGAATCAGCATTTTTTGCAAGGTGCTCCTGGAAAACTTAACCAAAAGTCTGCTTTTATCATCTGAAGATTAGATGACCTGGTGACAGCCAACTTCTAATGGACTGATTTACTTATCAGGAGAACCCCTCCACCCCAACCCAATTATCATAAATGACAGAAATGAGACATAAAATATAGGAGTTTTATCTCCAACCTTATTTATAATATGATTATTTTTGTAATTGTCATCCAAAATTTATCACCATCTCCTTTACTGTAACTTCCACTTTGCATGTAGCAATAGACCAATCTGTCTGCTCCATTTTTTAAAAATCACTACAGAAGGGATTTTTAAGCCTTTTTAAAATTGACAGAAAATAATCATTTTCCCAGCCAACAACATCCACCACGGTGTCCAGCCTGACTAAATAGTATTGCATCATCATAATGTAAGCTCTGCCTTCTTCTTCATCTATCTTAAAAGGGAAGAATTTGCATTTGAATAAAATCCATAGGAACCTGTAAACACCCATGTTTTCAACCCAAGAGTATCCATTTCTTCCAACTTCAGACACATGAAGTACTTATATTTATTTTCTCCTTATTGGTTTTCTAATCCCTTGGTTAAAAGGGTGTGATGTCTCAATGGTTAAAGACATTGAGCTTGTCATCTGGAAAGCTGACAGCCCAAATTCGAGACCCGAGTGCCCCACTATGAGGTGAGATCATTTTACTTGCCCCATCTCCTGCCAATCTAGCAGTTCAAAAGCATGCAAATGCAAGTAGATCAATAGGCACCACTCTGGTGGGAAGGTTACAGCATTTTGTGCAGCTTGGTGTATAGTCAATGGCGATGAGCACCATCCCCTAAAATCAGATATGACTGGGCAGGGTAGATCTTTACCTTTACCTTTAATCTCTTGGTACATAATTCAAAAGTACATATGCATTTCTTTTGGCAATATATCACACATTTTCAAAAGAAATTAATACATAAAATAACTTATCTCCAAAATTTGATCCATAAGATTACATCATAGAAACCATTAGCACCAAAATAGCAACAATTATTTCAGTCAACAGTTTTTTTCCCTTAAAAATGAGATACCATAGTTCCAGTACAATAATATGCTTTTCTTCCAACTTTTTTTTTTATTTAAACATCAATTTGTGGGGTGGTTTTTTTTGTTGTTTTTTTTAAAGGTGAGAAAAGTTGATGTATATGTTTGTATGAAAGAGAGAAAGAGAAAGAGAGAGAGAGAGAGAGAGAGAGAAAAGAAGAAGAAGAAGAAGAAGAAGAAGAAGAAGAAGAAGAAGAAGAAGAAGAAGAAGAAGAAGAAGAAGAAGAAGAAGAAGAAGAAGAAGAAGAAGAAGAAGAAGAAGAAGAAGAAGAAGAAGAAGAAGAAGAAGAAGAAGAAGAAGAAGAAGAAGAGAAGAGAATATGGAATGGGATAGATAGAATAAAATAGAATATGGAATGGGATAGAATAGAATAGAATAGAATAGAATAGAATAGAATAGAATAGAATAGAATAGAATAGAATAGAATAGGCCAAGTGTGATTGGACACACAAGGAACTTGTTTTGGTGATAGATTAATAGATGGATAGATAGATGGATGGATAGGTAGGTAAGTTGTAGAGGGGGTGCCTTTTTGTTTGTCAAACCTTTAACACAGGGGTCCCCAAACTTGGCAACTTTAAAACTTGTGGATGTCAACTCCCAGCATAGCTGGCTGAGGAATTCTGGGAGTTGACGTCCACAAGTCTTAAAGTTGCCAAGTTTGGAGACCTCTGCTTTAACATAAACAATTTTCAATCAGATAGGCATATTTTTTTAAAAAAACTCAGAGAAATAGACAAATTAAGCAATGTTAGGACTGTGTAGTTTTGAACTTCATTACAGTTTCATGGGAAGTACAACTCTGAAGCTCCTTCCAAGTCACTGGCTTGTTTTGAGTGATACCAACACAAACAATGTGACAGGAAGAGACTGTCTTTCAGACTCACAGAGATGCACCCATTGCTAATCCATTGCCAGAAAAAGCAGAACTTTAGTTTTATTAACAAAAAATCCTAAATCTAACAATTTCCTTCTCCTACCCCCAGGGGTGGGATTCAACTGGTGTTACTACCTGTTCAGTGATTACGTTTCTGTCTGCAAGGAGTATAAATCCTCCCATTCCACACCATCTCCAGTCAGAGCTGAAGAAGCTTCTTGGATGAGAAGCGAAATGTCTTCCAAGAAAACCCAGAAAATCCAGTTGCCTCTTGAAAAAGCACCATGTCCTGGATGACGGAGAATCTCCATAGACATTTGAAAAGCCACAAGTTTCCTCATTTAGGAATAACCATTTTGTGTTTTGCTATTCTTTGTGTTGCATTTGGAGGCTTTGGTAATATTATTAAGCTTAATGTTCTCCGTTTTTTTTTAATCCCCCAACACCCCCAGGATTAAAGTCATGTACAGAGGAATAAAAGAGTTAATGAACTAACCTAGTATAAAACAACATACAATGTTCCTTCTAAGCTCGACCTGTTTCATGAGATTTTCACTGACGTCTTCCTAATGCCTCAAAATGTATTCAACATTAACACTATTGCCGACATTCAACCTCACTGTTTGCCCAAATAATATTTCCTGCCTGTATGACAGTGAGCTATCTGTATCAGGTCTCACCTAGTGCTCACTACATTTGTTAGCAGTACACTGAGAGCAATTAACATTTAAATTAAATGCAATGAGGATAACAACAAGGCATGTGCCCCATCCAGCAGCTGTTCTGTGGTGCTAATTGCTGGATGTAGATCATAAGCCATGCCATTTTCTCCTACTTGCCTAAACAAAATAAAACAACCTGGATAAAGTAGAAGAAGACGTAAGAGCATATAATGTCAGCCATAGCAGTGGTGAGCTGTTTTGCAACGGACAATGTATTTCAGTCACCCTGGTATTTTTCCATTCGTAATGATTTTGACACTTCCCATTATTGTGGTACTTTGCAGGATTCAATTAATGAATGTCTTGTTCAAAGACTTTTAGCTGCAAAAATGTTGTGAGATAAAAACGACAATTGCAATCTTAGTGATTTGTAAGCCAGCACCCATATTTGACCTCATGTGTACCATTTTTGCTTTTATTAAACATTGCTTTACCAATGGATATAATCTGAAGCAGTCCGCAAGAGAGCTGGTCTCCAGCATAACTCAACAACATAATGAATTGTGTCACTTTTCCAGGTTTAAGCAGTTCTTGTGAATGGTGTAATTAATTTGTAGGAGTATTTCAGCCCACTGAAAAGGCAGAAGTATAACGCTGCAAATCAAAAACTGGTTGCAAAACCCTTGCCATAAAACTGATAACAATAGCAACCAAGTAATTGAAAAGCAGCATGTACGTAAATTACTGGGCGTCATTTATTCATGATAGTTATATTGTGTCAGCACTTTTATTTTAAATTATGTTTCCTTCCTGATCCTTCATTCTATATCCTGGGCAAGACTTTATAGTTCTCCAATAAAGAAAAATATATTCTAAAATAAAACATTTAATGGGGTCCTTCATGCTCTCTAAGCTTGCTTGATTTTTTGCAGACATTTCATTACCCAAACTAGTAAATATTATCAGTGCTCCATCAGAACTAAGGATCTTTCATTTCAACCCTGACCTACAAATATTCTTTATTAATAAAACACATAATGTGTTTTTTTCTTTAAAACTCTCAATCATTCCACTCAAAGGTTGTTTGTTACTGCTAAACTGGTGTGAATTTAAGTTGGTCACAATTTACCTTTCAAAATTCACCACTAGATTTGTTGGCAGACAAATCCAATGGCTGATTTTGCCAATGTTTTCCAGAGGAAGAAAGTTTTTCTATCTATTTTTGAAAAATCAAATTTTGCCTTCATACTGACAATAACAACACCAGTAGTCAAAAAACATCTGTGGTACTCCATCACAATGAGATCAAGATAAGAAAAAATGTTTTCATGTAATATTGTTGAAGGTACTGGGGTGTATTATGGCTGACTTTTTGTACAATATCTCATTATATTTCCATATCTCTGAAATGTGAATTATATTGAAGGAAGATAAGGTTTACATCATTAGAACGAGGACTGTATAATGAAAAATAAGATATGCATACCTACTAATTAGTCATATTATGCCTGTATAAGCTCAATAACTCCAAATTTTGCTTATGAAAAAAATTATCCAGCATCTTCTGGGCTACAGATTTAAAAAAAAAATTCTTTGATTAAACTGAAAAAAAAGTGATATCAAAAAGGCAAATTAATTTATTTGCCCACCAGAAGGATGAAGCTTTCTTGTGGAATGAATCTTTCAATAAATTGGAGTGGCTTTATTTTCTGTTAGCTTTATTTTCTTTTAACTTTTCCCACAACAAATCAAGTATATTAAGGTGTAGTCTAGTAGTTCAAAGAGCTGAATCAATTATTTGCTTCCCTCCAAAATTCATCCACTGATTTAATCTATACATTTAAATACAATCATGTGTAAATATTATTAACAAACTAGCTCTTGAAAGAAGAGAAGAGTATTTCAAGTGGCAGAAGTTGAAAGATGCAGGAAAATGATTAAGAAGTCATCATGTGGCATATAACTTGCCTTGTTCTCTCCACGCCAGTCTGCATTTACATGTGATAGAAAACACTACAAATAATTGCCAGTGTTAAAGAATGGCTCATCAATCACCAGTCTTGTCATGTGGCTTTGTTTTTTAAATATGACATAAGCAGCAAGATTGTTGTATGACCAAAGATGAAAGAAAAACATGTACCCACATTGGAAGAATGGATTTTGAAACTAAAGGATCTAACTAAAATGGTGAAAATGACAGCTTTGCTCAGAGGCAATCATTTACCCAAATTTCCTGTGACCATTTTTTAAATTTCTTACAACAATGTTTCTCAACTTTATTAACTGTAAGATATGTGGACTTCATCTCCCAGAATTCTCCAGGCATCATATTGAAATCCAAACATCTTATAGTTACTAAGGTTGAGAAACATTGTCTTACAAGACAAAGAAAATTAGACTGGGTTTGACTACAGAAGTATTGTTGCTTTTTTAAGTATAGGTTATTTATACTTGATAATTTATTAGGTTTTAGATGAAATTAAGCAAAGAGTATTTTTAAAATATTTGGTGGTTTTTTTTAGTATTATTAGTGTTTTAAGATATTTTATAAATCAGTTTAAAATTAGACAGAGGTGGTTTTATGGTTATCTTTGAATGAAAAGAAAGTTGGAGGTCATTATTGTTATATTTGTTTGATATATAATTTTCTGTCACTTTTAATTTGTTATGTTATTCCCCCTCCCTTTTCCCTTTATGTTAGCTTCTGTTTTAATGTTTGATGTTGAAATTTAATAGATACTATAAAATGAACCACAATAATCTTGTCATCTTTTAAATCTGGAATGGCAGAGACATTTATTGTGTTTTGCTTCAGGCAATGAAATATCTTGTCTAGTCCTCATTAGAACAAATTAAGAATTCTAACAAACTAATTTAGAAAGGTTGAGGGGAAATCACATTGTTTCTGTGGCAATAGTTAAGCAAGTAGAAGTCTTTGCTGATTTACTACATGTCCTCCAGCTATTTATTTTAGATCTGATTATTCTTCCAAACCAGTTTGAGTTTCAAAAATGGACTGACTTATTCAGGAGATAAACTGGGTTTTTTTTGTAATCCATGAGCATCTGAAGAATTGAGAAATACTGGTTTCAATACTGGGGGAAATGGTTTTCAAAAGTCATCAAATAACTTGTAACTTATGAAGACCCACATTGTTTGCCAGATGTCTTACATCTCCTTTCACTTTTCAGGTCAAACTATCATACAAGAAAACAATCTCTTGAGTCTCTAAAATGCCAGTGTAGATAGCTGAGGGGACAAAATCTGTTTAAGCTTAGGCTTCAAGTGACAAATTGGATGATTTCTCCAGAGTTGAAATAAACTGAAAATGTTGAGGGAAGCTGAAAATCTGACAGATGTTATAATTAGATACAGATAGATTGGGGGGGGTAGAGAGAGATAGAGAGGGAGAGGGAGATAGAGAGATGGAGATAGAGAGATGGAGATGGAGACCGAGAGATGGAATTAGAGATAGAAATGATAGATATATACATACACACACACGTCAATATAATATACACACACACATACCTACCTTGGGGAATAGTAAGCTCTTTTATTTTTGTTTTTTTTACAAGGCAAAGAATCTGAAGAAAGATTCTATAAATATAACATAACACTCCCATAAGAGCCAGCTATGCGAAACACATGCATATCATAGATTGCCAACAAAATGGATTGAAATGTTCTAAGAATAATGAAAATAAAATAATTAAGCATTGTTATTTTTATTTTTAGACTCCTAGGAATCTATTTAATAAGCAGACTGGAAACATAACCAAGATGCTGCAATAAAAAAAAAGATTAATGTATTTGATCTTCAGGTATATTTAGAAATGTGGCTTGAAAATAGGCTTTGACTATAGGATTGAATGTAAGCATATACATCAGATATTGGTTAATCAGATGTTTAGTTAACCAGAAATATAAGCAGAAGAATTCCACATTCCATAAACTTCTGGAAAGTTGACCAAAAGAAACTGTGATTGATAGTCACCAACCATTGTCTATAGCAGGGGTCACCAACCTTTTGGACCTCAGGTACCACCAAACACATAATTTTAAATCCCACAGACCACTAATATGAATTTTGACAGACAGTGGCTTGCTGATGTTGGTGGGAAAGTTGGTCCCATATTCCAGAGCTGCAGTAGTCACAGGACTGGCCCTTTGGTCATCCTGGAGCAGCCGCACTTTTACCCAGGTGCACCAGCCTGCCATGGACTGGAAGAGCTGCTCTGTCAGCAAGCCACCCCGGGGCAGATCTCCCTCCCCCACCATTGGTCTTACCTTCCAGTTCCAGCTCATGAGGCTCTACTCAAGGTAAGGTTTGCGCTTGGCTGAAGGGTGGGGGCCAGTGGGTGGGCAGGCTATGTGGGCGGCGCAGCCTTGTGTTCCCGCGCAGCCTGGATTAACTGCTTTGGGGGGAATGCTTTGGGGGGTCACATTTATCTGCGGACCACCAAAATTTTCTCATGGACCACCAGTGGTCCCTGGCCCACTGGTTGGCAACCACTGGTCCATAGCACCAATTTATTTCAAAATTGGAAGGATTATGGTTCAGTGGTAGAACACATGTAAGAATCACAGTATCTCCAGATTTGGGTGAAGGATATTTGCCAAAAACTCTGCAAAGCTAATGGCATTCTGTACAGGTAGTTCTTGACTTATGTCCAGTTTCTTAGTGACCATTCAAAGTTACAACAAACCAACTTTCAATGTCCAGCTCCCTCAGGGTCATGTGACCACACTTTGGGCACTTGGGAACTGTCCTGCATTTACTTGTAGTGCCCAACAATTTATGATGTTTCTTTCTGGTTTCCAACAAACAACACCCCATAGTGAACAATGGGCTCACTTAACAACTGTCACATTCACTTTACAACCCTCACAAAAAAAAGTTACAAAATTCAGTCTGACCATGGGGGTTACCCCCATCACAACTTATGACTGAAGTTGTGAGCTCAATCGTGGTAATACATGTTGAGGACTACTGTATTGGGAAATGGTCTCGATGTATGGTTCATATTTTTAAAAAAGTTTTCTCTATTCTTCGAGGCATTTCTTTTTTAAAAGAGAGGTTCATCTCTTAGTCATGACAGCAGAATACTAGTACAAACTCTTTCTCTATGAATGAGAAAAGAATGAAAACAAGAAGTAAATACTTTTTCATTAAGCGTGAAGAGCTGTGAAAATACATTCAATATCACTCACCAGATAATCTTGTAGCTTCGTTGTTGTAGTTAACAAAGAAGAGTATTTAATACAGATTAGATTTCTTCAAACAAGACTAAACTGTGGTCTGTCAGGGATTTCTATTTCTACATTGAGTATGACCCTCAGAAGAAAGCTACACCTAGTCAATTCAGCTGATCACACAAAGCTAAACAAGTATGGACTTGGCTAAGTATTTAGATGAAATATTTAGAAAATGTCAGAGTAGAAGCTAAAATGGAAATTTTAAAAAAATGGAAAGGAAAGGAAAGAAGCAGTCTTCTGGAAGAAAGCAATAACAAATTATGTCCTTAAGTTTTTATGAAACCTAACATGGCTTTATTGGGTAGCATCCAGAATTTGATCTCCTTTTTTTTTCAGTGAACAGATAGAGGCTACCAAGTTACTCTCTATTATTCTATAAAAAATAACAATTAGATGTAAAGTACAAAGTAATCCTCTGTAGTGTTGGGGAGATTGTTTTATTGAAATGACCACATAAATACAACAAGAGTGGTACAAAAAAGTTACAGCCTAACTAATTACATGGAATTTTCAGTGTTAACTCAGTCTACCAGAAATGATGCTACAATGCATTAGAATTCATTTGTTTGCTTCAAAACATTCCTCTCCCAAGAAATAATACTTTGCTCAGCTGTCAAGAGTCCAACCAAATGGGGGAACCAGGTAAATAAGGAATTATTTTCTCTGCAACAAAACCATTGAGTAGACAAGAATAAAAGGCTCTAGGATATTGACTAGGTGAACCTGACTTTCCAACTCATTCAGGGTCCCACCAAACCTGTTGTGAGGATGATGGTGGTGGTGGTGATATCCAATCAGTTATGTCTTGGTGATTCTATGGGCGAGATCTCTCCATGTCTTCCAGACTTGCACTACTTCTTTGAGTTGTTCCATACTTTGGCTGTCAGCTTTGATGGTGTCAGAAGAATAGAAGAACAGAGTTGGAAGGGACTTGGGGGTTTTCTAGTCCAACCCCCTGCTAAGTCAGAAAACCCTATACTTTTCAGACAAATGGTTGCCCATGTCTTCTTAAAAACCTCCAGTGTTGGAACACCCACAACTTCTGGAGGGACGTCATTCCAATGATTAATTGTTCTTACTGTCAGGAAAGTTCTCCTTAGTTCTAGGTTGGTCCTCTCGTTGTTTGTTTCCATCCATTGCTTCTTGTTCTGCTTTGAGATGCTTTGGAGAATAGGTTGACCCCCTCTTTCTCGTGTTAGCTCCTTAGATATTGCTGATATGACTACTGTCATGTCAACCTTAGACCATCTTTTTTTATTAGGCTAGACATACTCAATTCCTTTAACACTTCTTCATATGTTTTAGCCTTCAGTCCTCCAATCATCTTTGTTTCTCTTCTTTGCACTCTTTCTAGGTTCCAGCCCTTGTGTTCTTTGATGGCTTGGTTCCCTCACTAACTCTTCCAAGCATAATTGCTTTCTCCAGTGAAATCTCCTGCCTGACATGGCCCAAATAAGTTGGACACAGTTTTTTTTTAATTTTAACACTGTTCTAGCCAGAGAAATACAGAAGTTTTATTCTTATCTACCAGCAGATAAGAGCATATGCTAGTCTCAAACAAATGCCAGTTATAAAATAGACCTTTTTATTAAATTAATGACCAAATCTAAAGAGCACTGAGATGTCAGATGCAAGCAATAAATATCATAGCTAACCATGAGAGATCCAATGGGTAGAAGAAGGACAGGAGCAGAAATTATTTGTGTAACAGTAAATGGCAAGTTAAGTCTAGCATATGGAGAATAAAAATAAATTAATTGAATAATGTATGAGTTCAGAAATTAATTTACTAAGTAGAACTATTTCTATCCCAGTCATGCAATTCTCCTTCCATTCTAACTTTTTTTTTAATGGGGAGTTATGACTGAAAGTAGCTGAGTGTACTAAGAATACTTAGTATTTGTATTAGTACTTTCAACTTTGTGGTTGGAGAAAGGTCTGATCTCGTCATTTTCTCACCTCTATTTTTGACATCTAGTCACTGCACTGCACAGCAGTTGTCTTCACACATTGCCCAATGCAATAATCCTGCAGCATTGACGTAGCATGATATGTGAACTCAGGCATCACACTTTCTAAACAAAGCTTTTTAGTTTTAGGCTAAGTGTGAACTGGGTCCTTGTGGCTTGTTCACCAAACCCCAGCTAAAACAAGTGACGCTTAGCGTGATGCAGAAACACAGCTTTTGCGTATATGGTCCTTATTGCCTTAGCATCTGGATCAAAATACAAATAAAATATGTGATGCAAAACAAGTGGGTTTTTTTTTCCTTCTTCTTTCTCTGCACATGTAGTTATTATTTTGTCAAAAAGTGATAATGTGTTTCTCAAGAGACAGCGGAGTGTCTTTGGCCTTTTTATTTGCAAGTCACTTCAAATGATTTATCCCACTTTCAAACCTGCCCTTTTTAGAGTTAAGTGTCATATTGGTGTGATTACATTAGCATTAACGTATTTTGTAAAAGTGTAACTGCTTAACACAGATACACAAATAGAAATTGTGAGGAGGGGAGGGGAGGCACAGTAAAAGTAGGCTTGATTGCATAGTTATTTGTTTGACATACGAACTAATTATTTTGGCACGGTAGTGTTGATAATTATTTATTTATTTATCGTATCTACATAGCTGCCTATCTCACGCTCAGGTGATTCTGGCCAGCGTAGAACAAAGTTAAAAATAAAATATGCAAATTAATATTATTACTGTTAAAAAAACTTAAAATGATAAAAGATGCAAAAACAAAACCAAAAAAAGAAAGAAAGAAATAAGGCAGAGAAGAAATGGCGATTACCAAGGAATCTGAAGATGACCAAGACAACTCAAGGGCGGATCAAATGATCAGTTTGAAGTCTTGATGTCCTGGTAGGAGACCTAAATCCAGTCCCCCTTGAAGTCCATTGACTGTTACCTTGTGCCAATTTCCTTGACCATACGTAGTTCAAATTCTTGAGTATAGATAGCATGAAAAAAACTTGTAGTCCTTTGGAACTCTCTTCTGGGTTCCTGACTTCTTACATCTCCCAGAACCATCTCAGTATTTTGCCAGTCTCCCCAGGCCTGCTGACACAACCAGGAGTTTTCGAGGAACCTCCAGAAAGCTCAAAGAGATAAGGTTAGTCACACTTCTGGGTTGTTCTATAGGATGTTCTGTAAAGCTGATGCCACAGCAGAAACGGCTCATCACCTAGAACCCGTCAAATGAAACTTCCCAGTTGATGGGACCTGCAACAATCCATTTTTGCTGAATCTGGCAAGATTGGTCAGATGTGATCTGAAAGAGATGGTCCCTCAAATAGCACATCATGGGAGGAATGGGGTATAGTTTCAAAGGTCCAGTTCTTCTTACATCTGACAGAACCATCTTAATATTTTGCCAATCTCCCCATTTCTTACTTTGAGTTCACATTGTGTAATTCCAGAATCATCCATGCTTGCATGTCTTTGAGACAATTTTATTTACTGCACTAAAGTTAATGTATATTTGAATTGCCTTTCAGAATGATTTATTCTCTCAACTAATATCCCTAGACTGCATTGTCCTCACCTTAAAATTGGAAAGCACCACACCTGCCTTTCTTTTTGTAGGTATATATTGCTAAACACAATGAAGCCAAATAACTAAATGTGATACTGATGTCAGGATGTAAGCTCTACCATGTTCTATTTGCATCACTATACCACCCCCAAGTACATAGGTGGTGGAGTTTGGGTTGTAAAGTTATGGCACATGTTTGTCCTTTGCTGTCAGGTGCAAAGAATTAGGACCATTTGTGTAGGTTGCAGTATAAACAATTAATTGAAACATATACATGAGAATCTAGTCATCTAATCATCATCATCATCTTTTAATGACTCCATAATCCCTTGCGGGGTGGAGTCTGGGCAATTGAATGGAGCTAGCAGAGGATTTAAAGGCCGAAGGCCCTTCCTGTCACCAATGTGGAGTTTTGTTCAGCAGATATATTCTCATTGTGCCCAGAGAGAAAAACATCTGCCTCTACCTAGGATCAAACTCACAGCCTCCTGATTAAGAGGTGAGAGCTCCACTTCCAGGCCACTGCACCACTCTAGAATCTAGTTATCTAATGATCGGAACTAAATTGGTGCTACCAGTAGTTAAGAGAATGAAATTCAAGAGGGGGTGAACGTGGATCTCTTGTGGGATTGCAAGTACTCTAAACTGATGGAACATTTTACTCCACCAACCAGCTCTGCCCACTCTTCTTCTTCATTTTCCCTCCCAATGCTTGTATGTGATGGCATGTGAGAAGGACCTTGGGAGACAGAAGGAGGTTCTACAGCCTAGAAAATGATCATATTAGAGGCAGCATACCCAACAGAAGGAATGGGGCATGGCAAATATCTCAGTAAGAACCCTCAATAGCTTTATCAACTGTAAAGGTGAGGGAGGAGAGATGTACTTTTAGACTTTCAAGGTTCCGTTAATGTAATCTTAAAATAAATATAGAGCTAATACTTCTAGATATGCTTCTGGACTACCCTGAACGGCTGAAACTGTGACTCTTTTTTTCCTATATTGGAGACATTTTCAAGGAAGATCTAATTATTAGGAATCCTCCTAACAAAAGAAATACTATAGAAGTGGACTAAAGAATCTCTAGAAAGTGGCTCCTTTAATATCCATCCTGTGACAGCAAAAGCACTTAGACTAACTGTATATACCATTTCACAGTGCTTTACAGCCCTTTCTAAGCAGTTAACAGAGTCAGCCTATGGCCCCCAAATAATCTGGGTTGTCATTTTACTGACCTCAGAAGGATGGAAGGCAGAGTCAACCTTGAGCTGATGAGAATCGAACTACTGGCAGTGAGCTGAATTAGTCTGCAATCACGCATTTTAATTACTGTGCCATCTTAGCTCCTTGATGCCACCAAGTTTTTTTTTAAAAAAAAAAAATATTATGCTTGAAAAAATTAGGAAGGGAAATGAAACATTGTCAAATGGAGCAATTTCCTTCTCTATGCATGGTGAGATCACACTTGCAGCATTTTCGGTCATCACACTGTTGGAGAAATTATCCTTCTGGGTTCAGTTCCAAGTGGGGAAAAAAGACACTGGAAACATGGAGGCTGTTTGGAAATACGGTTTAATGGTGGACAGGATCACATGCCCTTGATGAAGAAAGAAGGAAAAAGGGCTGAGATGCTGAGAGACCCTTAATTTCATAACGTCTGTTGGGTCCCACCTTAGTATTTTCTGTTCCTGTGTAAGAAATGCATCCCATTGGCTATCAGACTCCCAGGTGTGGGGGGTCTTAACTAAGTTTGAAGGCTTTGTCTGGACCACATGGCTTCACCTGAGTGTTGGCTGATACAATCTTCCCAGGCCTGGTGGTGAGATGGGTAGAGGCCTTTATTATGTAGAATACTCTGGCCTAGGCCTTAATGGCCCATTAGCAAAGGTGGGGAGGGGGCTGCCTCTCTGAGTTTCTACTTTACTCTTTTTAGGGGAAATATTCTGCCTTTTTAATATTTCCTAGGACATTTCAATTTTCTAGGAGAGGGGTGGGTGCTAACTTCCTACAACACATAAAAAAGGGATATTATAAAGCAGGGAAGGAGACAAGATGGTGATCAAAATGAAACAGGACTAAAATAGGTTCCCTGCAAAGAAAAGCAATTGAAATTGGACAGAGGGTAGCTTAAAGAATAAAATATAAAAATTCATGTGTGGTGTGGTGTGGAGAATGTGGTCATGGCTGAACTTTGTCATGCAGCACACTCAGAGGTGGTATTCAGCAGGTTCTGACCAGTTCTGGAGAACCGGTAGTGGAAACTTTGAGTAGTTCAGAGAACTGGCAAATACCACCTCTGTCTGGAGATTTTACAGTATCCTTCCCCTGGCACAGCCACCAAGCCACGCCCATAGAACCGGAAGTAAAAAAATTGAATCCCACCACTGGCCCCACCCCCATCTCTTCTCTGCCTCCCGATGCCCAGCTGATCGGCTGGGTCTTCTTTGGTTGCCGTGCACGGAGCTGGAAAGCAGGTTAGTGGGGTGGGAAGGTAATGGGATTTTGCAGTAACTTTCCCCCAGGAGTGGGGTGGGAATGGAGATTTTACAGTATCCTTCCCTTGCCATGCCCACCAAGCCACGCCACACTCATCAAGCCACGCCACACCCCGGTATAATTTTTTTTTAATCCCACCACTGAGCACACTTAATGTTAGAATTCACAGTTATCCACTGAAACTAAACACAAAAAGATTCAGATCCAATAAAAAAAAGTAATTCTTTAGACATCTGTTAGTTAAACTGTGGAATTCACTGTCATTAAAAGGGCAAGGGCCATCAATTACAGTAAATGGCTTTTTTTTTTAAAAAAAAAAAAAAAGGAACTAAATAAATTCAAGGAGCATTCAACACTTAATGGCTCCTCGCCTTAACATTTACAATATCCCCACAGTTAGAGCTGACTGATGGGAAAAACAACAGAAGAAGTTACTGCCTCCTACTGTATCCCTGCATATGAACTTGCTGAATGGTTGGCCACTGTCTGAGGGCAAAACAGACTAAGGAAACGAGTATTGGAAAAGGCTAAGAAAAAAAAAAAAAAAGCTGGTTGACATTTTGGAAATTTCCCTGCCTCCAGTTCTTTCCTCAGCAAATCTTGTTCTCTGCAGGAGCATTAATCATGAACATCCCTGTGGAAGCAAAGTCTCTACCATAATTAAGAACTAAAAGGCTGCATTTCCTAAAACAAAAACACATTGGATCGATCTTGTCTGTGTCACCATCTGAACGCATTAGGAAAAGCTATTGATTATTTTAGCAGTAATGAGATTTGCTGGTTGCTAGATAGAGCCCACACACATCCCTAACAATGGTGCCCTGAAGTTTTCAGAGAGATCACAATAAGCTGTAAGCTTTATTAGCAAAGAGACTTTGATTCTTGTACCATATTTTCTTTCCCTCTCTGTTTCTCTCTTTTTTTAGGAAAAAAAAAAAGACTATTGCTTAGGTATCAATTTATTCTAGATGTAACTGAAGTCATCGGAAAGGTTATTTCCCAGTCATTATGCTCCTGTAATTTCTCTTGAATGCTAACAAGCCACTTAGGAAATGGAATCAAAGCCAAATGAAATAAATAGATGCTTAATGTATGTACATGCTGTTATTACTATGCGTCGTCTAATATACTAATTGAGAACTCATCCTCCAATTGTGTGTCCTCCTGTAGCCAAAGTGGCACCATCCAAGCACAAGAGAGTAGTATAAGCAGACTTGGGTGGGCAGCGGGAGAGGAAGGAGACATGCCCCTCAAGAGCTAATTGTGAACTGAGTCTGCTAAGTGAGTGGAAAAAGCTGACAAGTCACAACTTTAAAGCAGCTAGTTTGAGAAAAGAAACATTTTTTGTGGAGGTGACATTTTTGTTATCCCTTGTGGGCAGTGGTGGGATTGAACAAGTTGTTAAACTACCCACCACCCACCACTATCAAAGTGGATCCTGGGCACTGCGTTGCATAGCAATGGAGAACTGGGCAATGTAGCGGCCAGCGCAAAGGAAGAAGAAGGCTGCTGTTGTGGCCCGCCGGCAGCTGGCAGAGCTGGCAGCAGAGCTGGATAGTGAGGAGGTTGGGGAGGAACATGGGCCAGTCCTGGAGGCTGAGGAAGGTTTGGACGAGGGCTCTGTGTCAGAGGCAGAGATGGGGCCAGGGCAGTCTGGCAGTTGTCAGCTGCCTTCTGAGTCAGACAGCAGTGAGGCAGAAGAGCAGCCGGAGCCGGTTCCCAGCCTGCACATGTGCAGGGCTGCCAAAAGAAAAGAACAATTATGAACTAAGGGTCAACATGGAAATAAAGCCACGGGTGAATGGTGAATGGCTCCTCCCATAGGGATTAAAAGAGGAGCAAAAGGGGAGGGGTCTTATGCAGGAAACAATTTGTTCATTGCAGCAGTGTGAAGATCTGTCTGTGCATCTCAAAAACCCTGTGCCAATTCCTTCCTTGTCAGCACTGTGGTTTGAAAATATCTCTCCCAAGCTAGATAAGGTCCATGCTCCAAATTACACCCTTGAAAGGCCTTTGGCTGAATGTGAATGCAAGAAATTCACCTCCGTTTAATAAAAGGGGTTTTGCCATGACAAAGAGTCTGCTTAGTGCTTTTGGGGGAAGCCTAGGTCAGAACAGCCGCTTTCCCTCTTTCTTCTCCCTGCTCCTCCACTTTCCCTCATGCCGGCTGCTCTGTTTCCCATTTCTCCTCTGTTTCCCATTGTCGCACAGCACCCAGGATCTGTTTTGATAGCCAAGGCGGGTGGTAATTTAACTACCAGTTCGCCCAGGATGCAGTTGGCTGTCATGGGAGGCATGTGCGGTGAAGCTGGAGGCTGGGTATGGGCCTCGTCTCCCACAACAGCCGATCTACTGTGGGCAAACCGATTGTTAAATTATTTGAATTCCACCACTGCTTGCTGAGGGGGAGGGGGAGATAATCTAGGCTGATTAGTGTATCTACCTTATTAATGAAGCTGAATATACCAGCGACAGTGACAAGAAACAAATCTGCCTAGAGATTTTTCAGATCAGGCCTTCTTATTTGACAAATTCTTTGATCCATCATCTATTAGGAAGTACCTCAGAGAGTAGAAGTTCAACTTTCTTTTTATTGATAATCATAGTTGTTTCCATAGAAGACAAACCTGACTGAAATCTGGAGCAACTTTTTTTGGAAGCATTTTGTTTCATGAAAATGAAACAGTGGCCTTCAACACTCGCTTGTTTGATACTTTTAAAGTTATTCAGAGACCAAAAAAAAAAAAAACCCTCTTAGAAGAAGCTACACTTTCTGGAACAGGCCACTTCATTTGTACTTCATTTTCTTGTTAGTTTTCTGTTCCTATTCATAATTAAGTGGTGGGGAAGGAAAGGGGTGGGGTAGTAGTGGCCCAGCTGAAATTTGTAGAAAAGATAACCTTGAATTTCTTCATGAATATGATCTTACCCAGGAAGGAAACAAAAGTGTTCCTGGAGATTTAAAGAAGCTACCTACTTACTTGGCTTCAAAAGTTTCTTCAAAGACAGAAATAGAAATAATGCTGATTTTAAAAATGTAAAATAATCTAAAAATAATTTGATCTATAGCACAAATGTATTAGGACTATATTATTTGACTCTTCTGAAAAGTTGCAGCTGGATGGGAAAGTCTCCCTTTTTTTTTTTCCTGTGATGTCTTTTGATTAGCCCCTGGTGCTGCCTGACAATTGAAGGGATAATGGAAATTGGCAGGAGGGATGAAAATGAAGAGTATGTTCTGAAATATGCCTGGAGTCTTTACCAGATATTCTATATTTACGCATTTTGGTACAGGTATGGTACTATTCTTACATCATAAAACTTCTAAGTACTCCAAAGTAAACTTGTATATTATTGCACAAATAAATTAAACTAGGCAACTAGTAACTCAATGAGTCATCATTTCAGATATATTTTCTTACTAAAACAGAGAAACAGAATGACCATGGATGGGCAAAAAAGCAGTGGGAACAGGAATGACTTCTGAATTCCTGCTGTCATACAACTGATGATAATTTGGTAGGGAATATTGTAAAAAAAAATCTCTTTCTTTCTTTCTTTCTTTCTTTCTTTCTTTCTTTCTTTCTTTCTTTCTTTCTTTCTTTCTTTCTTTCTTTCTCTCTCTCTCTCTCTCTCTCTCTCTCTCTCTCTCTCTCTCTCTCTTTCTTTCTTTCTTTCTTTCTTTCTTTCTTTCTTTCTTCCATCTTTCCTTCCTTCTCTCCCTCTCTAGAATTCTTGATGGCTTCCCCATTTATTTTGCATTGAGAGATGTTTGGGAAATTTGCAGGGAGAAAATCAGTGGAGATATCATCAGGAAGTCAATTAAGAAGCCCAAGGCCAGTGTGCAGGAAAGTACCTGCTAGTAGTGGGAGAGGAAGTTAGGGGGTTCTCCAGTCTGTGGGTTGGGAGGGGTACTTAGAGGTATGAGAGATGTTGCACTGGTTGGGAAGATTGTGAGGGGGTGCATAACAGATGCCATGTGGTTCAGGGAGGTATGCAAATCAGTGTAAGTCAGGAAGGGTAAATAAGAGCACATGAGAGTTCTCATGCCATGAAAAGGGGCTTTGGAAATGGTGTGGGTTGGGAAGAGTATATGGGAGTGCTTGGGAGTTCATGAGAAGGGTCAAATGATTGTGAGAGTGGCTGGGAAACTGTCATGGGACATTGAAAATTGGGATCACATAATCACAACAACAGCTCACAGCAGCAACTGAAGAAGCCACACCTTCCCCAAATAACATTCCCTTGGGAATAATGGGTTCCAGATTTTGGATACAGTCTATAAGTTAGCTCATTTAATTACCTTGCTTCAGAAATTGTTGCCCTATGATGGACTGTTCATCCAGCTAAATTACAGCTAAATGTTATAGAAACAAGCATTTTAGTAGTATATAGATCTTTACAAAGCTGTAATCCTAAAATTAAGCTCTCTGTTATACACTCATGTACACAGTAGTAGATCCCACTTATTGAGTAATAGGTCCCAATAAATAGGGCTTATTTGTGGGTAAATAAAGGAATCAAAACAAGTTCATGCTGAAGGTCATGTAGTTCAAATCCTGAATAAAGGAATTAGAGGCTGCATGCCAAGATAGTTATCCAGATTCTGCTTCAATATCTCCAATAAATAAGTGCCAAACATCTTTCAGTATAAGCTCTTCTATTCTTCAAAAGGAACTTTTCTCCTAATGATTTCCTGTCAATATGTTAGGATCAGAAATAGAGACATATTTCAACAGAGAGGGAGGGATATGACACCACCTATCTCCTGTTTCAGCAGTTCCAAAAAGGTTCCATACCCATTTGCACTATTCAGGTGTACTTAAGGGCCCAGATAAGCCTGCAAGTGGCCTCAATGACTCTCAGAAAGAATGCTAACGACCAGATGATTGCAAGGAATATAAGTCCTTTCATTCTCCACCATTCACTCAGAACTGGAGAAACTTCTTGGATGAGAAGTGAAATGTCTTCAAGGAAAAACAAAGAAAGTCCAATCACCTCGTGAAAAAGCACCTTTGGGAAAAAAACATTACCTGAATGACTGAGAATCTCCCTAGACAAATAGGGACATAGTTTGTCCAATGCACATATAAAGTGTATCATGCCAATTTTTTTTATTTACAGCATTTATCATTTGTTTTCCATACTTAAGGACTTAAAAGGGATGGGCCCAAATTATGCCGACTGGTAATTAAATGGCTCCATAAATAAGACCCTGATGGGACTCTCACATTAATCCAAAATCTTTTGGCCTTTCAATGAATTTGAGAAGCAAATTCTCATCAATTTGAGTGAGAACCAGTAGAATTGGACATTGTTTATCAGAATTGATCTCACTACTGAAATTATGGATTTCTGGATAGACTCTTAGTTAAGGAGAGACAAAGAACTCAGATTCATCCACATATTTTTCTGGTTGAACAGAGATTTGAACCAAGCATTGTTCATTCCAAATATAATTCTCTAAGCCATACACTTACTGTCTATGTGTATTTTTCAAAACTGAAATGGCCAACGCTTTGGGAGTTAATGACTGCCCCTCTATATTAATATTTGGGGAGTATTGCTCAAGGCCCATTTTGCTGTAAAACCTGAAAAGATGACTAGAACATTTCCAGAAAGCTAGAGAAATATAATTAGCTTAATGAACTATTTCTATCAAAGAGATTTTCTTCCAGGAACAGGGAGGAAGAGAAAGTACTGTTTTTATGATGAACGGGAAAGATGCTTCTTACATGAAAATTCAAATATAAATATAAATCATTGACAAGCGGCCTAGAAAGAGTTCTGGTTTTATAAGCATTTCTGAGATTGGTTGCAATGAGATAAGCTACAAACATTACTTTGATGTCACACAGAGGCTCTTTTCATTTTTTTTTTTAACAAATGAAATTAAATAAAAATCAAGGCACAGGAAATTTAATCACTAATCAGCCTAATGACTGTATCCTTTTCAAAGTCATGAACCAAGTACCCAATAAATGATTTGTCAATGCCATTTCATAAATAAAGAGCTTTACCTATCCATGGATGTGGATTGGATGCACCTCATTATTTTAAATGCAGAGGAGCATTTCTACTTCCAATAAATCTCTCTCTCTCTCTCTCTCTCTCTCTCTCTCTCTCTCTCTCTCTCTCTCCCTCCCTCCCTCCCTCCCTCCCTCCCTCCTTCTCTGCATGTGCGCATGTATGCACTTATGTGTAAGAATATTTATTTTTTATCCCACCTTTATTATTTTTATAAATAACTCAAAGTGGTGAATACTTCCTTCTCCTACTTTCACCACAACTGTGTGAGGCAAGTTGGGCTGACAGAAACTTTGTGTGGCTGGCCCAAAGTTACCCAGACAGCTTTGATACCTAGAATGGGACTAGAATTCACAGTCGCCTGGTTTCTAGCCCAATGCCTCAACCACTGAGGTGTCAGTGCTCCTCCCAAGGTTTTGAGAATTCTTTATCAAACTCATAGGAAAATAATTTGGGTGGATGATTCTGCAAGGTTTCTCCAGAAGAAGAAGGAATTCAGCCATTTTTCCAGAATGGGACCATTGCTTAGCAGTAATATTGTTTCTTTTTGGATGTCTTCCATTATGATTCAATGGAAGCATAAAAAGCCAGGGAGACACAGACTAATGGAGATGTTGAAGAAGGATAGGATATTCACATATATGCCTCGCCCACCTATTGATAAGTAAGTCAATCCAAGATGACTAAATACATTCAAGAACATCACGTGATAATTTATAAATGCTTCCTTCTTCTTTGAAAGAAACTTCAAAAGCAAATTCTCTTTCATCAAACTGAAAGAGGACAAGAAAGGAGGAAATGCACACATTCTTCAGATGTCTGGGTTTTATCTTGTTTTCTTTTAACTAGCATCCATTTTTAACTCAACCCACACCCCAAACCAACAAGGTCTAATATGATGTGACCAAAGGTCAGCCAATGACTTCCTTCGGTCCCTAGTTCTTTCATTAGGATGTATTGTACAGAAAACAACTCTGCAGTATTTCTGGCTTAAATCTAAAAGCTTTATGATTTGGAGCAGCTGACACTACAGATTTGGTGAAGAATTCCCAAAAATTTGGGAAAGTTGACAAAAAAAAATCTTGGATACTTGTTTTAAACTATTTTTAAATATATATATATATAAATAAAGTTTTATAGCTGTGATTTAATTTCGTGATCTTCTGTCTTCTCTACATCAACAACATCTAAGTGGAATTGAACTGTTCCAATAAATAAAGCTTTGGAACAAGGGTGTCAAACACAAGGTCCGTGGGCTGGATCTGGCACATAGGGTGCTTAGATCTGGCCCATGGGGCTGCCCTGGAAATAGCGAAGGACCGACCCACGGTGCCTCTGCCAGTGAAAATGGAGCTCGGGAGGGCTCACATGGCCCTTCCAAGCTTCATTTTTGCTGGCAGATGGCTGCAGGAATCTGTGATATCCCCACCTGTGCTACCAGAGGTGCCCCTGACATGAGTGACATCAAGCTGGCCACGCCCACCTTGGCCACCCCCACTTGACCCCCAAAGTCAAACACAACCCTGATGTGGCCCTCAATGAAATTGAGTTTGACACGCCTGTTTTAGAATATTCACAAGAACGTAAGAGATCCCTTGTTGGGTCAGAATAAATGACCACCTACTTCAGCATTCTGTATCTTCAGTGGCCAGTCAGATAGCTCAAAAGAGCAGGTAGAAAATTACCCTCTTCTCTGTTGTGCATTAATCACTGGCATTTAAAGTATACTACTTGGGACTCAGGAGCTGGTGTAGAGATATCAAGTTGAGTAGCATTGATAGTTCAAACCTAATCCCTTCATTTTAAAAACCCAGTCAAGAGCTGGGTTATCATTGGAGCTATGAATGAACACTTGACATAAAGAGATATGAATGCACTGTGCTATTGAATAATCCTCAGTTGCTCTCATTTGCATATTTATTTCTGATGATTTTGAAATAGAGATCTTCCGGGGTTATTGCCAAAATAATATTGAAGACTACTGCAGGATCAGATCAAAGACTTCTCAAAATCAGCATCCAGATATGCTGTTCAGAAATCCAGAAACCAGATATGCTGACTCTCTAAACTGCTTAGAGAGAGCTGTAAAGCACTACAAAATGGTATATAGTGCTATTGCTATCTTGTTTTCCATAGAACTTAGTGTCTCTTGGGGTGAAAATCCTCTTTACTATTACCTTGCAATAATTGGAGATCATATAAATAATGTGCTTGGATTCTACTTCCCTCAGAAGTCTGAAGGGCAGAAAACCAAGACTAATCACCATAACCATCTTCAAGATACATAAATCAGATGCAGAAAGCATTCATTTTAGACAGTTGTGTTGCCACATTTCTTGATTCCGGTCACCCTTGACGAGACACAAAGCACATCCTAAATGGAGCAACCTAGGGCTATTCAAAAAATGTAAAATCCCTAATAGCCATCAACTGAGCACAGAGGCACATTTCCTCCCTCCAATATGGCACGCAAACCAGAAATCGGGTATGGATTAACACATTAGGAATGACCTCAAGCATCTGTGGCTCGCAGTAAATACTATCCAGAGTAAGAGGCTGCTTAACAGGGCCATCTGCTTCCAAACAACCATGGAATTTGGAATTCTGTTCCCCAAACTTGGATATCTACAAGCTCTTTCCTCCCATTAAAGTACTGTCAAACTATTATTAAAAATCGAAGAGGTAGACATTGTGAGGACACTTTTCCCATTCAACTTGTAGTAGGAAGGAATCAGTCACCGTGAAGGATGTCAGTCTTTGCCAAATACAGAATCTCTTTTCACTCTGTGTCACTGACCTGTAATAAATAATTGGATTTGATTTCAGAACGTCTCTTTCCCCAGAAGAAATTTGCAAAAAAAAGAAAAGAAGAAAAGAAAAGAAAAACCAACGTCAAATAGTAATGGAGCATGGGTGTGACGATTGTTAGTTTTTATTGTTCTTTGAACTACTCCCTTTTCCTAGGGTATTAAGTTCAGTTTCTCTAAATGACTCCATTATACATAACTAATAGTACTTTAAAGTTCACAAAAAAAGATATGTTTGTGAATACCTTGTTTGCAATGTTGCTTTATGTACTTGGGTATTTAATAAAAAAATACCTAATGCGTACATTTTCTTTTCACGAAAACATGCATTTCTGTGCAGACATTTTCCTAATATGTGTTTGTTTCTATTTTTAATGACAAACTATAAAGTTGTAAAGTGTGTAAAAGTAAGATTTTCAATAGCTAGCTAATCTGCAATAGCTAGCTAATCAGACTAACAGAGTTGGAAGGGACTTTGTAGGTCATCTAGTCCAACTCCCTGCCCAAACAGTAGACTCTACACCATTTTTGACAGATGGCAGTCCAATCTCTTCTTGAAAGCCTCCAGTTATGAAGCTTCCACAATTTCTGAAGGCAAAGCCGTTCCATTGATTGATTGTTCTCACTGTCAGAAAATGTCTCCTTATTTCTAGGTTGAATCTCTCCTTGGTCAGCTTCCATCCATTATTCCTTGTCTGACCTTCAGGTGCCTTGGAAAATAGCTTGACCCCTTCCTCTCTGTGGCAGCCCCTCAAATATTGGAAGACTGCTATCATGTCTCCCCTGGTCCTTCTCTCACTAGACTAGCCATGCCCAGTTCCTATAACCATTCTTCGTATGTTTAGCCTTGATCTAATATCTAACAGAGGTAAGTACTTTTTTCCACAAATGACCCAAACATGTAACTTCATTATCAAAAGAGAACAAAATGAGGCTAAATGGGAAATTGTGCTTGAGGATATGAAACACTCCTCTTTCGTTGTCTACCTTTTGTCGGTACCTTGTAAGATTTGATAAATGTCCAATATTAGCTTGTTCTATTTAAAACAACAACAAAACATCACCACTTATGTTTCCAAAGCTTGCAAGATATTTTTTTTGCATAAATTGCTCCCCCAAAGCAATACAAGGTAGCTACATTATTTTCTCACTGTCATGGTTTGATTTATTTATTAAACTTTTATTCTGCCTATATTATTTTATTAGTTTTTTGAATAGAGCCGTGGTGGCACAGTGGTTAGATAGCAGTATTGCAGGCAGTGGTGGTATGCTACCGGTTCGGCCCAGTCTGGCCGAACTGGTAGGAAAAATTTCTACCGGTTCAGTCAAACCGGTAGTAAAAAAAAAAGCTTCCAATGATCAGCTCTGAGGAGAAAGAAGAGAAAAGCGCAGGATTGGCCCTCCGACCTGCCCCATTGCTTTTCTCTTCTTTATCCTCGCAGCTGATTGGTGCTGCAGGCCTCAACTGGTGTGTGGAAAGCTGCACATTTGTGATCACTGACCCAGTAGTGGAACAGGAAGGATCCCACTGCTGATTACAGGTGAACTCACTGATCACCGCCAGGAATTCAATTCTTGCCGGCTCATGGTTGACTCAGCCTTCCATCCTTCCGAGGTTGATAAAATGAGGACCCAGATTGTTGGGGGCAATAGGCTGACTCTGTAAACTGTTTAGAGAGGGCTGTAAAGCACTATAAAGCGGTATATAAGTTGAAGTGCTATTGTTATTGCTATTCTTTTAATAAATAATTCAAAGTGGCAAACATAAAATATTCTTCATTCCTCTTATTTTCCCCATAACAACCCAGTGAGGTGGGTTGGGCTGAGGCAAAGTGACTGGCCCAAGCAGGTTTCATGCCTAAAGATGGCTATTCACAAGTAAGACTATCTGCATAAAATTGGGTCTGATCCATCCCAACCATATACAATTTTGCCTGAATATTGCCTAATTTTCACCCTCCCAAAATAACGTTACATCACTTTTGTAACAGTGTTACACAGTAATTGTTATTTAACTTCACCTTTATATTTGAAATGGGAAAATCTTCACTGCCTTATAATTTTCAACTGTCCATGCCAATTTAATCCCATTTTCTACATTTATTCCTAGTCAATTGGAGACAGACATTTTGGCTCAAAAGAAATGCCTGTGTGAATTGAGCAACATTGATCTACTTGTGGTGAAGCATGCATACTCCTAATTAAAATATTAATCCAAGCACTTTCTCCCACATCCCTTATAAATTATCCAGCAGAATTGAAAACATGTCTTCTGGAATGATGTAAGAGACAGTATATATTAATTTCCCAATAAATCTGTACATAGGCCATCTAGATTGTGTTCTACGAAACTCAATGCTAGGTCTAGGAAATGCTGAATAATTGGCAAATATTGTTTTTCCTATGATATAAAGTCTCTTGAATGTTTATGTTATATATAATCTCTTCTGCTCTATTACTTATTTTGTTTTGTTTTCTCTACTCTAGCCGCCATTTGACTTTGAAATGTTTTCAAGTTAAAGGAAAGTAATTATTCTGGACGGTCTTGGAGAAGACTCCGGAGAGACCCTTGGACTGCAAGGAGATCAGATTAGCCAATCCTAAAGGAAACCAACCCTGACTGTCCTTTGGAAGGACAGATACTGAAGCTGAAGCTCAAATACTTTGGCCACCTAATGAGAAGAGAGGACTCCTTGGAGAAGCCCCTGGTGTCCAGAAAGATGGAAGGCAAAAGGAGAAGGGGATGGCAGAGGATGAGATGATTAGATTGGAACAGTGGTGGCTAACCTTTTTGGGCTCCCATGCCGAAGGCAATGCATGCCCCTCGACCCCCTGCGCATGTGCATGAGATCCCCTGTGTATGCTGTGCATCTCTGCGCATATGCGTGTGACCCCCCTACATGTCATGCATCTCCTGCGCACCCCCGCATATGTGCACCAGATGCCCGACAATCAGCTGTTGGGCAGGCAGCGTGCGTGCATGCGCAGTAGAGTTCTTCCAGGTGACCTCTTGTGTGCCGGCAGAAGTGGCTCCGCGTGCCACTTCTGGCACATGTGCCATAGGTTCATCATCACAGGATTGAACGGTCTGGCATGCTATGGTCCATAGGGTCATGAAGAGTTGGACATGACTTGGTGACAGAACAAAAACAACAAGAAGGAAGGATAAGCCTTCAGTAGCTTTTCTAAGTCTCTAGAATCCCTACAAATATTTTAGAATAAAACTCCCTCATCTTAAACCATTGGAGATGATGCTCTGTATTGGATAGAGGTTCAACAATAACTACAGGCATTCAGAATGGGGAAGAGGAGTTGGGAAGAGTCAGACCCAACTTAACGTCTGAACAACAATCACAATAACAACCTTTCCCTAGAATTACTGGATATTTGTAATTCAAAATCTTGGGGTTGGGACCTGGGGTTCAATATGTCCCAGGCAGGGAATTCTGACAAGGCATATGTAATACCTCACACTTAGGAACATATAATGGCTGGGCAGCATCAATTTAATCAAACACCGAGCAAGATGGGCCATCTGGTTGCATTTACGGGATAAAGTCTTTTCTAAAAACCATTAACTGTAATTGAAACTCAGTCAGAACAGAACACACAAAAATTGATCATTGTAAAAAAAAAAAAATTTGTACCCGGAATGGTACAAAAAATTAAATAGGCTGTTATTCTGCTGCAGTTGTGGCACCACACATCTATTTGCCATTATTGTAACGGAAAGCAGTATTAGCATCAGCACCAGATGGATACCCTGCCAATACGAGATCTTTCCCCTCTTTGCTTGCCTGCTTCCAGTGATGCAAAATTACCAGACACAAAACAGAATGGGACTTTAACATGTAAATGTTGTACAGACTCACAAAGGAGGCTCTATTCAAAATGGCTTAGTATTCACAGATGTTGATGATTATCTCCAATGATATTTTTACATTGGAGCTTACATTGGACATAACAACATAATTACAGTTGAGGCTGGCAGTCAACATATAAAAGATATGATGCACTTGACCATATACTATTAGGAACAGATGAAAAATTAATAAAGAAAATCTATAGCTATCTATTAAGCCTTAAATTGGAAGGTGAACAAGTGAAAGAAAAAAAATGATAGTATGGGCAAAGAACTTTAGATGTACAATAGAACTAGAAAAAAGGCAAAAACTTTGGGATAGAAATTACAAATTGACAATGGCAACTATGTGTAAGGAAAATTTATATAAAATGTTCTACAGGTGGCATTTATCACTGGCAAGTTTAGCAAAGGTGTTTAAAAACATATCCGCCAAATGTTGGAAATGTAATCAGATACTGGGCTTGTACTATTATGCGTGGCGAACATGTCCAAGATCAAAAAAATACTAGATGAAAATACATACTTGGTTAAAGAAAATGATAAAGCAACATATAGATTTAAAGCCCAAAATATTTTTGTTAGGTATATTACCTGAAAAACATGATAAAGGAGTTGTGTATTTAATATAACACGTATTGACAGTAGCAAGAATTGTATTTGCACAATATCGGAAAAATGAGGGAATTCCAACAGACGAAACTATAATTAAGAAATATTAGACTGTGAGGAAATGGACAGGTTAACATTAAAGATAAAGGAGAAAGAAGACACAGAATATTTTTAACATGGGATTTGTTTTACAACAAAGGTAGAAATTGGAAGTTGGAAGAAAACTATTACCATATTTTTTGCACTATAAGACGCATCTCCCCCCCCCAAAAAAAGTGGGGGGAAATATTTGTGCATCTTATAGAGTGAATATTGCAGCAGAGGGGAGGAGGTTGGTGCACTGCCACCAGGGAATGCTGGTGATCACCACCGATTACTGTCCATTTGCCACTGCCGCTGCCTATCACTGCCCATTCGCCACTAACTGCAGAAACTTTTGAATTCTTCCAACCTTAGCACAACCTACTATTTGTACGTAGATTATGCACTATAATCAATGAAGCAAGGGCATTTTCAATACTCTGTAAATGTGCAGTAATTTAGAACATGCTCTCAAGAGCAGCATAACAAGAACCCTGGTGGGTCAAACCAAAAGCCATTCTTTTACAGCTTTTTATGCCACCCATTGTCCACCTATTTTTAGCCAAAAGAAAACCCCTCACTGGCATCACATAAGAGTAAAAGCTCTCTTCCCAAAAGTTAGAATATTGAAAGATGTGCCATATGATTGAAGAGACACTAGATAGTTGTCTAAGTATAGTATGACTTGATGAACCACTTCACTCCTTGGAGTCAATTGTAATTCTCATCAAGTGTCAGGGATCAGTTAAGAGTGGGAAGATTCCAGTCCAACTTGATAGATGTATTAAATGGAACAGGAAGAATGCAGAAAATATAAACAAGCATCTGCCACAAACAGTTATGAGGGTTACTGTTAAGAGGAAATTTAAATCTTCTCTTCAAAGAGATATTGTTGAAGAGAGCACAAAAGCTGTGATATCTGATTGGCTATCAAATCAAGATCACTCTCTGTCACTCTCTTGAACAGTATTAACTGCTTCTGATGACTACCATTTTCTCAAATTCAGCAAAGAGTTTTAGCCATATTTGTCCTTGATTCCAAGAGGTGAAAAGGTATTTGCAATACTACACAGCAAGGTGCAATCCAACCCAGCTTCTAGAATTTTGATTTTGGGGGAAGCAATGCTTTGTGTAACAGCTTCACTTTTGTGAATTTTTCTGCTGGATTCATAGACCAATCTTCCATTAATTTATCCGGTGATTTGTTTAAAAAAAAAAAACACAATTGGTGACCATTACTCTACCTGATGTTTATTCTTTCATTGATTCTATCTAGTTTAACTGTGTGCATTTTTATATTAAAAAAACCTCCATTGATCCCTAATCTCCCTATATATAATTTCAAGGGCCGCAGTGGTTCACAAGATTAGAACACTGAGTCAGAAGACCATTGAGAGGTTGACAACTTGGGAGTTCAAAACCCAAGAGTATGAACTATGTGATGGAATGAGTCCCCGTCAATTTGTCCCAGCTCCTGCCAACCTAGCAATTTGAAAGCATGCAAACACAAGTAGATAAATAGGTACCATTTTCCATGGGAAAATAACTGAGGCATGAAAAGAGCCTCCTCAGGCTTCCCTTGGGCAATTATGACATCACAGGCTAATCCTTTCAGCCCAGAAGTGCCTTGGTAGGTGCTTCCGACACAAATGCCTTATTTTTAACTTTTTTGTGTCAACTTTTGCTATGTTCCCATTTTCGCATAATTTTATTCCTGCTTATCATTTTGTCCATTTCCTGAGTTTGCTCCAGGCTAAACAGCTCCAAATGCTGTAGCCTTCCTTTGTAGCCAAGCTGCTCTGAAGTGCCAATAATTTTGATTTCCCTTTTCTGAACCCTATCCAACTCTACAATATTCTTTTGGAACTGGGATGGCCAGAATGGTATATTTCAAGTTTGATTGCACAAAAGATTTATATAACACCATCACTACACTGGCAGTTTTATTTTCACCCCTTTGTCTAATTATTTCCAGCATAAAATTCCCCACATGATGAGCTTACATTTCCACTAAAAATTTCCACCAATACTCCAGATTCCCTTTCTTGAGCTATCATCCTTGGAAACTTCCCTTAATAGCTAAAGATGAAAGCATTGTTCAGACAATACAGATTCCCCAAACAATGATGAGCAGCAGCTCTAACTTCTGTTAACTCATAGCAACACAAATGTATTTCCGTTGGTGACATAACAGCACTGAAATTCATATGGGGAGTTATTTATTTTACCTAAAATTTCCTCAGACTTAGCTCTCACACTATCTTACTTATATCTTGCTTATCAATACCCTGTTTCTCCAACAATACGGCCTCCTCCAATAGGAAGTCCCAGCATGTTTTATAGGCATGAAATGAAATTAAGCCCCTCCCCCCAAATTAAGGCCTATATTAAAACATGCGAAATAGGGGGAATGGTGGGGGGGCTTGCCGTTAGGAAGTACTTTTGTTGCACACCCGGATATGGTGCTGCCTCTGTTGACCCCGATATGAAGTGCCCCACCAACGCCGAGGTCAACATCCAAGCCGTCACCGCCTGCCCGAAGATGCAAGGGGGGGGG